>NW_024080885.1:493648-873342 GCF_003009895.1 Hyaena hyaena
GCAGAGTCTACTTCGGATCCTCTGCGACCCCCCCCCCCCCCGCCCCACTTGTATTCTCTCTCAAAAATACATAAACATTTAAATAAAGGTACTTTATTACTAAAAAATGCTACCTATCATCTGAGCTTTCAGCACTGTGGCAATTTCTTAAAAAAGACAGCAGTGAAGTCTGCTGCACCAATGTACTCTTCCTTTTATGATTTCTCTGTAGCATGCGATGCTGTTTGATAGCACTGTGCCCCATTAGAACTTCTTTCAAAATTGGGAGTCAATCCTCTCAAACCCTGCCACTGGGGATTGTGTGATATCCAAAGTTTGTGTGATATTCCAAATCCTTTATCATTTCAACAGTCTTCACAGCGTCTGTACCAGGAGTAAATCTATTTCAAGAAACCACTTTCTTTGCTCTACCTAAGAAGCAACAACTCCTTATCAAGTTTTATCATGAGACTGCAGCAATTCAGTCACATCTTCAGGCTTACTTTTAATTCTCTTGCTATTTCTACCTTATCTGTAGTTACTTCCTCCACTAAAGTCTTGACCCCCTCAAAGTTACTCATGAGGACTGGAGTTGCAACTTTACATCAAACTCCTATTGATGTTGGTATTTTGACTTCTTCCCACAAAACATCGATGTTTTTTTTATGGCATTTAGGATGGTGAATCCTTTCCAAAAGGTTATCAATTTACTTTGCCCAGCTCCATCAGAGGGATCACTATCTATGACAGCTCTAGCTTTATAAAAAGTATTTCTTAAAAATTATGACTTGAAATTACTTAAAATTAGTCCTTGATCCATGGGCTGCAGAACAGATGTCGCATTAGCAAGCATGAAAACATCAGTCTTGTGTATCTCCATCAGAGCTCTTAGGTGACCAGGGCCATTGTCAATGAGCAATAATATTTTGAAAGTAATCTTTTTTCTGTCTCAACAGTAGGCTTAAAATATTCAATCCACGTTGTAAACTGATGTGCGGTCCATCCAGGCTTTGTTGTTCTATTTATAGAGCACAGGCAGGGTAGATCTAGCATAATTCTTTAGGGTCTTAGAATTTTTAAAACGGGAAATGTGCACTGGCTTCAACTTAAAAAGATAAAAAAATTTTTCTAAGGTTTATTTACTTTTGAGAGAGAGAGAGAGAGAGAGAGAGAGAGAGAGAAGGGAAGGGGCAGAGACAGAGAGAGAGAGAGAGGGAGACAGAGTCTGAAGCAGGGCTCAAACCACGAGATCATGACCTGAGCCAAAGTCAGACACCTAACCAAGATACCCAGACGCCCCAAAAGGCATCTTGCCTCCTCATCGGGGAATCGAACCCAGATCTCCTGCATGACAGGCAGGTATACTCAGCACTGTACTACTGAGGACGGCTCAACTTAAAGTCACCAGTTGCATTAGCTCCTAACAAGAGTCTGCCTGTCCTTTGAAGATAGGCATTGACTTCCCTCTAGCTGTGGAAGTCCTAGATGCCACCTTCTTCCAATATAAGGCTTCTCATCCATGTTGAGAATCTGTTGCTTAGTGTGATGACTTTTGCTTTCCTCACTAAATTTCATCATTTCTAGCTTTTGATTTAAAGATAGTGAGACATGCGACTGTTCTTTTCACTTGAACAATTAGAGGCCACTGTAGGGTTATTAACTTGCCTAATTCCAATATTTTGCCTCTGGGGAGGGCTAAGGAAAGGGAGAGAAATGGGGGAATGGCTGATTGGTAGAACAGTCAGAACATACACATTTATTGATTACACGGACTGTCATATATGGGTACAATTTGTGACATTCCAAAACAATTACAATGGTAACATCACAAAACAGCATATCAAATATAATAAAACAAGTTTTAAATATTGTGGAAAATTACCAAAATGTGACACAGAGACAGGAAATGAGCAAATGCTGTTGTAAAAATAGCACTGATAAGACTTGCAAGATGCAGGGTTGCCACAAACCTTCAGTATATAAAAAATGCATTACCTGCAAAGTGCAATAAAACAAGTTATGCCTCTACTGGAAGTCCTACCAAAGCAAACAAATGAGAAAAAGAAATAAAAGGCATCAGAACTGGAAAAGAAGTATAATTGTTGGTATTTGCAGATGACACATTACTATATATAGAAAACCCTAAAGACTTTATCCAAAAATGACTGGAATAAATGAATTCAATAAATCTGCAGGATACAAAATTAATACCTAGGAACAAATTTAACCAAGGAACAAATTTAACCAAGGAGGTGAAAGGCTTGGATTCTAAACTATAAGACACTGATTAAAGAAACTGAAGGCAATACAAATAATGGAAAGATATACAGTGCTCATGGATTGAATTAATACAGTTAAGATGTCCATAATACCTGGCTTCCTGTCCAAGATGGAATGTAGGAAGACCCTGCACTCACCTCCTGCATGGACACACAAAATTCACACCTATTTATAAAGCAATTCCTCCTGAATAACTGAGGGCTGATTGAACAGCTTCTGCACAATGGTAGATCACATAAAGAATGGCAAGAGAGATGGACACACACTAATGAAGGGAACATCCACACCCCAACACTGTGACCTGCAGTAGGGAGGGATAGCACTGAGGGATCATGAGAAGTTTCTTCTGCCCCGGGCATGAAAAAAAAAAAAAACAGCAGAATAAAAGGGCAACTAGGGGCACTTGGCTGGCTCAGTTAGTAGAATATGCGACTCTTGATCTCAAAATCCTTGAGTTCAAGCCCCACACTGGAGGTAGGTTACAATCAATCAATCAACCGGCAACTAAATTACAAAGGAACTGGCTCTAGGACCCTGCTGAACAGTGGGAGAGCTGATGGAACTCTTCTCCAGCTCTGAGGGGCTGGAAAACACCACAGTTTACCTTGTCCTTCCCCCTTGATAGCACTGAGGGTGGGCAGAGTCTGGGTGCCATAGCTGGCCTGCTGCCTTGTGAGCCCCAGGACACTAACCTATACCAACGCTGGATACACTGGGGCACAGAAAAAATAAATGACAGAGCAGCTGCTGGGAACTCTCTTCAGGTCAGTGGGGCTTGTGAGTGCCAGTTTATGCTCCCCCTCCAACCTGATTGCACTGACAGAAGCCAGGACTGAGTACTCTAGCCAGTCTACCTCCTCAGTGAGCCCCAGGATCTTAGCCCATAACAGGCCAAGCCATCTCACCAAGGCAGCCTTGTTTGACACATGCTGGAACATCCCTGGACAGTGCTTACTATACTTCCCGTTGTCTGGCCAAGGTGCCATATGCACAAAGTAGCCCGAAACATCCCAGACCTGTACCACTTCAGCTCCAGCTGACTTCCTAGGGCATTCCTGGCACAGAGTGCTCTGGGACATCCCAGCACATGCTTGCTTTGTCTCCATCCATCCTGCCAGGATGCCCCTTCTGTAGAGGGCCCCAAGACACCCTCCCTCCCCCAGACTCAATCCGTTTTAGCTTCAGCTGTCCTGCCAGGACACCCTCTGTGTGAAGAACTTTAAGAAGACTGAGATCATATTATGCATCTTTTCTGACCACCAAAGTATGAAACTAAACCCCCAAATCCCCACAGACATGTGGGGGCTAACCAACATGCTACTAACCAACCAATGCAATCAAAGAGGATATGAAAAACACTTTGAGACAAGGGAAAATGAAAACATAATGGTTCAAAATCCTTGGAACAAAGATCTTTGGCAGCAAAAGTAGTTCTAAGAGGGAAATTTATAGTGATACAAGAAAGAAGAAAAATCTTACATAATCTAACCTTACACCTAAGTGAACCAGAAAAAGAAGATACCAGAATTAGAAGGAAGGAAATAAAGATCAGAGCAGAAATAAATGAAATGGAGACTGACTAAAAATGATAGAAAAGATCAATGAAATCAAGAATGGGTTCCTCGAAAAGATAAACCAAAAACAATTATATGCCAACATTATATGAGACAACCTAAAGAAATAGATCAATTCCTAGAAACATACAATCTTCCAAAACTGAATCAGGAAGAAATAGAAAATCTGAACAGACTGATTATTAGTAATGAAATTGGCAATCAAGCTCCCAATAAACAAAAGACCAAGATCAGAGGGCTTCATAGGTGAATTTTACCAAACATTTAAAAGACAGTTAATACCTATCCTTTTTAAAATATTCCAAAAACAGAAAAGAAAGCTTTTCAAATTCATTCTATAAGGCCAGCATTACCCCAATACTAAAACCAAAGACACTACAAAAAAAGAAAACTACCAGGCCAGTATCCATGATGAACACAGATGCAAAATCCTCAACAAAATATTACCAAATCACATTCAAGAATACATTTTTGAAAAAAGCTTACTTATTCATTTATGAGAGATAGCCAGTGAGCAGGGGAGGGGCAGAGAGGGAGGGAGACAGGATCCCATGCAGGCTCTGTGCTGTCAATGCAGAGCCTGATGCAGGGCTCAAACTCACAAAATATGAGCTCACGACCTGAGCCAAAATCAAGTTGGATATTTACCCAACTGAGCCACCCAGGTACCCCAAGAACTTTTGCTTTAAGATCAGGAACATGCTGGGGCGCCTGGGTGGCTTAGTCGGTTAAGCGTCCGACTTTCGCTTAGGTCATGATCTCGCGGTTTGTGGGTTCGAGCCCCGCGTTGGGCTCTGTGCTGGCTGCCAGCTCAGAGCCTGGAGCCTGTTTCAGTCTGTGACTCCCTCTCTCTCTGACCCTCCCCTGCTCACGCTGTCTCTCTCTCTCCTAGAAATAAAAAAAAAAAAAAAAGATCAGGAACATGCTGGGGTACCTGGGTGGCTCAGTTATTGGGCGGACAACTTCGGCTCAGGTCATAATCTCACGGTTTATGGGTTAGAGCCCTGCGTCGGGCTCTGTGCTGACAGCTAGCTCAGAGCCTGGAACCTGTTTCGGATTCTGTGTCTACCTCTCTCTCTTCTCATGCTATCACTCTAAGAAATAAATTAAAAAAAAAAAAAAAAAAGAGATCAGGAACATGCCAAATATGTCCCCTTTTGCCATGTGTATTCAACACAGCACTGAAGTCCTAGACACAGCAATCAGACAAGAAAAAGAAAATTAAAGATATCTAAATCAGTAAGGAAGAAATAAAACTGTCACTATTTGCAAATGACATGATAATATACATAGAAAACCCTTAGGACTCCACTAAAAAAAAGATTTTGAAATCTACAGAGTCACTGGAATCTCTATCAAACAAAATACCAATGACATTTTTCACAGAACTAGGGTAATTCTAAAATTTGTATAGAACCACGTAAGACCTTAAATAACCAAAACAACTGTGAAAACAAAAATACAAGTATCATAATCCCAGATTTTAAGATATATTACCAAGCTATAATACAGTAGGTACTGGCACAAAAATAAACACATAAACCAATGGAACACAATAGAATCCAGAAATAAACTTATACTTACATGGTCAATTAATCTTTGACAAAGGTGGCAAAAATATACAGTGGAGAAAAGACAGCCTCTTTAATAATCGATGTTGTTAAAACTGGATAGCCACATGCAAAAGAATGAAACTGGAAACACTTACACCATATACAAAAATAAACCAAACTGGATTAAAGACTTCAATGTCAGACCTGAAGCCATAAAATTCCTATTAGAAAATATAGGCAGTAAACTTTTGGACATCAGCTTTAGCAATATTTTTCAGGGTATGTCTCCCTAGGCAAGAGAAATAAAAGCAAAATAAACTATTGAAACTATACCAAAACAAAAAGCTTTTGCACAGTGAATGAAACCATCAACAAAACAAAAAGGTAACCTACCGAATGGGAGAAGATATTTGCAAATGACACAATCAGTAACAGGTTAATATCCAAAATAAAGAATTCCTACAATTCAGTGTCCAAAAAAACAGTACAATTTAAAAATGGGTAGAGGGGGTGCCTGGGTGGCTTAGTCGGTTAAGCGTCTGACTTTCGCTTAGGTCATGATCTCGTGGTTTGTGGGTTTGAGCCCCGCGTCGGGCTCTGTGTTGACTGCCAGCTCAGAGCCTGGAGCCTGTTTCAGTCTTGACTCCCTCTCTCTCTGACCCTCCCCTGCTCACGCTGTCTCTCTCTCCTAGAAATAAATAAAACATTAAAAAAAAAAAAAAAAGTAAAAATGGGTAGAGGCCCTGAATAGACATTTCTCCAAACACATGTGGATGGCCAACAGACACATGAAAACATGCTAGGGGCATCTGAGTGGCTCAGTGGGTTAGGCATCTGACTCTTGATTTCAGCTCAGGTTTCAAGGTTTGTGAGTTCAAGCCCCTTGGGCTTGCCCCTGACGGCACAGGGCCTGCTTGGAATTCTGTCTCCCTCTCTCTCTCTGCCCTTTCCCTGCTGGCTCTTTTTCTCTCTCCCTCTCAAAAATAAATAAATATTAATAAAAATAATAATAATAAAAAAAGAGGGGCGCTTGGGTGGCTCAGTCAGTTAAGCGTCCGACTTTGGCTTAGGTCATGATCTCACGGTTTGTGGGTTCAAGCCGTGCGTCGGGCTCTGTATTGACAGCTAGCTCAGAGCCTGGAGAGCCTGTTTCAGATTCTGTATCTCACTCTCTCTCTCTGACCCTCCCCTGCTCATGCTCTCTCGCTCTCTCAGAAATAAATAAAAAACAAAAAAAAAATTTTTTTAAAGAATTTAAAAATAAATAATTATAGAGAGAGGGAGAGAGAGGGAGGTGCCTTGGTGGATTCAGTTGATTAAGTGGCTGACTTGGTTTCAGCTCAGGTCATGATGTCATGGATTTGAGTTTGAGCCCTGTGTTGGGCTCTGCGCGGATGGTGTGGAGCCTGCTTGGGTTTCTCTCTCTGCCCCCGCCCCCAAATATACAAACATTAAAAAAAAAACAACCCAAAAAACAACAAGAAAACGTGCCAAACATCACTAATCATCAGGGAAATGCAAGTCAAAGCCAAAATGAGTTATCAACATATGTCAGAATGGCTGGAAACAAAAAGAAAGAAGTGTTGATAAGGATTTGGAGAAAAGAGAACCACTGCTGATGAGAATGCAAAATAGTACAGCCACTGTGGAAAACAACATCATAGTTCCTTAAAAAATTAATAGAAACACCATATAATCTAATCATCCCACTGCTGGGGATTTACCCAAAGAAAATGAAAACACTACTTCAAAAATATATACACACCTGTAAGTTCATTGCAGCATTATTTACAATAGCCAAGATATGGAAGCAACTTAACTGTCCATTGACAGGTGAATGGCTAAAGGTGTGGTGTATATACACACACCAGAATATTATGCAGCCATAAAAAAGAATGAGTTCTTGCTCTTTGTGACACGGATGGGGCTACAGGCTATTATGCTATGTGAAATACGTCAGACAAATACTATATATAATTTCACTTATATATGGAATCTAGAAAACCAAGTAGACCAACAGATACAGAGAATAATCTGGCTGCCAGAGGGGAGGGGGTTAGCAGAGATGGGCAAAAATAGGAGATTAAACGATACAAACTTGGGGCACCTGGGTCACTCAGTCAGTTAAGTGTCCAACTCTTTTTTTTTTAAGTTTATTTATTTTGAGAGAGAGAGAGAGGGAGAGCACAAGTTGGGGAGGGGCAGAGAGAGAGGGGGACTGAATCGAAAGTGGGCTCTGTACTGACAGCAGAAACCCACCAACCAGGAGATCATGCCCTGAACAGAATTCAGATACTTAACTGACTAAGCCACTCAGGTGCCCCTAAGCATCTTGATTTTGCCTCAGGTCATGATCTCACAGCTTCTGAGTTTGAGCCCTGCAACAGGCTCTGTGCTGACAGCCAGGAGCCTGCTTGTATTTCTCGTTCTCTCCCCCACTCCCCCGCTTGCTCTCAAAATAAATAAACCAAATTAATTAATTAAATAGTATAAACTTTCAGGGGTGCTTGGCTGGCTCAGTTGGTAGAGCATGCAGCTCTTGATCTTGGGGTCATGAGTTCAAGCCCTAAGATCAACAGCTGCATGCTATACAGACTGAACCAGCTAGACACTCCAGGTATTGCTTAAATAAATAAACTTAAAAAAAAAAAATACAAGGTACAAACTCCCAGTTACAAATAAAGAAGACATAGGTATGCAATGTACAGCACAGGGAATATAGTTAATAACACTGTAAGAACTTCATATGGTGACACGGTGGTAACTCCATAATGCATAAATGTTGAATCCCTATGTTGTACACCTGAAGCTAATAATGTGTACCAACTACACTTCAATAAAATAAACGGAAAAAAAGGTCTAACACAGAAAGGTCAAATATGAAAAGAAACAAGGGCTCAGCTGATGTTACTGACAGTTAAAATGAAGTATTATTCAGATTTCTGAGTGTCAAAGAGTGGAAAGAAAGAAGTCCACTGATTTCAGGACAGTCTTTTAAATAACAGCTATGAAAGGAGAAAGAACAAAGGATGAAAGGACTCTTTCCTCAAGAAATACATGGTATGCTTGAACATGTAACAGTCTTAGCCTACAGGAGGAAAGAAAATATGGCATCTTCCACTTTGGGGGGTTTTAAGTGCCTGGCCTGACCTTCTAGTCACCTAAACCAGGGCAGGTGGTTTAGGTGAATAGAATCACTGTTAACAAGGTCCCCTTAATCTAACCCATGCTCACATTCAAGTATCTACACTTCCTGAATCCCAAATGATCTAGTGATTTTATAATACCCTTTAGGAAAGATAAGTAAAGCACATCTAAGTATCAAGAACCTCTATCCCTCACCTGAATCATCTCCTTTTCTGACCCCTAAACTTCTGCAACTACAGCTGACCTTTGAACAACAGGGGTTTGAACTGGATGGGCCCACTCATACGGGGACTTTTTTTTTATTGCACTGTAAATGTATTTTCTCTACCTTATTGTAAGAATACAATATAGGTATGTATAACACACAAAATATGTATTAAATGCTTATGTTATCAGTAAAGCTTCTAACAGTAGGCTATTAGCAGTTAAGTTTTTGAGGAGTCAAAAGTTATGCATAGATTTTCAACTGTTGAGTGGGGTAGGCACCGCTAACCCCCAGGTCACTCAAGGATCAGCTGTATTCCCTCCGATCCACTTACAGAACTATCATCTTTAAAGTTCTACTTCTAAGTTCCCATTTCCTCTACCCTTGACCAGGATGTATTCCCCTTACATGCAGCAATGGCCCCCCACCAAGGTAGGCCCAGGTCAACATGCATAAATTCCAGTAAGTTCTGAATCAGTCCCACTGGGGTGTAGGACCCCAGCCCCAGTTCAGTGAAGCTCTGTTCTGCAGCAGTTTGGACTACATCCGCAGTCTCTCCAGAAGCCACCTCCGTTACTGCTGTGGGTGAGGGAGCTGCAGGAATGACGGGGGGGGCCTGAACCTGTGCAAAAGGAAGCCATGTGTAATACTCAGTAGGGGGGACATACAGAAATCACAGGTCCCCTAACATAACAACTAGCATCAAATAAGGTTCTATTGACTTTCTATTTCTCATTCTCTCAGGTTAGTCTACAGTATACATGGAATCAAAAGCTTAAAAAGGACATTTTATTTTCTCCTCTAGGCAGGAAGAGAAGTTATCTCTTCTATCAGTATTTTCCAACTTCTGTCATTTGAGCATCACCGGCATGATTTTGCAGATACTGAAACTCATAATTTTTATTTACAATTCAGTTTTTGAGGCCAAAATGTTTACTTGGTCTCACCATCAGATATATTACTAGCCATGAAGTCCTTGATATGCAAGTCATAACTTTTCTTTTTTTTTTTGAATTTTGAGATTTTTTTCATTTGAAGATAAATCTTAATGCTATTAAATTCACAAATATGCTAATTTAAATACCCAATTTTATTTACCTAAAACACACATTGCAAACATACAAATATCCATTCTCTCCACATGTCAGAGCCCATTCATTTCATGGTTTGGAAATGCGGAGAATAGAGAAGTCATAACTTTTCTAATACACACATACCTGGAAATATACCTCCTAAGCCATCAGCGGCTTGCCACCATTCTGGCAAACAATGCCTTGTATAGCACTTAAATCTCTCCTGCTGTACTGTCAATATTTCCCCACTGATTTGATAATCTATCTCAGGCACAGATAACTTCCATTTTGGGGAGGTGTATGGAGTGTGGCCAAGAACTCTGTACCACATTCCCCTTCCATGTAGTTAAAACAAAACAAAAACAAATCAACCAGCAAACGCCACTCCTAACGTGGCAGGGTCTAACTGCCTCTTACCTGGGCTTCTGAGAACAAGATCACAGAGGTACTGAGGCCCCGTGGGCCAGGGGCCGCGAGGAGGACATAGTGCGGACGCTCGCAGCACCGGCCGGCTGGGAAGAGGTGCCCCTCGGTCAGCGGTTTCCGGGGCCAACGTGAGGGCCCTGCGACGCTGTGGAACTGAGAGGGTAAAAGGAGGATGGGGCCCTTTTATCGGCGCAGATGTCGGTCATCGTGCTCATTTGCCACGAAGCACCTCCACCACAGGTGAGGGCACTGCTACTCTCCGCGCGCAGATGGCTGGCCCGGCAACTTGTTGAGTCCTGGCTCTCAGGTACCGCCGACCCACCCGGGAGCAGCGAGGTCGAGGCTGAGGTTTCCGTGGCAGGGGTGACAACGGGGACCCGTGAACAACTAATTACAGGCGGCCGCTGAGGCCGCACGGTCGGGGCCGTAACCCTCCCGCGTCCTCAGGCGAGCCGAGGTCAAGAGAGGCATGTCCCGGTGGGCAGGTGAACGCCTTCCCATGCTGTCCCCGACAAGAGCTGGCTCGGGCGACAGGGACAGGGCGTTATCCGGGCGCTCAGCCCGGGGGCATCCTTACCTGACGCTGTGGCCGTAACAGGCGAAGAAGCTCCCGGCGTCCGCACATCGACGCCATCGCCATTTTGCCCGGAAGAGGACTTGCGCTCGCGTCTGCGCACTTAGTAGTTTAGCCTCGCGGGAAGAGGCCCTTTTGGAAATGGGCTTGAAGCCAAAGCTATTGCCACGATCAGGCGGTAAAGGAGACTGAAGCCTGGCGGCCATATTTGAAGTGGGGAAGAAGACGCTAAGGGTCCTATTAAGAAGATCGCGCAGTATCTTCAGGAGATTGAAAGGAGATTTAAGTTAAGAGCTACGCGAGAGGTGGTCGGGTAGTGATTGCAAAGCCTGGAGTTTGGGCTGTTTTCCTCCGTCTCGTAAACCCGCGATTCCTTCCGATTTGTGGAGTTAAAAAATAGCTTCAGAACAGTCTTGGCTGTGCTTGGCGTGGATTTTTCCTGCCCAGTGATGTTCGATTTTTATTGCTAGATAATACTGTAATTACAGATGAAGTGAAATGTGAGGGTTGTCTGGGTCTGACAAAGAGATGGAAGGCGGCTTATAGGAAGGAAATATTTTCTCTCCCAGTTAGAAAGACAAAGCTTCAAGAGGGGTTTCCACCTTTCACCTTACCCTTCCTTAAGTGGGGTTGTGTGAGGGTCATCTTATGACCACGAGGGCACAAATCTAAAGATGAGAAGCTAGCATGTTGAAGATATTAGTATGGAAAGAGGGAAAAACCCTGAATACTCAATTATGTTCTTCAGGTGCTGCGCCAAGCCTGGTGCCATATGTATCTAGACTTTGTTGTGTAAGATAATTAAAGGTTTTTATTGTCCACTTCCAAGTCTCTGTAGCTTGTGTGTTTGTCTCTTGAAGCTGAAAGCATTCCTAAACTTATATGAGGTGAAATTCTCTCTCAAAGGAAAAAAAGTTCTGCTCAGAGAGGTAGAAGTTGGTTATATTTGAACACTTACAACGCCTTTCAAGTTACAGAATGTTTTTTGAATAACATAGTTTGGAAAGATACAGGAGCCTGATATTTGAGTCACTGCTATTTGGGGATGATTATCAATGTACTCTAAGAAATGATACAAGTAGGCAAAAAAAAAAAAAAATGCAACCCAGATTTAGTAATAAGTAGGGGTTATGACCTATCAATCACATATGTTAGATACTATTGTAAAGGTTAAAGGTTATTTTAAGAAATACACTTAGAGGTGATGACAAATAGAAAACTATAGGCCACTGGGGGAGAAAAACCCCAAACTGCTACTTTGGTGGCCCCAAATGAACCATCTGTCACAGTATTTGCATCTTTGTATAGCCTTGTACAGCCACTATGGAAGACAGCATGGAAGTTCCTCAAAAAATTGAGAATAGAACGACCGTAGGATCCAGCATTTCGGTGCCAGGGAATACATCTGAAGGAAACAAACACTACCCCAAAGACATATCTGCACTTTCATGATCATAGTAGCATTGGGTATAAAAGCCAAGATGTGGAAACAACCCAAATATCTGTGGAAGGATGCACGGATAAGTACATTGTGGTTAGAGGCACCTGGGTGACTCAGTTGGTTGAGCGTCCAACTTTGGCTCAGGTTATGATCTTAGGGTCTGTGGGTTCAGTCCCCTTGTCAGGCTCTGTGTTGACAGCTCAGAGCCTAGATCCTCCTTCAGATTCTGTGTCTTCCCTCCCTCTCTGTCCTCTCCTGCTCCCCCACTCTGTCTCTCCCTCTTAATAATAATAAATACACATTAAAAAATTGTGGTATAAATATACAATGGAAATTTATTCACCAAAAAAAGAAGGAAATCCTGCCATGTGTGACAACATGGGTGGACCTTGAGGGCATTATGCTAAGTGAAATAAGTCAGATAGAGAAAGACAAATACTGTATGATCTCACTTTTATGTGGAACAACAACAACAAAACACACCAAAATATCCAAAAACCAAACACATAGAAAAAGAGAACAGATTTGTGGTTACCAGAGGCAAGGGTGGGGAGGTAGGGGAATTGGATGAAGGTGGTCAAAAGGTACAGCCTCCAGCTACAAGATAAATAAGTACTGGGGACGTAATGTGCAACATGACTATAGTTAACACTGATGTATGGTGGTATATTTGGAAGTTGTTAAAAGAGTAAATCTTAGGATTTCTCACCACAAGATAAAAACCATTTTCTTTCTTTCTTTCTTTCTTTCTTTCTTTCTTTCTTTCTTTCTTTCTTTCTTTCTTTCTTTCTTTCTCTTTCCTTCCTTCCTTCTCTCTTTTTTGTATATGAGATGATGGATGTTAACCTACTGTGGTAATTATTTTATAACATATGTAAGTCATTATGCTGTACACCTTAAACTTATACAGTGCTGTATGTCAATTATACATCAATAAAGCTGGAAAGAGAGTTCTCAACACACACAAATTGTAACTAGGCAAGGTGAAGTTTGGTCTAACTAACCTTATTGTGGTAATTGTTTTGCAATGTATATGTATATTAAATTATGACATTGTACACTTACACAATATTATATGTCAATTATAGCTCAATAAAGCTGGAAAAAAAGAAGATTCTAAGGAATATATATATAAATTTTACTGGAACTGATAGGTAAATTAGGCAAGTTTGCTGCATACAAGGTCAATATAAAAAAATCAATCGCGGGGCGCCTGGGTGGCTCAGTTGGTTAAGCGTCCGACTTCTGCTCAGGTCATGATCTCATGGTTCGTGGGCTTGAGCCCTGCGTTGGGCTCTGTGCTGACAGCCAGCTCAAAGCCTGGAGTCTGTTTCAGATTCTGTATCTCCTTCTCTCCTTCTCTCTCTGACTGTCCCCTACTCATGCTGTCTCTCTCTCTTTCTCTCAGAAATAAATAAAAAATAAAAAAAAATCAATCACCTTTCTATACATTAACAATGAACAACTAGAAAATAAAAAATGCCAATTATAAGAACATCAAAATCAAGAAACATTTATGAGTACAGTTAACAAAATATATGTGTGACTTATACAGTGACAGCTACAAAACATTACTGAGAGAAAACTTAAAGGGCCCAATCAAATGGAGAGATATACCATGTTGATGGATTGTAAGATTCAGTATTGTTTAGATGTTGATTCTTCTTAAAGTGATTTACAGCAATCTCAGTCAAATCCTAGCATTTTATAGAAATTGACAAAATACATTTATATGAAAAATATAAAGGATCTAGAATAGACAAAACAGTTTTTGAAAAAGAGAAACAAAGTTGGAGGACTTACAGTACCAGATTTCAAGCCTTACTATAAAGCCTCAGTAATCAAGACAGTATGGTACTGGCATAAAAATAGACATTTTGATCAAAGGAACAGATTAGTGTCCAGAAATAAATTCACAATACCTGATCTATTTATTTTAATAAAACTTCCAAGGGAATTCAAAAGGAAAAGGAAATTCTTTTCAACAAATAGAATAACTGGATGTCCCTATAGAAAAAACTTGCCCCTCAACTCTTAGCTTCTACTGTGTATAAAAATTTAAATGAGTCATAGAACTAGGCTTCAAAGTTAAACTATAATATTTCTAGGAGAAGCACAAAAGAAAACCTTGGAGTAGGCAGAAATTTGCTAGACAGGACACAAAAACACTAGTCATAAAAGAAAAGTTTGATAAATAACACTTCATCAAAATTTAAAATGCCCTTTGCAAGGCAGTATTAGAAAAATTAAAAGGCAAACATAGACTGGAAAAATAATCACAATATATATCTGACAAAAGATTTGTATCTAGGGTATGTAAATGGCTCTTTTAAATTTAAATTTAAATTTAAATTTAAATTTTTAATTTTAATTTAATTTTAAAATGAATTTAATTAATTTAATTAATTAATTAATTTAATTAATTAATTAATTAAATTTTAAATTTAATTTTAATTTTAAATTAAAATCAAAACTACCCAATGAAAATGGGCAAATGTTTTAAACAGATATCTCACAAAAGAAGATACCAGAAAGAATAGCCAAAAGTTATACAAAGAGCCACTCAAAATTGTTAGTCAGCAAGGAAGTGCAAATAAAACCACAATGACACACCACTGCATACCTACTAGAATTGCTGAAATTGATAGACAATACCAGGTCTTGTTTGGATATGTGAACCAAGTAAAACTTCCATAAATTGCTGGTAGGAATGCAGAATGGTACAATCACTTGGCAGATTCCTATAAAATTAAATGTACATTTACTATATGACCAAGCAATTCCACTCCTAGCTACTTTTTTAAGAGAAATGAGAATATATGTTCACAAAAAGACTTGTACATGAGTATTCACAGCAGTTTTATTTATAATAACACCAAACCGGAAGCAACTCAAATATTCATCAGTGTATGAATAGATAAATTCTAGTATATTCATACAATGGAATGCTACTCAGCAATAAAAAGGAATGGACTACTGATACACGCAACGACATGAATGAATCTCAAAAACACCATGCTGACTGAAAGAAGCCAGGCACAAAAGGACACATAATTCAGTTTCATTATCTGAAGTTCCAGAACTATAAAATGAACCTAACATGACAGAGAGCAGATCAGTGTTTGCCTGGAGCTCTGGGTGAATGAGGGTGGACTTAACCGCAGAGAGGCAAGAGGGAACATTTTGTGATGATAGAAATACTGCACATCTTGATTGTGTTCGTGGTTATACAGGTGAATAACAGTGATCAAAAACACAACAAATGGGGTGGCTGGGTGGCTCAGTCGGGTAAGTATCAGACTCTTGATTTCGTCTTAGGTCATGGTCTCACATCGTGGGTTCAAGCCCCACATTGGGCTCTATGCTAGCAATGTGAAGCCTGCTTGGGATTCTCTCCCTCTCTACCCCTCCCTGCGCTCTCTGGTACTCTCTCAAAAAATTAACAACAACAACAAACCTCAACAAATGATTCACTTAGGGGGCATGTGGCTGGCTCAGATGGTAGGACATGTGACTCTTGATCTCTTTGTTGTAAGTTTGAGCCCCACATTGGGTACAGAGATTATTTAAAAATAAAAATCTTGAGGCATCTGGGTGCCTTAGTCATTAAGCATCCGACTTTAGCTCAGGTCATGATCTCGAGGTTCACAAGTTCAAGCCCTGTGTTGGGCTCTGTGCTGACAGCTCAGATTCTGGAGCCTGCTTCAGATTCTGTGTCTTCCTCTCTCTCTGCCCTTCCTCTGCTCATGCTGTCTCTTTCTCTCTTCCTGTCTCTCTCTCTCTCTCTCAAAAATAAATAAACATTAAAAAATTAAAAGCATAAAAATCTTAAAAACAGACAATTCACTTATATTCACATTTTATGTGTTATACATCAATACATTTGATTTTTTTTAAAAATTGCTTTTAACGTTTATTTATTTTTGAGAGACAGAGACAGGCAGAGCATGAGTTGGGGAGGGACAGAGAGAGACACACACACAGAATCTAAAACAGGCTCTAGGCTCTGAGCTGTCAGCACAGAGCCCGATGCAGGGCTGGAACCCACAAACAGTGCGATCATGACTTGAGCTAAAGTCAGATGTTTAACTGACTGAGTCACCCAGGTGCCCTAACATTTGATTAGTAGGTGAAAAAAAATTTATATGAAAAGTCATTGCTCTGTCAAAATAGTATATGTGACTCAATTATCCATAAATTTCAAGTAAAACATGTAAAAAGCTTAATTCCCTGGATAATTACTTTACTTTTTCATCTAGCATGGATGGTCATCATTTGGTGTCTTTAAGATATCTGGTGCTTTGAGAGATACACATAAGGTGCTTTGGCAGTCCTGAGGAGAGAGAGATTATTCCTAACTTAGAGGATACCAGGAATGGCTTCGTGGAGGAAACCATTTTTAATCTTGGCCTTAAATGAATAGAAACAGAGAAAGAGAAATTAAAAAAATGATACTTTCCAGGCAGAATGGACAATAAAGTGAAAGACTGTCTTTTGCAAAAAAACACTGTTTGGAGAGACTTCAAGTCTGCATTTCACTGTTTATTATATCATGGCTGTATATCAAACATAACTGTATGTAATTTTCTGTCACTTTTAATAATGCATGGATGATTTCTCCCTATGGAGAATGCTGCTATGCTTAATCAGAATATCTTTTAAAAGAGAAATCTCTAGGAATTCATTAACTTAAAAATTGGCACAAGCGGGGCACCTGGGTGGCTCAGTCAGTTAAGCATCTGACTTTGGCTCAGGTCATGGTCCCACTGCTTGTGAGTTCAAGCCCTGGAGTCCCACATCAGGCTCTCTGCTGTCAGCACAGAGTCTGCTTTAGGTCTTCTGGGCCCCCCTCTCTCTGCCCCTCCCTTACTGGTTCTTTCTCTCAAAATAAACAAATAAACTTAAAAAAATCCTATAATTCTCAAAATTTTTTCAACATTTATTCATTTTTGAGAGACAGAGTCAGTGTGAGTGGGGGAGGGACAGAGAGAAAGGGAGACACAGAATTTGAAGCAGCCTCCAAGATTCAAGCTGTCAGCCCAGAGCCTCACGTGGGGCTTGAACTCATGGAGCGTGGTCCGTGAGATCATGACTTGAGCAGAAGTTGGAGGCTCAACTGACTGAGTTACTCAGCCATCCCCCAAAAACCCATAATTCTTATAAGGACACTGGTCATATTAAATTAGGGCCCACCTTAAATACCTTGTTTTAATTTCTTTTTAATAAAAAACTTTTTTTTTTTTTAAGAGAGAGAGCATGAGTGGAGTAGAGGAGCAGAGGGAGAGAGAGAATCTTAAGTAGGCTGCACGCTCATTGCAGAGCCCGACACTGGGCTCCATCACATGACCTTGGGATCATGACCTCAGCAAAAATCAAGAGTCAGTTGCTCAACCGACTGAGCCACCCAGGCACACCCTAAATACCTTATTTTAATTTAATCACCTCTTTAAAGACCTTATCTTCAAATATGGTTACAGTCTGAGGCACTGGGGGATTAGAATTTCACCATACAACTTTTTTGGGGGGAGGCGACACAATTCAACTTCCAGCATTCTTTAAAAAATAGTTATTATATTTTTGGTGGGATCAGAAACAAAAAATGGGGCAAGTATGAGTAGAAAGATATACGGTAGATAACTGTGGAAGAGTAGGTTAAATAAAACAATGATAGCCAGATAATTGTTACATTTTGGGCATAGTGCTACATTATATTCCCTATGTCCCTAAATCATTGATTTAAACATTAATTTAATATGGAACCAGTTTGGGGAGAATGTTGAATCATGACAAGCTGTGGGCTTTGGGTTTTATTGTGTAGACATGAAGAATCATTTAAAGGTGGGAAAATGACACCAGGAAGAGTAGTTTAGGAAGATTAGTAACAGAACGGAGCAGACTCTATTCCATTCCAAAGGTCAAGAAACAATCTATAAAGGGCTGGAGAGTAAATATTTTAGTTTTGGCCATATGGTCTCTGTCACAAGTATTGAAGTCTGTCATTGTTGTGCAAAAGCAATAAACAAATGGGCATGGCATTATTCCAATAAAACTATGTACAAAAATAGATATGGCCTGGGGCACCTGAGTGGTTCAGTCCATTAAACATCTGACTGTAGGTTTCTGCTCAGGTCATGATCTCATGGTGTCCACATTCAAGCCCCTCATCAGGCTCCATGCTGCCATTGTGGAGCCTGCTTGGGACTCTCTCTCTCTCTCTCTCTCTCTCTCTCTCAAAAAAAAAAAAAAACAACTTAAAAAAGAAAAGAACAACAACAACAAAAAGATATGGCCCATTGGCCAATGTTTGTTGACCTCTGGAATAGACATAGACAATATTGGAAAGAAACAGGAACTTGAAGGCCAGTTAGGAGGAGATTATTGCCATAATCCATATCCACAGGGAAGAAGGCTTGGATTAAGCTAGGCCAATGTGATGGAAAGGGATAGATATTGGAGACATTTCAAGGAATACACTGTGGATCAGGTTGGGTCAAACACTGACTGTATGTGGGACCTGAATACTGGAGTTTTCTGAGCAGAGAAGTTAAGAAAACGGTGATGTCACTGACCTAGTTGGATAAATTCACGTGCTGGTCATTTGCCTGGTTGCTTTCAGATCCTTCTCTGTTCTATCGTTCTTTCTTTCTTTCTTTTTTTAATGTTTATTTTTGAGAGAGAGACAGAGACAGAGACACGTAGAGAGTGAGCAGGGGAGGGGCAGAGAGTGCAGAAGACACAGAAACCCGAAGCAGGCTTGATGCTTATTCATGCTTATTCGACTGAGCCACCCAGGATCCTTCTTTGTTCTTAACCTCTTTGTCTTGCACAGAACTGCATGTCTTTGCCCTCTGGCTTCTGATTAGGTCTGCAGTGGAAGTCACTGGCTGAAAAAGAGTGCAGAAAAAAAGGAGAAAATGTTGGGTGTTTTCCCCTCCTTTTTCTGCTTCCTGAATTATTTCTCAAAGCTGTATCTCCTCCTTGGCCAGACAGCCTTTCTCTCTATAATCCTGGCTCCCTCCATGCAGCCCTTGCCATGATTCTAGTGCCCTCTGGATGCCCTTAGATTCCAGGCTCTAGCAACACTACCAACTCTCACTGTCCCTCCAGCCTAGGGCAGGATAGCAGCTGCCTGCTGTTGTCAATTTCTGGATTGCTTTGCTGTGGTTCCCGGTTTGATTTCATAGCCCTTTTATTACCCATGTACCAATCAATTCCTTGTGGTAAAATTCCTCTGACACACTTCCAGTGGTTTCTGTTTCCCGGCTGGACCCTGACTAATAGAGCTCAGAAGCTGTGTCACTTATTTAAGTAATTGTCTCTTAGCTCCAAACCTGGCTGCTTTGCGATTCTGGGACAGACAATCTACAAACTGCATTTCTGCTTCACCAGCTGGCTCCCTGTTCAACGCTGCCAATAAAGGGCACCAGGGGGAGACTGGAAGGCTGGGAGAGGGAAAAGTGACTTGCTCCTTCTAGTTTGTTCTGTGTGGGCTTCCTCTCTAATTGCATTTTCTGTGTTCAGGGTCCCAGCAGTGCTCCTTTAGCTCAGAAATTCTGGCAGCTTTCAATTTTCCCCAACGCTTGCAGAACCAATCTTATCTGCATCCCCCCTGCCCGCCCCACCTTCCCCTACCAGTACCAGTTGCCTTATGCTGCTTCCTCAGACATCTACATTTCAGTTCTGAGGGGGCCTTCTCCACCCTTCCAAGTGCTTGTTCCCTTCGTTCCCTCAGTGTGGAGTGGCCTCTGCTTCTGCAGTTGCTACTTCTGTGATTCTTTATTTAAAAAAATTTTTTTAATGTTTTTTATTTATTTCTGAGAGAGAGAGTGCGAGAGTGTGAGCAGGGGAGGGTCAGAGAGAGAGGGACTCTGAGCGGTCAGCACGTAGCCTGATGTGGGGCTCAAACTCAAGAACTGCGAGATCATGACCTGAGGAACGTCAGCTGCTTAACCGACTGAGCCACCCAGGAGCTCCTTAGAGTTAACAACTTTAGACCTACTTAAACATTCTTTATATTTCTCTCCAAATAACTGGTGCGGTTTCTGACTCTTGACTGGATCCTGACTTTTTACAGAGGTGGAACTGGACTTTCAGCAAGCTGTCAGGTTTGGTTTGGGATATACTGAATTTGCAGGGACAGGGGGCTGCCAAGAAATATGGCACTGGAGTTTGCAGGAGAAATGGGAGCTGAAAATATTTGGTCATCGTCAGCACTGATGTGATGATGGAAACTGTAAGACCTCTTGAAATCTCTGGTCGAGTGGTGTGGGAAGCCAAGAGCAGATAGTTGACAGTATATACTTACTCACAAATAAAAAGTAACAGAAAAAAATCACAGACTTGAAGATCTAATGATGATTTTGTGCTAAAGCATTAATAAATGAAGCTCACATCAAGATATTTTTTAGGGGGAGGGTATTGTTAACTTCTTACCCAGCTTGTGTTTCCAAGTCTATCCCAATACTGGGGCTATACTTATAAATACAAGCCTCGGTACCCTGGAGCTCTTACTTTTCCTCCAGAACCTTTGGGGAAAGTTCCCAGGTCACACTGAAAGCAGTGACTTATCCGTCCCTCCTGTCTTTGGTTCTGCAGAAGGTTACAAAAATTATGAGAAAAAATTTTTAAAGTTTTTTGTTTATTTCTGAGAGAGAGAGAGAGAGAGAGAGAGCAAGTGAGCGAGAGCGAACAGGGGAGGGTCAGAGAGAGAGGGAGACACAGAATCTGAAGCAGGCTCCAGGTTCTGAGCTAGCTGTCAGCACAGAGCCTGATGTGGGGCTCAAACCCAAGAACTGTGAGATCATGACCCGAGTCAAAGTCGGACGCTTAATCGACTTTGACGCCACCCAGGCGTCCCTATGAGAAATTTTTATTATCTGATGAATCGTGTCTCTTCCTGTGATTTGACAATTACTTTTTTCATATCTTACCAATCTATTCAAACATCCAGAGAGTGCCTACTTTGTGTCAGATGTCTGTTCTGTGTTAGTTTAGAGTCCACAGTTATTCCAAGCCTTTTTTCTTCTCAGTTCTGTCTGGGTGCCCCTCAGTACCTGTACCTTCTTCTTTGAAAGAGGCTCTTACCTCCTACTCTCCTGACAAAATAAAGAAAAGACCATGTGAGATGAGCCTTTTAATCCATTCCCAAAGAACTCTGTGTCTGTTTCTTTCTTTTGCCTTGTCTCAGATGAACTAAACTTCCTTTTTTCAAGTTTAAACTATTCTTGTGCTCTCAATTCTCTGTTTCCCCCTTTCTCCCTTGTGGGTGCTAGAACATCTAGACTCAAAGATTCTCTTCCTTAATTATCTCCATTTTGTCTAGCTTAAGCACCTTTAATTTATTTTTCTCTCCTCTGCCTGCAGACATTATCTTTCTTCCCTATGCTGGGAAAACAAAAACAAAAAAATAACACCCAAACCTTAAAAACCTTCACTTGACCTTGATGCTCCCCTTAGTCTGTTTTTCTCATCTGTCTGTTGTCTCATGTTCAAGGGTGGAACTCCATTTTCCCAGTGCTCAGTCACTCCCAGTTCTGCTCTCTTGACTCTGCCATTCTCGTGGCCCCTGTCCCTGTCATTCTAACTGTTCACTGAAAGGCAATCCTGTCTTCCTAATCACTGGGCACTGTGAATTTCTTCTCGGCCCACATTCTCTTAGACTTCTCTATGGTATTTGACACTGCTGATTACCCTTCTTTCTAAAACTCTCCTCTCCTGACTTTCATAGTACAACATATGATTTTCTTCTCATCTTTTTGCTCTAACCTTTTCGAAAACAGTTGGGATGACTAAACTCACTGAGTTTAATTTCCAGCATATCTATTACAGTTTGAAGAGGGCACGAAGAAATAGTGGGGGTCGCCAAAAGCTGATTGCTGCCCAGACAGGCTCCGTAGGATGTTGTCCAATGATGTTAAAAGCTTGCTTAGCCTGGAAGGTCTAGCTGTTTGATTGTGCCTGAGGCTATTTAAAGAGAGCACTCTTGTAAGAGACTAATGCTTTCTATATAACCTCTTCTCTGCACCGTATTAGCTAGCTAGCTAAACTCTGGCTGATCCTGCCTTAGCAATTCTTTGTATTTCTCTGAGTTTCAACCTTTCAGTTTCTAATCCCTTAGATACATGATTTGCACTGTTTAGGCTGTGGTCAAGCTCTCAGTTCTGACTTTTACTTCTGCTTTCCTAATGGTATGTGTTGATTTTATTTGTCAAATTTTTAGGGTTCTGCAGCTGTTTACTGTCAACGTAAGTGTAACTCACAGTGCTCTATAGAAGAAAAAGCCCCAGTTTGTTTCACAGGCTTTTCTTTCTTGTTGAAGGTAGGAGTTATTTAACGTGATCTAGATTTTGAAAAGTACAATGCTTCTTTTATGTTTGTTGTTCAAGATGGAGAAAATAGAGTTCATTGTTGTGTGAGAAGAATTGTCTCTTCAGGGGTGCCTGGGTGGCTCAGTGCGTTAAGCATCTGACTCTTGATTTCAGCTCAGGTATGATCTCACAGTTTGTGAGGTCATGTCCCGCAGTTGGGCTCTGTGCTGACAGAGCAGAGCGTGCGTAGGATTCTCTCTGCCCCTCCCCTGCTCACGTTCTCTCTCTCTCTCTCAAAATAAATAAATTAATTAATTAAATAAATAAATAAAATTTGTCTCTCTATAAATAAGAAGTGTGTAGTTGAAAAACAACATCCTATTGAGACTGGATAAGAATAACAAAAGATAATCTGGCCTTATAAACAATTTCTTTTTGTATTGTGTTAAGTTACAAAGTGAACTTCTACTTGCGATTGCAGTTAGCTGATACTTATCACAGAGCCTGAGGCCAAATGGAAAGAGAGCTGAACTTATGAGTTGATGGAAAAAGAAGCCTCCACAGCAAAGAACAAGGAAGCCTGAAGTTATTTCTCTGTGAATTTTAACTCTGATATATTCCTGATTTGAAATATGGCAGATTTTAGTAGAGCCTTAAAGCTCATCCCTGTTGTTATTTACTTTGAGTTAACCATTTATAGCTGAAACTTAAAGATACAAACCAGGGAGATTGCTCTACTTAAGGTGCATTGACTTTCTGTATTTCTCCCTTTCTCCTCTTATGTTGTACTGCGGCACCCCTACACATTTGTTGTCCTTTGGTACCTTGTGTAGTTCAGATGCACAAACTATTTTTATTTCAGTATAAGGGAATTTCAGGGTATGAGATCACTTGGCTAAGTAATAAGTAAGTCAGGACAAGATTTCATCTTGGATCTCCTGCTAGCCAAATTGGGGACAATTGGAGCCTCCAAATTAGTAGTGATAGTGATATAATAATCCACCAGCTGAAATAAGAATCCATGAATCCATACTGATGTACACATCAGCATGAATAAATATATAAAATGTAGAAAATGGAAAATCTTCCAGCAGAATGCCAACTAATAAATATGGCAAATAAGAAAGGAATGATAGAATTAGAAAATTACCATTTGGCAACTAGCATATTAATAAGTGCTTCCAGCAAGAATCATCAATGGAGGCTAAAATTAGTGGGCGAAGTTTGCTCAGGAACATGATACTCACACAGTCTCAAATTATCTCCCTAAATTTAGCTAGTGACTGAAAAGGGAAAAATAGTAACTTTACAGTGGTACAATGTGATAATCACTGCCTTAATCAAATAATCAAAGTTAATATTACCAGTAATGGACCAAGTAGTTACCTCTGATATGACGCATTGACAAGGTCGTAATATTTTGCAGCGTTCCTGCCAAAAGTGCATAAGCGCAACCTAATCACGGGGAGACATCAGACAAATCTGAACTGAAGGATTGTTTAAATAACTGGCCTGTAGTCTTTAAAAAAGTCAAGGTCATGAAAAATTGAAGAACTGCTCCAGATTAAAGGAGACGAAAAACACATGACAACTAAATGTAACATGTAATTTTAGAATTGGAGACTATACTTAAAAAAAAAAAAAAAAAAAGGAAATGGCATTGTTGGGAACATTGATGAAATTGTACTATAGACTGTAGAAGAGACAATGGTATTTCCATGTTAAATTTCCTGATTTTGATTACTGTGATTATGTAAGAGAATGTCCTTGTTCATAGGAAATACACATGGAAGTATTTAGGGGCAAATGGGTTTGATATTTGCAACTTCATTTCAAACAGTCCAGAAAAAAAATGTCTACACGTACACATACAGAGAGAATGATAAAGCAAGTGAGACAAATGTCAGCACCTGGTGGATCTGGGGAAAGAGTATACAGGAGTGCTTTGTATGATTCCTGCAACTTTTCTATAAATTTGAAATTATGAGACAATAAAAAGTTACCAAATAAATCCAATTCTAAATTTTCTGGGGGTGAATTTTAAGTAAAATCTTTTATTGAAGTGTAGTATGCATATAGAAGAGTGCACACACCAAAAATGTAAAGCTTGATATATTTTTATGAGATGAACCCCTCATGTAATTGGATATAGATCAGGATCCAAAATATTACCAATATTCTGGAAGCACCTTTGCCAGTCATTAGTCCATCCTTTTTCCACAAACATAACCTTTATCTGACTTCTTTTTTTTTTATAACCTTTATCTGACTTCTATTATCACTTTTAGTTTTGCCTGTTTTTGCCTGTTACATAAATAGAATCATGCCTTGTGCTTCCTTTTGTGTATTTTTTCCATTATGTTTGTGAGAGTCATTTCTTGTTGTTCCAAGCTGTAGTTAATTTATTTTCTTGTTCTTCAATATTGCCATGTATTTAAGGGTTTGTTTGTTAATTAATTTATCTATTTGAGAGAAAGCAGAGGAGGGGCAGAGAGAGGGAGAGAGAGAATCCCAAAAAGGCTCTGAACCATCAGCACAGAGCCCAACTTGGGGCTCGACCTCACAAAACCGTGAGTTCATAACCTGAGCTGAAATCGAGAGTCAGATGCTTAACTGACTGAGCCACCCAGGTGCCTCAGTATTTCTGTGTATTTAAATAGACCATAATTTACTTGCCCACTCTACCATTGTTGGACATGGAGGTTGTGAGGTAGGCAGTCTCTAAGATGGCCCCCAATGACCCTTGCTTTTTGTAATTCATGACCTCGTGTCATCCTCTCTCCTTGAATGTGAACTAGACCTAGTAACTAGCTTCTAATGGATGTAATATGGCAAAAGTGATGGAATTTCACTTCTGAGGTTGGGTTACAAAAACACTGTGGTCCCAACTGTGGGTGCTCTCTTTTTGATTGCTTATCTGGGGGAGATCAGTGCCATTATCACGAGGCAGTCTTCTGGAGAGGTCCAAGTGGTGAGAGACAAGGGCTTTCCAACCAACAAGAGTGAACTTGGAAGCAGATTCTCCAGCCATAGTCAAACCTTGAGATGACTGAGCTTTGGTCAATAGTGGACTGCAACATCATGACAGACCTTGAGCAAGAATTATGAAGCTAAGTCATACTGGATTCCTGACTCACAGGGTCAGTGAGATGTAGGTGTTTGTGGTATCAGCTGCTAACTTTAGGGGTAAAAAAATTTTTTTGCAGTAATTGATAACTAGTACAGATTTTTTCCCTAGTTTTGACTATTATAAATAGTACTGCCCAAATCTTCTTGTATGTGCAGGGCACACATGTGGGCATTTCTTTTGGGATATATACCTATAGGTAGAATTAGTGGGTCATAGAACATATTTGTTAGGTTTCGTAGACACTGTCTAACAGTTTTCTTTTTTTTCTTTTTTTTTTTTAATGTTTTATTTATTCCTAGGAGAGAGAAAGAGAGAGCGTGAGCAGGGGAGGGTCAGAGAGAGAGGGAGTCACAGACTCTGAAATAGGCTCCAGGCTCTGAGCTGGCAGTCAGCACAGAGCCCGACGTGGGGCTCGAACCCACCAACCGCGAGATCATGACCTAAGCGAAAGTCAGACGCTTAACCAACCAAGCCACCCAGGCGCCCCTGTCTAACAGTTTTCTAAAGGAGTTGTGTCAGTTTATCACTCCACCAATAATGTATGAGAGTTTATGCTATTCTATATCCTTAAAAATATTTTGTAATGTTTACTTATTTTAGAGAGAGAGAAAGACACTGAGTACGAGTGGGGGAGGGGCAGAGAGACACACACACACACACACACAGAATCCGAAGCAGGCTCCAGACTCTGAGCTGTCACCACAGAGCCCAGTGTGGGGCTCCAATTCACGAACTATGAGATCATGACCAGAGCTGAAGTCAGACGCTTAACCAACTGAGCCACCCAGGCGCCTTTTATGTTTGTTTGTTTGCTGCCTCCTTGTGGTTCCTCTATGGTGGCCATACTGCCATCTTCAAAGGGTGGACAATGAAGAGCAAGGAGGAGAGAAGAGCTATGCTGGTATCTTGACTCTTAGGCCAGTGTCTCATTCATCTGGTTCCTTTGTGAAAATCTAACACTCTTTAGGAATTTATGTGCGCTGAGAGTTGGGCCCCTCAAGATATACCAGTGTGCTGAGTTATTTCATATACTTAAAATGACTAATATTTGCAGGATTAGCATTGTTTAATGAGAATGGGGGAAAGAGGAACAGGAGGGACAGACCAGGAAGAAAATGCAAGAAAGGATAAACAACCACCACTCCACTTGGGCTCAACTCCAGTCTGTTTTATGGTGAAAATGATTCCTGTCAGTGATCCTGCCCCACAGCATAAACTCGTCACAGAAAACCTTCACTGCGTAGGAGTGGGGATGGAAGTTCCATCCTGGAGTGGAATGTATATTTTAGAATGGTTTTAGAATAACTTGGACTTCTCAGATGCCCTGTGAGTTAGACTAGACTTCTCAGGCGTCTTCAAACTAACCAGGCCCTTGACCCCAGACTGGCATCAAAATGGCCTCTGGAGGGCAGAGGAGCACTGTATCATCCTTCATCAGCTCTAATCTAATCTGATCACTTTCATTGCTCTGCTGATTTGCTAATAAACTTCTAGAACTCCTTGGCAGACCATCTGTCCTCTGCATTTTGCCTAAAAAACTAGAAAGAATAAGAATATGGTGGTCTGGAATCAAACTGAGAAAAGTTAAGTGATACTTATCTAATGTTATAAAGTCATATATGTGTGTGTCATATACAAAAAGTGTCATATAGACATATACATATATGTGTATGCACGTATATATGACACTTTGGTTCATATCTATTAAAAGGTAATGGCACTTAGCAAATTCATGAATTAGAGTAATGTTAAGTACAATGATTTATTTCATATAGTCATTACAGACAGTCTGTAAGACCTACTTGTTTGAATTTCTAACTGCGGGTAATGATTGCCCAGCGGCCAAGAGGGAGGATCATCTCAGACAGCCTAGGTTTGTATCCTGATGATACTACTTACTGGATGTGTGTGTGTCTTTAGGCATGTCAGCTACCTTTTCTGTGCTTCAGTTCCCTCATCGGTAAAAGTCCTGTATGGGGCTATCGTGAGGTTCAAGAAAGATAACAAAACTTTTAGAGTGATGCTTAGCACATGAGAAGCACCCAGTAAATATCAGTTTGTAGTTGTGGTTGTTATTACCACTTTTTTTTTTTTCAAAGTTTCTATATTTATTTTGAGAGAAAGAGAGCATGAGTTGGGAAGAGGCAGAGAAAGAGGGAGGGAGAAAGTCTTAAGCAGGCTCCATACTATCAAGTGCTGAGGCTGATGTGGGGCTCAATCTCATGAACTGTGAGATCATGACCTGAGATGAAATCAAGAGTTGGATGTTTAGTTGACTGAGCCACCCAGGTGCAGAAAGCCTGATGCAGGGCTGGAACTCACAAACTGAGAGATCATGACCTGAGCCGAAGACGGGTGCTCAACTGACTGAGCCATCCAGGTGCCCCTATTATACCACTTTATTTATTTATTTATTTTATAAATATTTTTATTTATTTCTAGGAGAGAGAGAGAGACAGCATGAGCAGGGGAGGGTCAGAGAGAGAGGGAGACACAGATTCTGAAACAGGCTCCAGGCTCTGAGCTGGCAGTCAGCACAGAGCCCGACGCGGGGCTCGAACCCACGAACCGCGAGATCATGACCTAAGCGAAAGTCGGACGCTTAACCGACTAAGCCACCCAGGCACCCCACTATTATACCACTTTAAACTGCAGATTCATCCTTAGTAAAAAAATTCCAAAACAAATCTAATCAGCCTTCTTGTCTCAGTTTTCTTATAGACATTATGAGCTGATGATTATTTACTAATAAAAATGGATAGAGAGCATCTTCTTTTGCATCTTTGCTACTTTGAAATAGATGAGATTGAGCTGGTCCATTCTGCAAAAATAGGTGGTTGAATCCAGCTGCGGTTCTCTGCAGGCCCACTGATGTTTTCACCGTTACGTCACCAGGAATTTCAAACAGCTCTTCACAGGTACCAGTGTTCCATTCATCTGACCCAGGGTCTGCTGAGAACTTATTTATGGTGGTCTCTTCAGTTCTTTTTCCTGCAGTGGGGTTTCCCTGCTGAGCAAAACCGAACTGAGCATTTTCAAACTCATATTTAACTCCTACAAAAAAATTCCTCCTATCAATGAAGAAAGTCTGAATGATGATAGGTGGAGCTCTGAATTGTGAGTCAGAATTCCAGTTTCAGCACTGCATTTATTTGTAAATATCTATTGGGTACCATCTAAGCATAGAGCAATGTACCTCGTGAGCATTGAGAGGATTCAAAGAAAGGATTCAAACAAGTGGACTTTCCACCCATCGAACTCGCAACCTGGTCAGAGAAACAAAGCAGCTCTAATAATGGGGTTGAATGTATAATGCAAGATCCAGTATTCCATAGCACACTGATGGAAAGACCGAAATTATAATAAAAGGCAGGGGAAAGGGTGCTCTGGGTAATCAGCGTCCCTTCCCGCCCACTGTGTGCTCTCCTTTGTATCATAAAGTCTGGAAACCTGGGAATGGTATTTCTCAGACCCCTTGGCTTTCAGGGTTCCTGCTGTAGTGAATGTTCTGCCAACGAGGGGCATATGGCTAGATTTGGAAAGCCGAAGAGAAGCGGAAGGCATGTTCCCCTTCCTTTTCCGGCAGTGTTGGTAACCAGATGTGTGAACATCCTGGCTGTGAACCTTAGCAGTGGCTGGGGCAATGGAGGTCAGTATGAATAGCAGCTTCTAGCAGGTTCCTGACCACTTGGGAGCCGTGGTCCCACTCAGTGTTTACTCTAATAAAACTAGGTCTTCCGTAATGCTATGTTCATTTTCACAGCTGTGCCTTTACTTACGTGTTTGCTCCTGTCGGTCACCTTATTCATCCTCCCTTCCACCTTTTTTTTGTGGTCATCTTCATGTCCCAGCAGTGAGTCAGCAACTATGGCACATCAATCAATCAGTATTGTTTTGGGCGAAAAGATGGAGGAATGAATGAAAGAAAAGGATGGATTGGTTACAGGCTTAGGCCTGGGATAGGGTGGCCATCATAGTGGAGAGGGATAAAACATGTGAAAGATGACAAAACAGAGTAACAATGGAGAGGGATACATGGAAACATGGACCTTCAGTGGAGTAATATCATTAGTATTCTTTTTTTTTTTTTCTTAAATGTTCATTTGTTTTTGAGAGAAAGAATGTACATGACCAGGGAAGGCAGAAGGGACAGAGAGAGAAGGGACAGAAGATCTGAAGCAGGCTCCCTGAAGACAGCAAAGAGACTTATGCAGGGCTTGAACTCACCAATGGTGAGATCATGACCTGTGCCGAAGTCAGACACCTAACCGACTGAGCCACCCAGGTGCCCCTATCATTGTGTTTCCAATAGTCTATTATATATGGAAAAGACAAGCACCATGGCTTGCTGACTGTATCAGCATTTTTTAAAGAAAGAGGTCAAAGATGGGAACTATTTGGTGGTCAGGCAGTGTGGAGATGACCTACAGAAGAACACACCAAAGGAGAGGACAGGCAGCTGCTGTGTGTGAATGATGGAGAAGGACACCCCAGGCTAAGGTAGAGGAGATCATAGTATTTACATAGTGCTTGCTAACACTAAAAGTATTTTTCAGGCGTGTTATCTTATTTTATACTCACGGCAACCCTGTGAGCAAAGTATCTATTATGAATAATAAAAATAAATTTATTTGCTTGGAAAAGCAATGTGTTGGGCACCTGGGTGGCTCAGTTGGTTAAGTGTCTGACTCTTGATTTTGGCTCAGGTCATGATCCCCCGGTTGTGGGATCGAGTCCTGCTTTGGGCTCTGTGCTGACAGTGCAGAGCCTACTTGGGATTCTCTCCCTTTCTCTCTGCCCTTTCCCAGATCTCTCTCTCTCTCAATAATAAATAAATAAACATTTTAAGGAAAAAAAAGCAGTGTATTCATTGTGGAAAATTAGAACTATGGATACACAAAGGAAAAGAATAAAAATCGTCCTTAAGGCCATCATTGTTAACAATTTCATACTAGCCTCTTAGAGCTGTTCTATGCATATTTTTTTATTTCTCAATAAAAAAATGGGATCATGTTGTATATTTTAGCTTGACTTTTTACTTAGGGCATTGTAAACATATTTTCATGTCATTAAATGTCCTTCCATGCATAAGTATTAATGGCTGCATAATATGCTGTTGTCAGCCTATTTCATACCAAAATTTATTTAACCCATCATTTATTGCTCGCATTTCGTTGATTCTAGTTTTTTACTTTTATAAACAAGGTTGAGATGAATGCCTTTGTAGTTAGGTCCGGGCACATATTTTTCAATTACATTCTTAGGATAACTGCCTAAAAGTGGAATTACTGTATCTGTAGGTATGCATATTTCAGGACTTTTTCCCCCACATTCCCAGACTATACTCCCTCCAAAGGGATCACACTAGCTATTTGAAAGCATGTATTTCTCTGAATATTCTACAATGTAGGGTCTTCTAATTTTTGTGTGTACTATTTTTAGATGTTGAAATAGACATTATTCTCGTTTTTAAAACAGAACTGAGGCCGAAGGAGGCTATGGATGCTGCAGAGTGGATGATAGAGGCTAAACACACCCAGGACATCTCATCAATCTTATGTATTTCTAGTTTCTTCTCTCCCAGGAATGCAATCACTAGAGGGCTGTATTTCCTCTCTAATAAAATAGGTGTCAGGTCACCTATACTATATTGTTAAAAACTCCTACGTGATTGTGGATTCCATTCATAGATGGGACTGGTAGGAGTTAGAGAGTAATTCTTTTTACTTGGCTCTGGACAGAGCTTTCTTCATGCATTGGGTTCAGTTTGAGGCTCTGTAACTAAAACAGGACGTTTGAAATAGTCCATAGATAACTCATAAAAATGATCAAAGAATTAGACAAGAGGACCTAGGAATACAAGATACTGTAGACAGGAGAAGAAAGGGCTAGGAGGGACCTCTGATCTTCAAAGGGTTGATGACCTGAGCTTGAGAACCAGAGGGAAGGGACTCTCAGCGAGCCTGGAGTGTCCAGATACAGAGGGGAAATACATTTTGCAAGTGAGACACTGGGTAAAGGTATGTTATGTTTTTTGGAAGTCTCAAGCCAAAGATCCCCGCTCTGTTTCCTACCCCAATACTTCCCCAATATGACCATTGCTTTAAAGGCCGGGGAGAAAAGAATGACTTGTTTGACTGTGTGACTGTGAGAGAATCATGGGCCAGCTTGATGTGGTCTTAGTGAAGCCACTTTCATGCTATTAGTATCGTCTGGATCTTTCATTGGCAACCTCTTTCCTTTTGTGTTTTTAGTTATTTCTGGGGAATGCAAAAGGGGTGTGAGGGAGTAAGTAGGTGGGTGGGAGGGGGAGCATGTGAAAGGTAGGGGATAGAGGAAGAGGAAGGGCCTGGAGAGAGCAGGAACACAAGAGCTTCTGAACTCCCTGAATGACCCCTTGTTCTGCATCTTGGTCCAACTAGCAGGCTCTTCTTCGTTGGGCACCTTTGTTGAAATGAAATTCTGAAACGCCGTGTTTCAAGGTGATGGTTAGATAGAGCACTGGCCTGAGAGTCTTGGTTCAACTCAGCCACCCACTATCCGTGTGGCCTTGGACCCACCAATTTTCAAAGTCTCAGGGTTCCCCTGTGTTTTGTTTTCTCCCCTAACAACTATGACTGTAACAATGTACTGAATGTTTATTATTGAACCAGGCACTGTGAAATGAAGGGACTAGAATAGACCTTAGGTTGGGGCTCATGGATAAACCTCCAGGCATCTGTGAACTTGTAAAGCATTTTTCTGGGGAAGAGTCAAAATGTTCACCATGTTTCATGGGAGAAAACCTGAAAAAATTCAAAACCAGTGGGCTACATGAGCTCTAAGATCCTCCCAGCCTTAGAGCTGGAGTCTTCTCTTCTAGAAAAAGGGGTTGCACCCAACAAAGAGCTCCCTTCCCCTGCCTGCTCTCAAGAGAGGTTGGGTGGGCACAAGATTGTGACAGGGCCTGGGAAAAGAAATGTGGACAAATGTGACAGAATGTGGTGTTCAGAACCACACTCTGGTCATTCACCCCACCTTGTCACTCACTAAGTAACTTTAGGCATTTTAAATCATTCTGAGCCTCAGTTTTCTCATTTGTAAAATGGAGATAATACTAGGCTCCACTGTTAGGAAATGCTCCTGTTTAGAAATAGAGAATATCGAATCCTAGTCCTCTTTGTATCTGGCTAATGCACATCATTCCTCTCACTTCACTTCACCCTCTTTATTAGGAGCAAACCCTAGAGACTCTTAACAATCGAGAAAAAACTGAGGGTTGATGGAGGGAGGGGGATGGGCTAGATGGGTGATGGGCATTAAGGACGACACTTGTTGTGATGAGCACTGGGTGTTGTATGTAAGTGATGAATCACAAAATTCTACTCCTGAAACCAACATTACACTGTATGTTAACTAGAATTTAAATACAAATTTGAAAGAAAAAAAAGATGTCTCTAATTAACAACTTTGGCCAACCAACCAGTCATTAGCGTCAAAGATTTTATCTTCTTTTAAAAAATAAAAGATTTTTAAAAAAAATATTTATTTAATTTGAGAGAGAGAGCGAGAGAGAGCACAAGCGAGCATTACACACAAGGGAGGGGCAGAGAAAGAGGGAGAGAGAGAATCCCAAGCAGGCCTTTTCCCCTCAGGCCCTCAGCACGTAGCCTGATAAGGGGCTCCATCTTATGAACCACGAGATCATGACCTGAGGCAAGAATCAGTTGCTTAACCAGCTGAGCTCTCCAGGCATCCCTGATTTTTATTTTTAAAGAGAAGAATACATTTCTGGGACATTCCTACTCATTCTTAAGTTTTTCTCTATCTGTTCTCTCTGAATTTTGGTTTGTAGCCAAAGCATTTCCTGGTGATTTATCTTTCCTTTCAGTCTGACTCTTGTTGGAAGCTCTCCCTCTCCTTCCCTTCCTCAGCAGTGTATCTCTCTCTCAGGCATTCCCATACATTCTCTGCCTTTTGATTGCCACGCATCTGCCTGCATTGGCTCCTTACACAGGGACAGCAAGGCCTTGGCTTATTCTTAGGCCTCCCTGCATGCAAGGCTTTTGCTTCCTTTTTCCACGCTGTGGAGGGAAAGAGAGAAAGTTACATGATGCTCTGACTGTGTGTGTCCAGGAAAGGCTCTCTGATCGTTGAAGCCCTGGGTTTTTATTATCCAACCAGGGGGAGGTATTCATTTCCACTTGAATAGAGGCACGGAGTTCTTTTTTAGACTGGAGCTGGCTCTTTTGCATAAAACAAAGAGGTTATACATCAGCATGGGGTAACTGGCTTTTCTCAGGAGCGATCTAACAATGACTAGAGACAAAGGCTTAATTATAAGCCACCACAGTTAAAAGACTCATAACCCACACACAATATCTTATCAAAATTTCACCATTCCTTTAGAAAAAAGAGATTTAAACTGGTTTGTGGATCTAATGAAGAGCCTACTTTGTCTTTCCCATTTCCTCGCTGTTCCCAAAGCATTTCAAGCTTATTTCAGCCTCTGGCCTTTGCCAAAGCTGTTCCCACAGGCTGGGGTGACTTCCCTTCCTTTCTTTAGCTTATCTGTTACTTATTTCTCTTTCATTTCAGGGACTTCCTCCTTTAAGAAGGGTTTTAGTTTGTTTTTTTGTTTTTTGTTTTTACCGCTTCAGCCCATTCTGATCTCTACAGTCTACGAAAATTCATTTCTAGTACACATACATTTCACTCATTATTCTTTGGTTGTACCTATTGTCGATCTTGTCTTCTTTGCAGAAATTAACTGTTTGAGTGTAAAGATCACATCTTACTCATATTTTTATTCCGGCCCTTAACACAGGTGCTAGGAACATATAATTTGGTTGAGCCAATGAGTGCATGAATGTTAGGTATACGGCAGGTGAGGTGGAGAACAAAGGCAAAAGAAAAAAAAATTTCCTTATAACTTACAGCCCATTGACAAGTCCTTGGGACAGCAGAGTGACCTTCCTCTAGGAACTCAACTGCCTCAACGTTACTACTTTAGCTCAACATTAGTCCAACTTCTAGGATCCTGTAAATCTCCTTTAACATATAAAAATCCCTTCAGAAACTTCCTTTATCTCTACTCCCTCAAGATACATGTTAGCAATCATCCTCCAAGCATATGGACCATGGATAAACATCTGAAGGGTCTCCTGACTAAGGTTTTTAGGCAGTAGTAAGTGACCTTTTCCTAACAGCAGCCAGCCCCTCAAGGTCCTGGAAACCTCGCTTCCAAATTCCTTAGAGCCTTACGTGGTCCCTAACCACCTCCCAACTTGAAAGTATCTGATCAGCCTCCTGTCACTACCCTGGTGCAGCTCTCCCTGCCCCTGGGTCCTGTCCCTGTGCTTTAACAGGCCACCCTTTTTGCATTGATGACACCTCAAGAATTTCTCAACATTTTCACATCAACAGGTACTGTGTAAATAACTGTTGATTGATTTTGGAGCTATTGTTGGAAAAGCTGTATGACCTGCCCACAGTGTCATTATTTTAATGCTTTTCAGTACTGTTTGCAGAGGTCAGTTAGAAACCTCACTGCCATGTCTTCCTCCAGCATTGATTCCTTTCTTCTTTCTTCTCCCTTCTAGTGATTTTCAGTGATGTGGACAGCAAAGAGGTAAATGACCTAAAAGGAGGGAGGATGTAGAGAATTAGAACTATTTTAAACTAGTTCATAATCTTTTATGAATTGTATTCTGCTCCACAGGTCGAGAGTTATATTCCATAATAGTTGCACGAAACGTGTGGACAAATGGTGACTGAGTGGGCAAGGTTTTGTTAATGTGCAGTTAATTAAAGCCACTGAACACCGTGTCTATTTCTAAGGATGGCAGAACTTTAATAAAAAAATTTGTTTATTTTTTCTAGTAATTTCTGCACCCAATTGGGGCTCAAACTCATGACTCTGAGATCTCATCTCGAGATGCTCTTCCCTGAGATGCTCTTCTGACTAAGCCAGCCAGGCACCTTTGGCAGGGTATTTTGAGGTCAAGTTCCCACACGGCCTTCTGGAGGCAGACACTTTATCCAAAGGGAGGAGTCCACCTGGATGTCATCCACAATCGAGATTAAGGAATGTGTTTTTGGAAAGAACCTGGATCAGCCACTTAGTGTGCCTTCTCAATGGCCAATTCTCTTTCCCCTCCTCTCTGGGTTTTCTCCAAGTCAGACAACAGTGAGCATCGGAGGGAGGAAAGAGTCACCCCATGCCCCTTGGGCTCCTGCCTCCAGCTTCCTGAGGATTGTCCCCTGGCAGGGAAAGAGCCTTCCAGACTAAGGGCCTGGCAGAGCCTTCATGCAAGACTATTCAAGAGACTAAGGCAGAATTACAATTATAAGTCAAGTCTGTTTTCTGGGGAACAAGCAAAGAATGATTCCACTCAGCTGTTAAAACTTTATAATATGATTGGACAGAACAGAACCCTGGGGATAAACAAGGGGACCTTGTTGTCCTGTCTGTAGGCTGCAAGAGGGATGATAAAATGACAGCAACTGAATGAACAAATGGATCTGTAGCATGATGCTTCAGCATCCATTAAACATTTATTGAGCATCAACTGTATGCAAGACTCAAAGCAAGTCCTTGTCTTCAGGAAGCTTTCAGTGAAATGGAAGAGGAAGGATTCATTCTTGTTTTTGTTTGTTTTTAAAGACTTTATTTTATTTTGAGAGAGAGAGAGGGAGAGAGAGAGAGCGCACAAGTGCATGAGAGGGAAAGGGACAGAGAGAGAGGAGAGAGAATCCCAAGCAGTCTCCATGGTGTCAGCATGGAGCCCAACTCAGGGCTTGATCTCAAGAACTGTGAGATCGTGACCTGAGTTGAAATTAAAGTCTGATGCTTAACCAGTTGAGCCACTCAGGACCCCCGAATAAGGATTCATTTTAAATTTGAAGTGCTGTCAGTGAAACAAATAGGTATTGAGGTAGAAAATTATGGGGTAAGAAGATTTAGATAAAGTGGTCAGGGAATTCTTACCTGGGAGTAGTGTTTAAGCTGACACTTGGAGAATGAGCTCATTATAAGCAGGGCTGGGGGGAAAGTAACTCTCTAGAGGAAAGAGCATGTGCAGAGGCCCCAAGTAGGGGTTGAAAGCTGGCATGTCCCAGAACCAGAAAGGAGGTTAGTGTGATTGGAGGGTGGTGGGTGTGGGGAGAGGGTGGGGGTTGCTGTTCAAGAGCCAGACCTGGGCCAGACAGGCACCTGGAATCAACTGGGGAATGTTTCTTAGAAAATCATATGACTTAGGGTCACCTGGCTGGCTCAGTTGGTGGAGTGTGAGACTTAGTCTTGGGGTTGTGAGTTTGAGCCTCATGTTGGGTATAGAGATTACTTTAAAAAAAAGTCTTTGGGGTACCTGGGTGGCTCAGTTGGCTGGGCATCTGACTTTGGCTCAGGTCATGATCTTGTGGTCTGTGAGTTCAAGCCCCGCATCAGGCTGTGTGCTGACAGCTTGTGGAGCCTGAAGCCTGCTTCAGATTCCCTGTCTCCCTCTCTCTCTGACCCTCCCCCACTTGTGCTCTGTCTCTCTCTCTCATAAATAAATATACATTTTTAAAAAATTAAAAAAATTTTTTTAAAATTTTTATTTATTTTTGAGAGACAGAGAGACAGAGTGCGAGTAGGGGAGGGCAGAGAGAGAGAGGGAGACAAAGAATCTGAAGCCGGCTCTGGGCTATGAGCTATCAGCACAAAGCCTGACATGGGGCTCGAACCCATGAACTGTGAGATCATGACCTGAGCCCAAGTCGGAGGTTTAACCGACTTTTTTAAAATTAAAAATATTTTTAAAATCATTAAGGGAAAAAAATTTAAAAAGGAAAATCACAAAACTTTGGAATTGCCAAAGGACAGACATTGAAGGTTACGGTAAGTCATTTAGGTTTTTGTTTTTGTTTTTATTTTGAGATTAAAGAGAAACTACTAATGAGTTTTAGACAGGGAAGTGACCCGCCTCAGTCTTTTTTTTTTTTTTTTTTTTTACAAATAGTTTATTGTCAATTTGGTTTCCATATAACACCCAGTGCTCATCCCTAGAAGTGCCCTCCTCCATGCCCATCTCCTTCCTCCCCCCCACATGCATCAGTCCTCAGTTTGTTTCTCAGTATTCAAGAGTCTCTTATGGTTTGCCTCTCTCCCTTTCCCCCACGATTTCCCCCTCCTTCTCCCCCATGGTCCTCAGTTAAGTTCCTCCTAATCCTCCTATACGTGCAAACATGATATTTGTCCTTCTCTGCCTGACTTATTTCGCTAAGCATAACACCCTCAAGGTCCATCCATGTTGCCACACATGGCCAGATTTCATTGCTTCTCATTGCCATGTAGTATTCCATGGTACAGATAAATCACATCTTCTTGATCCATTCGTCCATTGATGGACACTTAGGTTTTTTCCATGTTTTAGCTATTGTGGAGAGTGCTGATATGAACATCGGGGTACATGTGCTCCTATGCCTCAGCATTTCTGTATCCCTTGGGTAAATTCCTAGCAGTGCTATTGCTGGGTCATAGGGGAGTTCTATTGTTAGTTTCCTGAGGAACCTCCACACTGTTTTCCAGAGGGGCTGCACCAGTTTGCATTCCCACCAACAGCGTAGGAGGGTGCCCGTTTCTCCACATCCTCGCCAGCATCTAGAGTTCTCTGATTTGCTCATTTTAGCCACTCTTGCTGGCGTGAGGTGGTATCTCAGTGTGGTTTTGATGTGTATTTCCCTGATGAGGAGGGATGCTGAGCATCGTTTCATGTGTCTGTTGGCCATCTGCATGTCCTCTTTGGAGAAGTGTCTGTTCCTATCTTCTGCCCATTTCTTCACTGGGTTGTTTGTTTTTTGGGTGTGGAGTTTGGTGAGTTCCTTATAGAGTTTGGTTATTAATCCTTTATCTGATAGGTCATTTGCAACTATCTTTTCCCATTCCGTTGGTTGCCTATTATTTTGTGGGTTGTTTACTTTGCTGTGCAGAAGCTTTTAATCTTGATGAGGCCCCAATCATTTATTTTTGCTCTTGATTCCCTTGCTTTTGGGGATGTGTCAAGTAAGAAGTTGCTGCGGTGGAGGTCAAGGAGGTTGTTTCCTGCTTTCTCCTCTAGGGTGTTGATAGTTTCCTGTCTCATGTTCAGGTCCTTTATCCATTTTGAGTTTATTTTTGTGTATGGTGAGAGAAAATGATCTAGTTTCATTCTTCTGCATGTTGCTGTCCAGTTCTCCCAACACCATCTGTTAAGAAGGCTGTCTTTTTTCCATTGGATATTCTTTCCTGCTTTGTCAAAGATTAGTTGGCTGTATACTTTGGGTCCAGTTCTGAGTTCTCAATTCTATTTCATTGGTCTATGTGTCTATTTTTGTGCCAATACCATACTGTCTTGATGATGATAGCTTTGTAGTAGAGGCTAAAGTCTGGGATGGTGATACCTCCCGTTTTGGTTTTATTTTTCAGTATTACTTGACCCGCCCCAGTCTATATGAAACTTAGCCATGTACAGGTTGGGCACAGGGTGAAGCAAGATGTTAATGTCCTCTTGTTTCTGTAACAGGAAAAGTGGAGTCAGGATGAGCTCAGGCCAAGTTCAGAGGCAGCCCAACAAGAGATGCTCAGCCAGTGGCCAGCAAGCTTCAGAGTCAGTTTGTAAGTAAATCTGAAGCCAAAGTCAGTGGATGGCTGAAGTAAGTCCTGAGAATTAGGATTGGCACCTATGCATTTGGACAAATGTTTATAGACAGAGTTGGTTTCCTTAGGCTTCCTCTGGAGACCTGGGACCCACCCTCTCTGTCCACTGATCCTAAAAATTAAATGACCTGTGCAACCATGAAATAGTTAGCTTCCAAAGAATGAGAGTGCTTTGCCCAGGCTGTTTTTATTTTGTTTTTAATTAATAATTAATTATAGAAAAAGAGAGAGAGTGTGCATGCATAAGCAGGGGAGGGGGCAGAGGGTGAGAGAGAGAGAAAAAAAAAGAGAGAATCCTACGCAGTCTCCACACTCAGCTGGGAGTCTGACACAGAGCTGGATGCAGGCTTGATATCACAAACCTGGGATCAAGACCTGAGCTGAAATTAAGAGTTGGACGTGCAACCAACTGAGCCACCCAGATGCCCCTACCTTGGATGTTTTGAAAGCAAAGCCTGGATAACATCTTTTAACATGTTTTGTTGGTGTATTTTGTGATTAGGGCAATTTTTGAAGGGTATTAAAAGCCCATTCTTGGTTATTTGGGTTTCCAAAAAAACCTGTGAACTCCAGGAATTCTTCAATTCATGACAAGAGAGGGAGATAATTTTGTGTTGGGGGCATAGATATTTGTCTCCAGCACTTACCCCAAGAGGCCCATTCACCCTGAATACCATGTCACAGACAAAATACTGTCACTGGAGATAGTCTGGGATTTTGCACAGCTAATATTATCACCAGCATTTCAGAGAGCCTGGTCAATATAATGTGAACCCTCACATCATTTTCATGCCTGTAGGTGGGTTGTTTTCTGGCATCTAATGAGGAGATCCATGTAGCATTCCATAGACTGGAGGGACATCTTACCAGTGGCAGAGGCAGGGAGCCTGGAGGAGGCCGATTCAGGCTTGGTCCTGGGCAAAGCTCTTCTCTCTTCTTCTCCTCAGTCTATATCTGCTCTGGTTAACTCCTTTCTTTCTTTCTTTCTTTCTTTCTTTCTTTCTTTCTTTCTTTCTTTCTTTCTTTCTTTCTTTCCTTCTTTCTTTCCTTCTTTCTTTCTTTCTTTCTTTCTTCTCTCTTTCTTTCTCTTTTCTTTAAGTGTTTATTTTTGAGAGGGAGAGAGAGAGAGAGAGAGAGGAGAAAGAATGAGTGAGGGAGGGACAGAGAGAGTGAGGGAGACACAGAATCTGAAGCAGCTCCAGGCTCTGAGCTGTCACCACAGAGCCCAACTTCGGACCCGAACCCATGAACCATGAGATCATGACTGGAGCTAAAGTTGGACACTTAACCAACTGAGCCATCTATGCGCCCCAACAGATGTCCTTCTAAGTAATGCTTTAGCTGACAAGGTTTTATGTAGGTAGAATTGCCATTATTGTTCAATTTAATATGTTTCTAATTCCTAATATGGAGTTCCTAATTCCTAATAATTCCTAATATTTCTTTTTGTCCTATGAAGTAGTTAGAAATATATATTTTTTTGATTTCTAAACTTATGGCACTTTTTACAAATGTCTCTGTTGCTGATTTCTTACTTAATTTTATAGTGGTCAGAATGTAGTCTGCTGTATCCCATGTAATAACCATTCAATTTGTTAGAGAAATTCATGCATTATGACCTCATATGAGGTCAATTTTTATACATGTTTCACTGTTGTTTTTTTTTAAGATTGTGTATTTTCTAGTTGTTGGAGGTGATATTCTTCATATGTCCATTAGATTAGGCTTCATATTTTTGAAGCCACTTTAGTGAGCTATGATTGACATACAAAAAGCTGTACATATTTAATATATATAACTTGGTGATTTTGGAGAGAGAAGTATCCATTTGTGAAACCATCACCACAGTCTATGCCATAAACTTATCTATCACCTCCAAAACAGGCTTGATAATTATGTTATTTTTTTATCTGCCTCAGCTATTAATAACTAAAATAATTATGTTATATATTCCACTGTGATAATGGTTTTGTCTATACTTTCTTTTGTTCTATCAGTTTTTGCTTTGTATCTTTTGTGGCTCAATTGAACTTTATGTCATTACTAATGATCCTCTTCATTTTTTGTAATGCTAATTTTGAACTTGAAATCTATTTTGCCAGGTATTAATAAGAGCATGCTGACTTTCTTTTAGTTAAGATTTTTCTGGTTGTTATGGTCTGTCTGTGGACCCCTGTCTCTGTCCCCTTCATTCCTCTGTTGAAATCCTAACCCACACAAGGTGATAGCATCAGGACTGGGGGTCTTTGGGAGGTGATTGGGTCCTGAGAGTGGAGCCCTCACAAGTGAGATTAGTGGCCTTATAAAAGAGACCCCAGGCAAATCCCTTGCCCCTTCTACCATGTGAGGTCACAGCGAAAAGATAGCCATTTATGAACTGGGAAGCAGGCTGACACTGAATCTGCTAAGCCTTGATCTTGATCTTAAGCCTCCAGCACTGTAAGAAATAAATCTCTGTTTGTAAGCCACTCTAAGGTGTTTTTGTCTATGGTATTTTTATTATAGCACGTCAAACGAATTGCTGTTATCTTTTTTTCAGCTTCTGCCAGATTTTCTGGGTTATTTTTTTTTTTAACGATTTATTTATTTTTGAGAGAGAGACAGAGCATGAGCAGAGGGGCAGAGAGACAGGGAGACACAGAATCTGAAGCAGGCTCCAGTCTCTGAGCTGTCATCACAGAGCCTGCTGTGAGGCTCGAACTCATGAACTGTGAGATCATGACCTGAGCTGAAGTCAGACACTTAACCAACTGAGCCACCCAGGCACCTCATGGTTTTTCTGGGTTCTTATGTTTTAGTTTTACCTCCTATAAATAGTGTATTCATTGGTTTTGAGTTAAAATTTCAATCTAAAAAGGTTTGTTTAATACATTTACACTTATTTTGTCTACTAATATATTTGGATTTATCTCAGCCTTCTAATTTAATGCTTTGTAGTTGTTCTGTTTTTCTGTTTGTTTGGTTTGTTTTTGTTTTTTGTCCTATCTTTTCTCCTCTTATTCTGGAGTGATTAAACTGTTTTTTTCAAGGGGTGCCCGGGTGGCTCAGTCAGTTAAGTGTTCAACTCTTGATCTTAGCTCAGGTCTTTTTTTTTTTTTTTTTTAATGTTTTTTATTTATTTCTAGGAGAGAGAGAGACAGCATGAGCAAGGGAGGGTCAGAGAGAGAGGGAGTCACAGACTGAAACAGGCTCCAGGCTCTGAGCTGGCAGTCAGCACAGAGCCCGACGCGGGGCTCGAATCCACGAACCGCAGAGATCACAACCTAAGCGAAAGTCGGACGCTTAACCAACTAAACCACCCAAGCGCCCCTTAGTTCAGGTCTTAATCTCAGGGTTGTGAGTTTAAACTGTGGTCCCCTCCACACTCCACCCACATTGTCTCTCCACCTTGCAGGACACAAAGGGTACTTAAAAACAGAAGTGTTATTTCATTCCTTTGCTTTTGTCTACTAAGATTATGAAATATATATGTATATATGAACTGTATTATATATATATATTGTATATATATACATATATATATAATTTTAGAGGTTTATCCAGAACTTTTAATCTGTATAAAATCTAAATATCATCAAGATCTTTATTCTTTTCCTATATAAGAAACTTAGAATACTCATTTGTTTTGATTCTACAAATTAAACATTACATTTTTTTTTTGTAATCGATGATTGGCTCTCCATTTGTTTTTTGCATATTCTTTTATCTGGGACTATTTTTCCATTTAAATAATTTATTTTAGAGAGGCTCTGTTGATGGCCTTTTCTCTCAGGTCTTAGGTCTGACTTAAATGTCTTTAGTTTGCTGTTGTTCATGAGAGAGTTTTGCTGAGTTGCTAGGTTGATAATTATTTTTATTTTATTTTATTTCATATATTCCACTATCTTCTGTTTTTTTATTGCTACCTTTGGTTAGCAGATAGTCTAATTATTCTTTTACAGTTGATTTAGTTTCCTCTTTTTCGTTGCTTTATTTTAAATTTTGTTTTATTTCATTTTTAAAGTGTTTATTTTTGGGGGAGGGAGAGAGCGTGAGCATGCACTTGAATGAAGGGAGGGACAGAGAAAGAAAAGAGAGAATCCCAAGCAGGCTCTGCTCGGATAGCTTCCCTTACATTTTATTTTACATTGAAGTATAGTTGGCATATATATATTAGTTTCCGGTGTACAACATAGTGATTTGATAATTATATACATCACAAAATGTTTACTATGATAAGTGTAGTTGCCGTCTGGCACTATACAAAGTTATATAATATTATTGACTATATTCCTTATGCTGTACTTTTCATCCCTGTGACTTATTTAATTTTTCAATGGAAGTTTGTGCCTCTTACTCCCCTTCACCTACTTCACCTATCACATCCCCTCGGGCAACCACCAGGTTCTTCTCTGTATTTATAAGTTTGTTTCTGTTTCTTGTTTGTTTTGTTTGAAGATTTCACATATAAGTGTGGGACGCCGGAGTGGCTCAGGCGGTTAAACGTTCGACTCTTGATTTTGGCTCAGGTCATGATTTCATGGTTGTGGGATTGTGTCAGGCTCTGAGCTGGGTGTGAAGCCTGCTTAGGGCTCTCTCTCCCTCTCTCTGGCCCTCCCCTGCTCTCACTCTCTCTCTCAAAAATAAATAAATAAATAAATAGATAGATAGATAAGATTTCATATAGAAGTGAAATCATATAGTATTCATCTTTTTCTGACTTTTTCTACTTAGTATTATACACTCTAAATCTATTCATACTGATGTGAATGGCAAGATCTCATTCTTTTTAGGGCTGAATATTATTCTACTGTGTATACATACCATATTTTAAAAATAGATGGACACTTGGGCTGCTTTCATAATCTTGACTATTGTATATCATGCTGCAGTAAGCATAAGGGTGCATATATCTTCCTGAATTAGTCTTTTTGGACTTATTGGGTTGTATGTATCGTGTTTCTATTTTTAATTTTTTGAGGAATCTCCACCGTGTTTTCCATAGTGGCTGCACCAACTTATATTCCCAACACAGTGCCTGAGGAATACCTTTTCTCCACCCCCATGCCAACATTTGTTATTTCTTGTCTTTTTGATACTACCCGTTCTGACTGGAGTGATGTGATATATCACTGTGGTTTTGATGTACGTTTCCCTGATGATAAGTGATGTTGAACACCTTTTCCTGTGTCTTTTGGCCATCTGTATGGCTAATTTGGAAAAATGTTTATTCAGGTTCTCTGTCTATTTTTTAATTGGCTTATTTTGGGTCTTTTTGGCATTGAGTTGTAGGAGTTTTTATGTATATTAACCCCTTATCACAAATTTCAATATATCCTTTGCAAATATCTTCTCCCATTTGGTAGGTTGCCTTCTTGTTTTGTTGATGGTTTCCTTTGCTGTGAAAATGCTTTTTGGTTTGATGCAGTTCCAATGGTTTATTTTTGTTTTTGTTTCCCTTGCCTGGGGAAACATCCAGAAAAATATTGTTAAGACTGATGTTCAAGAGTTTACCACCTATGTTCTTTTGGGAGTTTTGTGGTTTCAGTTCTTACTTTGAGGTCTTTAATCCATTTGCTTATTTTTACGTATGGTATAAGAAAGTGGTCCAAATTCATTTTGCAAATAACTGTCCAGTTTTCCCAATACCATTTATTGAAGATACTATCTTTTCCCCATTGTATATTCTTGCCTCCTTTGTCCTAGATTGACTATATAAACATGGGTTTATTTCTGGGCTCTCTATTATGTACTATTGATCTATGTGTCTGTTTTTGTGCCAGTACCATATTGTTTTGATCACTATAGTTGAAATCCGATATTATGATACCTCCAGCTTTGTTGTTCTTTCTTAAGATTTCTTGGGCTATTCAGGGTCTTTTGAGGTTCCATACAAATTTTAGGATTATTTGTTCTAGTTCTGTGAAAAATGCCATTGATATTTCTATAGGAATTGAACTGACTCTGTAGATTACCTTGGGTAAAATAGACATTTTAAGCCATGCCTGGGTTGCTCAATTGGTTGGACATCTGACTTCGGCTCAGGTCATGATCATGCTGCTTGTGAGTTTGAGCCCTGTGTCAGGCTCTGTGACGGCACAGAGCCTGGAGCCTGCTTTGGATTTTGTGTCTCCCCTTCTCTCTGCCCCTCCCCTGCTCTCTCTCTCTCTTTCTCTCTCTCTCTTTCAAAAAAAAAAAGACATTTTAACAATATAAAATCTTCTGATCCATGAGCACAGTATATCTTTCTCTTTATTTGTGTCATATTTAATTTCTTTTATCAATGTCTTATGGTTTTCAAATTATAAATCTTTCTCCTCCTTGGTTAAATTCACCCCTAAGTACTTTATTTTTTTTAAGTGTTTATTTGTTTATTTTGAGAGAAAGAGAGGAGGAAAGGGGCAGAGAGAGAGGGAGAGAGAGAATTCCAATCAGACTCCATACTGTCAGTGCAGAGCCTGACATGGGGCTCAATTCACAAATGGTGAGATCATGACCACGCCAAAACCAAGAGTCTATGCTTAACCAACTGAGCCGCCCAGGCACCCTGGTACTTTATTATTTTTTTCTGATGTAATTTTAAGTGGGATTGTCTTCTTAATTTCTCTTTCTGCTATTTCATTATTAGCGTATAAAATTTCTGTATATTGATTAGTCTATATTAGTGTATAAAAGTGTATATTAGTGTATAAAAGATTTCTATATGTTGATTTTGTGTCATGCAACTTTACTGAATTCATTTATTAGCTTTAATAGTTTTTTTGTTGGAGTCTTTAGGGCTTTCTATATTTAATACCATGTCATCTACAAATAGTGACAGTTTTACTTCTTCCTTATCAGTTTGGATGGCTTTTGTTTCTTTTTCTTGTCTGATTGCTGTGGGTAGGACTTTTCAATACTATGTTGAATAAAAGTGGTGAGAGTGGGCTTTATTGTCCTGTTTCTGATCTTATAGGTAAAGCTTTTAGATTTGCACTATTGGCTATGATGCTAGCTGAAACCTTGTCAAAAATGATCTTCTTTATATGAAGGTACATTTCCTCTATACCCAGCTGAATTACGAGGAAGGAGATTAAATCCTCAATCAAAAACTTCCCAACCAAAAAACCCCCCCAAAAAGTAGGACCAGATGAATTCTGGTGAATTCTACCAAACTTTTAAAGAAGAATTAATATCAGTCCTTTTCAAAAAAGTGAAAAAGGAAATACCAGCAAACTTTACAAAGTCAGTATGATCCTGATTATCAAAGCCACTACAAGGACACTACAGGAAAATTACAGGCCAATATGCCTGATGAATGTATTTGCAAAAATCCTTAAAAAAAAGTTAGCAAACCAAAGGTGCCTGGGTGGCTCATTTGGTTAAGCATCCAACTTAAGCTCAGGTCGTGGTCTCATGGTTCATGGGTTTGAGCCCTACATGGGATTCTGCAGTGACAGCGTGGAGGTTGCTTGCCATTCTCTCTCCCTCTCTCTCTCTGTCCCTGTCCCACTCTCTCTCTCAAAAAATATTAAGTAAACTTAAAAAGTTAGCAAACCCAATTTAATAGTACATTAAAAGGCTCAGACACCATGCTCAAATGGGATTTATTCTAGGGATCAAAAATGGTTTAACTTCTGCAAATTTGTAAGTGTGATACACCACATTAAAAAACTAAAGTATAAAAGTTGATCATCTCAATAGATAGAGGGAAAAAAAGCATTTGACAAAATTCAGCATCTTTTCATGATAAAAAAAATATGCATGCTTTTTATTTCTTCTTCTTAACTAATAGCATTGGCTAAGATCCTCCAGTTTAGTGCTGGATAAAAGTTGTAAAAGCCTTGTTCTTAATGTTAGGAAGAAAGTATTTAGTCTTTCACCACTTAGTAAAATGTTTACTGTAGGTTTTTCATAAACACCACTTATCAGACTGAGAAAATTCTCTTCTGGTTTGCTAGGAGGTTTACAAAAAATCATGTCTGAGTGTCAAATTTTATCAAATTTTTTTCTGTATATAATAAGATGATCATGTGGTTTCCCTCTTTTATTCTGTTAATATTGTAAATTATATGACTGATATTTGGATGTTGAGCCAATCTTATATTTGCAGGATAATCTTTACCTGGATAAAGATGTATTGTCTTTTTGATGTATTATTGGAAATAATCTGCCAAAGTTTTGCTAAGGGTTTTTTCATTTATATTCCTGAGGGCTACTTGTAATTTTCTTTTTTAAAAATATCATTGTCTTATTTTGGTATCAAACCAAATTGGTTTTTTATTTGTTTTCTTTTGTTATTTTAGAGAGAGAAAGAGAGAGAGCATTAGCAGAGGAGAGGGGCAGAGGTAGATATAGAGAAAATCCTAAGCAGGCTCCATGCTCAATGCAGAGCTCAATGCAGGGCTGTAACCCATGACCCTGGGATCATGATCTGAGCCAAAGTCAAGAGTTGGATGCTCAACTGACTGAGCCACCCAAGCGTCCCCTCAAAATCAGTTTGATACCAAATGAGGTTAGTGCTGACTTCATAGGTTAATTTGGGTATGTTTCTTCCTCTTCTGTTTTCTGCCAAAGTTTGTGTAGCATTGGTATTATAAATAGTAGAATTAACCAGGGAAGCCCTTTGGGCCTGAACTTTCCTATTTTTGAGGGGTAAGGAAGGTTTAAATTTCAAATGCAATTTCTTTAAAGACATAAGACTATTATCTATTTTATATTTGTTGGGCTTTAGTAGTTTGTGCCCTTTCATTTAAGCTGTCATGGAATTTTTCATAATGTTCACTCATTACCTTTTAATGTCTATAGAATCCATAGAGGTGTCTGCTCTCTTACTCATTATTCTCTTACTGGTAATGTGTCTTCTCTTTTTTCCTACATTCTCCTTGCTTCAAGTCCAGCATAGAGAGTTTCTCTTCCATCAGTTCCCCTAAATATCTCTGAATTGAGACTTATTTGGTCTCACTGGCCTAATTTTAGTAATGTAGCCATCGCTGAGCTGATAATCATGGCCATGCTCTGACTGATTGGGGATGAAGTCAGCATCCTCTTGGCTACATAGACTGAGAATGAGAAGGGGCTTTCCTGAAAAAAAGTCTGAGTCCTTTAACTTTACCGAACTATAGAAATGATCCCTGAAAGTATAGTCTTTCCTTTAACTTTAAGAATGAAGAATGGTTGCCAGGCAGGTAGAAGGTACAAATGACCATGCCATCATTTATGGCTTTTTATTCTGAAGAAGTCTAAAATTTTATATAAACAAATTTATAAATTTATCTTTTTTTTTTAATTAATGTTTTATTTATTTCTAGGAGAGAGAGAGACAGCGTGAGCAGGGGAGGGTCAGAGAGGGAGGGAGTCACAGACCGAAACAGGCTCCAGGCTCTGAGCTGGCAGTCAGCACAGAGCCCGACGCGGGGCTCGAACCCATGAACCGCGAGATCGTGACCTGAGCGAAAGTCGGACGCTTGACCGACTAAGCCACCCAGGCGCCCCAAGAGCTGGGTATTTAAACATGAATGTGTTTTATCCCTTCCTGGTTCTTGACAAGCTGCATACACAGTGAGGTTTGCCTTTTCCCAGTCCTTGGACCCTGCTGGCATCCAGTTCTACCTAAATGCGCAAACAAAAATCCATTAATATTACAAAGCAAATGATATTGAGATATAGATATAAAAGTTTATAAGAACACAAGCTCACCACACAATGGCGTACGTCAAGTGTNGCGAGATCATGACCTAAGCGAAAGTCGGACGCTTAACCGACTAAGCCACCCAGGCGCCCCTAATAAGACAATTTTTACCTAAAGCTTCTTTTTTTAGCGTTTTCAAGGTTCATATTTATTTAATTCATTTTGAATTCAATGTAGTTTAAGATATAAGGTGAGGATCTAACATAGCTTTTTCTTCAAGATACTAGATGGTCCCTTAATTTACCTTCATTTACTCAACATACTCCTTCAGTAAAATATAACACCTGGTACTTAACATGGTACTTGTTCCATACCAAGCCCTGGGCTAAGCATCCTAGCATTCTAACATACATCAATGCGTTAATGTTTATAAGGGTTCTATGAAGTAGATACTAGTATTATCTATATATATGACTGAGCTACAAAGAAGTATTCCTTACTGAAAATTCAATGGCTAATAGATACCTGGCATCTGAACCTAGGTGGTAGACTTCCAGTATCTTTTGTGGTAGATTTCCAGTCTCTGTTCTCTCCTGCCCCTTAAAATGACTGACGTCCACAGTGTGCCTTATAGTTAATTGCTTTTCAGCTAGTAGACTTTTGTAGTACCCGTGCCTATTTTTCTTCCCTCCAGTTGGCTTGTACAAAGAATCAGTTGTTTGTCGACAAACCGCAATCTGATAATTGGATTTGTTATTATAATTATGTATTTTAGCTAAATAAAGATAAAGCCATGAAATATGAGCATAAAAACAAAGTTATCTATGAAAACCAAGTTGATTCCTTTCAGGAGATCCCATAAAGCCAGAAAATGGAAAAGCTTGGTTGATTGGGATGTGGGAACGAACTGTGAAGATTGGCAAACAAACGAAACGCAAAAACTCTGCAATTCTGCTCTGTTTCCCAAGCATCTTTGAAATTTTTGTATTATTGAAACAAACCTTGAAAATTACAGGATACCTAATGAATGTGGTTTAAACAAGAAAGACTACAACAATTGACACACTCATTCTCATAAAAAAAGGATATCTATAGATTAGTGGATACATAATTGTTTATAGCTTTAATTTCGACTAAGTGCTTAGAATGTATGTCACCTTTAAAAATTTTTTAATGTTTCTTTATTTTTGAGAGAGAGAGAGAAAAAGCACATGCCCACACATGAATGGGGGAAGAGTAGAGAGAAGGAGACAGGATTGGAAGTAGACTCCACGTTGACAGCAGAGAATCCTATTTGGGGCTCAAACTCACAGAACTGTGAGATTGTAACCTGAGCCAAAGTCAGACACCTAACTGCTTAACTGACTGAGCCACCCAGTCACCCCAAGTGTGTATCACTTTTAAATTGTTCTTCTGCTTTAACTTCCCCCTTGGCCTCAGATAACCCACCAAGTATTAGTCCTAATCTCTCTGAAAGGAACTTTTTTACCTGGATAGCCAATAGTCTTGGCATCATTTATTCTTTGAACTTCTTTTCTTTACTGATTAGAAAATGTACTTAATCATCTACTAGATCCTTATGTATACTGCATTATCTTTCCAGATTATCTATCCAGTTCCATTGTTCTATTTGTTAGTTCTTGACTTAGTGTTTTAACATCTGATACTTTCTTTAGCTTAATATTTCTTGGAGATTACACCTCATTAATATTTCCATATATGTCTCATTTCTGAAGTTTATTATCAATATATTCTTGTTGAGGGTCTTCTTATCAATTATGAAAGGTTCTAGTGAAGAATGTATTCTATCCTTCGTTTTAACTTAAAAAAGAGGCAAGAGTAACACACTCAGATACAGCATGCAATCAGAAGCATGAACACATACCAGCAGAACAGTGGTGTACTGAGTTTTCTGTACCCTCTGAGAAGATAGCATGACCTAATAATACATGTAAGAATCCACTGTAGATTAGAGCACATGCTAAAAATTGTCAGGAAGGAGATAGTTCATGGAGATCATGACAGAACTGCATTTGTAGAGGCTCAGGCAAGGAACAAACTTTCACCTGTCAGGCCCAGCTTATCTTTATGTGAGAAGCTTGTTCAATTGCTTGCTAAACACTTGCTTCACTTGTTTATTCCTCAGGGTGTAAATGAAGGGATTGAGCATCGGGGTCACCACAGTGTTGAGCAAGGCCACCACCTTGTTCCTGTCCTCCCCCTCATTTCCCTTGCCCGACCGGATGTACATGAAGATGCAGCTGCCATAGAAGAGAGACACAACAATGATGTGGGAGGAGCAGGTTGAGAAGGCTTTCTGCCTCTCCTTGGCTGAGGGGATGCGCAGGATGGTGTGGAGGATGCAGCCATAGCAGGTGGCCGTCACGGACAGGGTGCCCAGCAAACTGAAGTTGGCCACGATAAAACCCAGAAGCTCTATCAGACTCGTGTCTGCACATATGAGTTCCAGGAGTGGAAAGTTGTCACAGAAGAAATGATTAATGACATTGGGGCCACAAAATGGCTGCTGAAGTATGATGGAACTTGGAAAGACAATGAGAAGGAATCCTGCCATCCATGAGCAAAGAACCAGCTGCACACAGACCCTTTGGCTCATGATGGTGGCATAACGCAAGGGGTTACATATGGCCACATACCTGTCGAAGGACATCACTGCCAGTAGGAAGAACTCTGTGGTGCCCAGGAAGAAATAGAGGAAAAACTGGAGAAAGCAGCCCGGGAGAGAGATGGTCTTGTATCCAGTCAGGATGTTGGTCAGCATCTTGGGGAAGATGACCGAGGTGAACCAGATCTCCAGGACAGCAAAGTTGCGGAGGAAGTAGTACATGGGGGTGTGGAGGCGCCTGTCCACGAGGGTGATTCCCACGATGAGGAGATTCCCCAGCAGAGTGAGGAGGTAGGTCAGGAGCAGCCCCAGGAAGATGAGCATCTGCAGCTCACAGGCATCTGAGAGCCCCAGCAGGACAAACTCGGTGACCGTGGTGTGGTTGCTCATGGCTCTACTGACTCCTGCTGGGGGTGGCCAATCAGAGGTGTGCAGCATCAGGAGGTGTGATGTTCTGGGGACTCGAGGACACTTGGAACTGAAAGGAAAGAAGGATTCAGAGCTGAAGAAGTCCTTTAATTCTTTGACCTATGAGTCCTTTTCTCTCCTCAGGCTGATTGTCTAGATCTCATTAAGTTAGCATCAAGTTACACATATTTTGACCTAACTTAAATAAATTTTCTGAGAGTCTTTGGGAAAAGTTCTCCCATTTCTCTGTTTCTATTAGGAAACTCTGTATTAAACTCCTTTAATTCTTTTCTCATATTCGTCCAACTGCTACAGGCAGTCCCTTAAGTGCATTAAAATATATCCCACTGCAAATCCCGTATCCAAATGGATCACAGACCTTGACAGAAAGCATTGACGGAATACTTACCCCATAGCTTGTTACAGAAGGCAGTTAAGTTAGAAATGGTGGTTGCAGAATGCTATTAAAAGACTTCTATTACATTCGTTGTTTTGGAATGTTGGAAGAATTAAGAGCTTCTGAATTTTAAAGAATTTTAAATAAAAAATTCTTCCTTGGTTATTATGTTGTATTATAAAGCATGACCTCATTAAAAATTTAAGCTCAGTACCTAATAAAGCCTCAACGTGGCAATATTTCATTTAGATATATATTGTGCCCTTACATATTTATAATTTCACAATATTTTTGTTTATACTGAGCATTTTACCTGATATTAATAAAGTATATAAAAACGAAAAAAAAAAAAAAAAAGAAATGGTGGTTGCCCCTGAGCTCCATCATTCACCAACAAGTCTGGGACTGTTATCTACCTAACCAAAACTATTTCCTTGGTGGGAACAATAAAAGCACATTTGTAAAACGTTCTCCCAGAACTTAAATAATGCATATTCAACACTTAGCACAAGGCTAGCCACAGAGCAAGCAATCACATAATGTTAGCTATTTTAATTTCCCCGTTTGTGACTGATACTCTAGTAGGATAATCAGAGAAAATTGGAGAAAAAATACCATGACTTGGGGCAATATGTATTTAAACAAAATGTTTAAAAATTACAAAGATATTATCAGCTCTTTACGGAGAGTTTAGGAAACATAGAAAGCCATAGAAAATGGAGTAAGAAGTTTCCCATGTAGCCATTTTTATTCAGATTTTGATTTATTTCTATTGTATTTTCTCCATTCTTACCTACTGTTTATTGCTTTGCATACCATGCTCATGGATTACGTATTTTGTACTTCTTTCCTTCTGACATATTACTATGGGAGATTTTTGTCATGTTAGTGTAAACATTTTGTTAATCTATTATTTGGCTACTTGTAGAGGGAAGCATGTTATATGAAATTGATACATAATGAGGGAGAGAGCATATATTTGTAAATGAGGCATCATGCTTAATTCTTTGGGATAATATCCTAATAATGATAATAATCACAACAATGGTGATATTCAAAATTGTTCATTGGTCATTTTCAAATTTAGGGAATACATCTTTGTTTTAAATGATTGTCACTTCTATGTTTTTACATTGCTTAATATTGTCCTTAGAGATCTGGATACAGAATTAGGCAAGCTTGTCATAGGTTGTTCTTTAGAGAAACGACAGGTTAAGGCAAGCTTCTGTAGGGAAGAGGTGACTCCATCCAGACCAGAGCAGAACCTAATGTGATCAGACTGCACCAGAAAAGCGATAACATACTACATTATAGTAAAGTGACATATGTATTTTCATGGAGAAGGACTGGGTGAGAACATGGAAAAAGGAACATGGTTGCCAATAAGGATGGGAGGATCATGGGTGATTTTTGTTTCCTTTTTAATTATTGTAATGTTTGCTTATGAAATAACTTAAGTTCAAACACACAAGAGAAACAAGAACAGTGAGCAAATTTGTGTTAAGAGTTGGGCAGAACGTTTCAGGAGAGACAAAGGAGAAGCAAATGGCTGACCATGAAAACGGTGAGCAAAAGCTTTAGAGATTCTGGGACTCATAAGCTGGACCTGGGTCAGGATAGGGAGAATGATGAAAAAAAAAATCAAAGAAGTCAGCTGGGCGGGAGTCTGCTTGTGGCACCTGCAAGCATATGACAGATTTCTGGGCAGAGTATCCAGAGCAATCAGATTCCCCTTCCCCCATTCCAAACATTGCACCCATGCACGTTACCTCACTAGCTACCAGGTGAGGTGTTCTATTGTCTTCAGGGCAGTTGTGATGGGGGAGACTCCCGGTTTTCACAGGAAGCTCCTGGCTCTGCAATGTTGCCCAAGGACTATGCTTCTTGGGGGATCCACCAGGGATTCAAAATGAAGGAAGCTCCAGGGCTGTAACGTGGTCTGAAGGTCATGGACATAGGTGGGCCCTGTCTTTTTTGTACCACATGTGTCACAAACCTCCATGTTTTCCAACAACCAGTCTTCCTTAAGAAATGCTCCGTGACTCTTTTGTCACTAACATCCCCAGATAGCTCATCTCTGGGCATTGCCCAGGATTTCTGGGGTCACCAGGTTTTCAGGAAGTTTCTGTTGCTTCTGTCCCATCACAGCATCCCTGCTGGATCACTTTCCTGGCGAAATGGACGTAGAAACATAATTAATTATTCACTCATCCCTCGTAAACTAAGGCAGACACAGACATCAAATGATGAGATTCATATGACCCACCTTCAGTTGGGCTTACGAGGCTTCTAGGCAGAATGGTACATGCCCTTCCAGGGGCATGGTGCCCGTAGAGGATTCTGTGGTAGCCTATTAGTGGCAGACTACTTGTCTCTGTGGAGCTGGCATTGGGCCTGGGCTGCATGAGGTTCTGTTTGGTCTCCACGGAACTCAGAGATAACCGGGTACACAGCTCAGATTTAACCAGTCTAGTGTTTCTCATTCTTCTCTGGTAGGATGGAGCTGTGCTTCCCCTGAGATTCATTACCATTCATAGTAATAGGGACCTAGGAGGGTCCCTTGCCTCTAACTTTTTTCAACTTTGAGGTTGAGAGTTTACTTTGTTCTGGCTGAGAAACTCGAAACTCCTAATGAAGTTTAATTATAACAAAGAAGTACTGTTATTAAAACAATCAACAAATATTTGTTGAGTGCTTATTTTGTGGCAAGTACTGGTCTACACACGAGAGATGTAAGGCAGGACCTTGTGGGGACCAAGACATTAAGCAATCACACTAATAAGTAATTACTATTGTGACTAGAGTTCTGAAGGAGAGCTCATAAGATATCCTGAGCTAGATTGAAGGACAAGAGAAGTTGCTCCTGATGAAGTTCTATAAAGCTGAGACCTGTAGGTTGAGTTGGTGTGTGTGGGATGAAACATTTTAATTAATTAGTTAATCTTTCATTCAACACATTATTGAGCAATTACTATGTGCCAGGCTCTGTGCTGTGCACCGAGGATGACTACGAGTGGTGAATGAAACACACATGCTCCCAATCCCCATGGAACTTCCTCTCCATTGGGAGAATGTTGGTAAGAGGGCCTTGGGACTGTCCTTATCTTAGTCATTGACTTATTCAAGTGAAAACTACTCTGTGATCCCACCTTCTTTCTTTGGTCACCAAAGTATTGTCTAGAGTGGGTAAAACTGGCTGAAATAAGTTGGCTATAGTAAGTAGTATGATTTTAGGAGCCAATTATGTGTTCAAAAAGCCTAATCAGTGACTGGCTTTCAGCTATCTGGTTCAAATGGCTGAGTAAGTTGATTAGGGTTTCTCTTTCCTGGGAATCTGGCTATTCTTGAGGTGGTAGGCTGACTAGGGTTGGCAACCCACTCTCTAACACCTTGTTATGTCATATAAACTGCTTTTCTAGTCACCTTACTCCTGGTAAGAGTCACTGACTACACCAGTGACCAATAAGAAGGAGGTCCCAATAGTTTGACAGGTGAGGGTAAAGAGTGAACATGGCATGCACTGTTTATACCTGCTGGGATCTCCTTATAGAAATTTTATTCCTTCTCTGCTCAGACCAGAAAGGGCCTGGATTTCTGAGTCCTGTAGCTTTTGAATGGTGATCACCCATCGGTGGGTACTTACCAGGGATGCTGAGAAATTAAAACATTGACTCCCCTGTATGATAAAGATTCTTTCTTTTCTGTACTGGATCCTGAGAGGGCCAGGAGGAATATAAAAACTTGCCCATGGTTTTACCCTTAATTTGTATGTCTTTATTTCTGTGTAAAGGGCCTGCCATCTAAGAGAAAAAGAACCTGATTTACTCTCCTCCAAACTGGAAAACTAGTCTTTTTCGCAAACTAAAATTCAGAGGAAGAACATATGTTAGTAAATATGTACTAACAAGACAGTAGAAGGGCTATGGAGGCATAGAGATGGGTGTTTGAGGAAATAAAGAGGAGTGAGACCTGCCTTAGATGGATGTCCAGGAAAGGCAGGCCCAAGGAAGTATGAATGCAGCCCAGACTGGAAGGCAGAGCTGGAGTTATCTAGGTGGCTGGTTGAGAGATTTCCAGGCAAAGACAAGATGGCATTTCAAGACCACGATATGGCAAAGGGGTGGTGCTTTTGAAACGCAGCAAGGAGGCCAGTGAGTCAGGAAGACAATGATGGTGATTTGAGATTTGACTGAAGAGCTGTGCTGGGTTCCAGAGTTGCAGAGCCTTGAGGATCTCACCTGGTAAGGAGGATGGTGCATTCCAAGTGCAACTGGAAGCTATTGGAAGATTTTCAGCAGAGAAGTGACATGATCTTCTTTATGTTTTAAAAAGGCATCACTCTGGCAGATAGTAGGAAGAAGAAACTGGAACAGGCAAGAGGAACAGGAAAGTGGATCAAGGGATTTATTGCGTGCAGGAGAGATAAATAGGAACATTGGCATTACTTCTAACAAAGAGTTAATAGACTAGGAGAAAAAATAGGGGCAGGCAAATGTGATTTGAGGGTATGAGCAAAGGAAGTGTGGCCAGAGCACAAAACCTTGGAAGTGACCAGGCCTGGCCAGGCAAGCAGAGACAGAGGACAGAAAGGGGATCTTTGAGGAGGCAGTGATTGGTGGTTCGAATAGATTGCAGCTTGTAGATATTTGGGAAGTTTGTCTGCAGGTGGCAAAAATTTTTGGCCATCTGGTAGTTGAGGGAGTGTGACTGTAGTTCCTGAAGAGGTTGGGGAACAGACTGTCAGAAACTAAGTAGAAACCACGTCCTCAATGGATGGAAGAAAAGGCATGTTCTCAGGATCAGGATTGAGACACTGAATAGAAGGCCCGAGTCCAAATCCCAGCACTGGGGACAAGAGCCTTTGTTTCAGAAACAGGGCAAAAATTTAGTCACTATAAAAGGAGCACCAGGGTGAATGTAGACTACCAGAAAGTGAGGCTGAGGCCGCGTCCCACAGAACTGGTCTGAATCTTTCCCAAATCTCCTTGCCTGCAGCCAGAGGGGAGATGTCAGGATTGTCCCAGAACTTGGAGGGCAGGGTCAAATGAGGAAATGACAGGTTTTGCCGTAAGGGAAACACCACTGAGACCACAGAAGAGTTGTCACACTGGAATTCTGCCATCTACACTTTGCCTGCCTTGTCTTCTCTTAGGCATTGCTCTGCTACCTTAAACTCCATTCCGTTCAATTCAGTCAAGGTTTATTGGGCACTCACCTTGTGTTAGGTGCCACGGAGAACCCAACAACGAAGATGACATGGACCCTGCTCTATAGGAGCCCATGATGGAGTATTTTGCCTAGGTGACATTATACAGGTGGATTGCATTTTAGCCTTTTGGAGATTCCATAGATTGTTCGCTCCTAGCTACCAGAATATCGACAGAAGTAATGTGGTCTCTGTGTTGTCAGAGAAGTTTGTGATATTCTGTGGAGCATCGCATAGCATATTTACTTGGTGTCACAGATTGGTCTTACATACTTCTTGTGATAGGCAGCCTCTCAGACGGCCTGAGGGCCTGCTCCCTTCGGTATTTACATCCCTGTGTAATCTTCTCCCCTTGTGTGTGGCTAGAACTGGTGACTAGCTCCTAATGAATAGAATACAGGAAAAGAAATAAGATGTCACTTAGGAGAATGTTTCAAAGGTTCTGTGGCTTCCATCTTGCATGCCCTCTCTTGCTCTTTGGCTTGTTCTGAGAGCAGCCAGCTGCCCTGTTGGGAGCTGCCCTGTGGAGAAGCCCCTGTGTTAAGCCCTCTGATGTCTTTAGAGAAGAGCCAGCAAGGACTTGAGGCCTGTCAACAGCCACAAGAGGGGACCTGGAAACAGATCTTCTCCAAGATGGGGCATTGAGATGGTTCATTTTAGCCTACACCTTGCTTATAGCCTTGTGAGAGATCCTGAGCCAGAGGCACCCAGTTGAGTCATGTCCTGATTCCTAACTCAAACTGTGAGCTAATAAATGCTTGTTGTTTTAAGGTGCTAAATTTAGGGATAGTATGTTACCCAACAGTGGGTAATGAATACAGTTCTCTCCAGGATTCTAGCTTTTATTTTTGAGGTGTCATAGTGGGTCACTCAATGCACCATGCGCTGAGTACAGATATCCTACCTCCTGTACCTTTGGTCTTAAGCTTTCTGCTGATGATAGCTACTTCAAACTTTTCTTTGCACTCTAAGTCTTGAGCTTAGTTCACAACATTAATGATTATCATATAAACTCTTAGAGAGTAGTGTTTGTTACTCTCTGGATTTAAATATAGAGATTTCATTGTCCAAGTGGTTAGTGACAGGCTTACAAACACTAACTTCATAATTTCTTCTCAGCTCTATGACAATCTGCTTTTTGGACAGCTTTTGTGCTATAAACTAAACAGTGAGAATGAGAAACAGATGAGCGGACAATTCCAATGCCACCAGAAACTGTTATGAAGAGTTCCTTCTCTCATGGGGTGCCTGGGTGGATTGGTCAGTTGAGCCCTCAGTTCAGATCATTATCTCACAGTTTGCTAGTTGGTTAGTTCATGAGTTCGAGCCTCGCCTGCTTCAGATCTTCTGTCTCCTTCTCTCTCTGCCCCTCCCCCACTGGTGTTCTCTATCTCAACAAACAAACAATAAACATTAAAAAAAAGAGTTCCTTGTCCTCGTCAATGTGCTTGTCCCAAGTTTGCTGTGCCCACAAAAGAGTTGTCTAAGACAGGACCAACTCTGAACCTCCTAAGCCAGCTTCTCTCCTCACTGCTCTGTTTCTGTGATAACATCTTTTGAATTATGTACACTCAATACCTGGGGCTCTCCTTTAATTACATTTTTTCCTGTGATCATTTTCCCTCTTTAGTACTTAAGGTCTAGCAGGTTCTGCCTGTGCAGCATCTCTTATATATTTTTTCTTGTTCCATTGCCATGGGTACTACTCACGGTACCTTTTATTTGAAGTATTTCTGTTATCTTTTTATTTTAACTTTTTATTAAATTTCAAACATACACAAAAGTAGACAGGTGATATAATAATCTCCATATAATCATTACCTAGCTTTGACAATAACTAAGTCATGCCCATTCTTGTTTCACCTACACCACCACCCCCTAGTTTCCCCTTTCCCGTATTATTGTGAAACAAATCCCAGACATCATGTCATTTTGTCCGTAAATATTTCAATAAATATTACAGCCATAGTGCTCTTTAAAATGTAATTATAATACCATTATTACTTTTTTATTTATAGTTTTGGCTTCAGGAGTAGAATTTAGTAATTCATCACTTACATATAACAACTAGTGCTCACCGTAACAAGTGTCCTCCTTAATGCCCATCAGCCATTTACCCTAGTCCTCTGCCCACCTCCCTCCAACAACCTCAGTTTGTTCTCTTTTGTTAAGAGTGTCCTACGGTTTGTTTCCCTCTCTCTGTTTCTCTCTCTCTTTTTTTTTTTTTACCTTCCCATATGTTCATCTGTTTTTTTCCTTAAATTCTGCATATGAGTGAAATCATGGTATTTGTCTTTTTCTGACTGACTGACTTGGCTTAGCATAATATACTCTAGCTCCATCATTACTTTTAAAAATGAAAAATCATGACTCATCAAAAGGATTATTATTTTAATTTGAGTTGTCCTGACATATGGTTGAACATCTTATTGTCTTATTTACTGGCCCTTTGGGTTTGCTTTTCTGTGAAGTATCTATGCATATCTGTTGATCTTTATCTATTGGGTGGTTTGTCTTTGTATATTATGGAGAATAACCCCTTATCTGTAATATGCGTTTTCCATATAGCCCCCTTCCTGCATACCCATTCAAACCTGTTCTTCCTACAGTTATCTTTCCCTTGACCGGTGGATGGAATTCAGGATATGTATGATGAATTTTCTGGCCACTCATATTATTTTAGAAGTTCTCCATTTGCTGTAAGTCCAAAGAATGGGGTTATTAAGTTGCCCAGTTCTATGTAATTGTTAAAATTCTGAACATCACTGAAAGTTTAAAGGTACTCCTTCCTCCACTTAAGGCCTCTTTCAGGTGGGAAATCTTCAGAGGGAAAAGGTGTATGTTGTTGGCTTCATCTGCCTTAACTCTGTATGCCCACCTCCCCCTTGCCTGTGATTTCTACCCCGGCCCTCTTCCAGGCATATGAGGACGGGATGGTGGTGGTGAGTAGGGGACGGAGAACCTAGAGGAAATGGAAGGTGATATGGACAAAGACAGTAGAGGTGGTGGTAGTTAGACATGGTAGGGTGCTGTATATATTTTGAAGGCATAATCTACAGAATTTGCTGATGAATTGGCTATAAGATATAAGAGAAAGAGGGAGAGTCAAAGATAAAATCGTTTTGCTTTGATCTGGAATCTGTATTTTTCTTACTGTGGTAAAGTACATGGAACATAAAATTTACCATTTTAACCATTTTAAAGTGTATGGTTCAGTGGCATTTGCAGTGTTGCACAATCATCAGCGTTACCCCTCTCCAGACCCTTTTCATCGTCTGAAACCAAAACTCTGTCCAGTAAACAACACTCAATTTGCACCCCCACCTCTAGCCCCTAGTTACCACCATTCTACATTCTGTCTTCATGATATTGACAACTCTAGATACTTCATATAAGTAGCATCATCCAATATTTGTACTTTTGTATAGACTTATTTCACTTAGCAGAATGTCTTCGAGCTTCATCCATTTTGTAGCATGTGTAGGAATTCCCTTCCTGTTTAAGGCAGAATAATACCCCACTGTATGTTTACAGTACATTTTGTTGATCCATCCATTCATCAACAGACATTTGAGTTGTCACCATATTTTTGGTTATTATGAGGAATGCTGCTATAAACATGAATGTACAAATATCTGTTTGAGTTCCTGCTTTCAGTCTTTTTGGGTATATACCCAGAAGAATGGCTGGATTGTATAGTAGATCTTTGTTTATTTTTCAGGAAGTGCCTAATGTTTTCTACAGTGGTTGCACCATTTTCCATTCCCACCACAATGCACAAGAGCTCTAATTTGCCATTTTGTTGCCAACACTTGGTATTCTCTGTTATTAACATTAAAAAAAAGTATTAGCCGGCTAACTGGTTATGAGGCAGCAGCTCATTGTAAGTTTGACATGCAATTCCCTAATGATTAGTGATGTTGCACACATTTTCATGCATGTATTGGCCGTTTGTAGAATTGGGTTGTTTGGTTTTGTTACTGAGGACATAGTTTTTGAGTTTCTACAGGTATATAATCCCATTTTCCATCCCTTCTATACTAATTTCTCTAGTATTCTACTTCCTTTTTTAAAATATTTTTTTTATAATCTGAATTCACATTTTTAAGGTTTATTTATTTTTGAGAGAGAGAGAGTCCTGGAGGAGAAGAGAAAGAAGGGGAAAGAGAATCCAGAGTAGATTCTGAGCTGATGGCAGCTAGCCCAATGTAGGGCCCAAATTTACAAGGTGTGAGATCATGACCTGAGCCAAAGTCAGATGCTCAACCAACCTTTCTAAAGATTTTTAAAAATAGTTTCTACAGCCAACATGGGGCTTAAACTCATGATCCTGAGATCAATGGTCTTATATTCCTCCAACTGAGCTGGCCAGGAGCCTGATTTTTTATTTCTTTTTAGATTTTTGATAATTCTCTCCCCCCCTTTTTTGTGGAAATCATCCATTTCCTTCTGTTTTACAAATTTGTTGTCAAAGAGTCACACATGGTTTTTTCTTACACAGATCATTTTCTACCCTGAATTACAGTTCTTTGTGTGTTTCTATCTTCCTTATTATATTTCAAATATTTCATGCACAGCAAAGGAAACAACCCACAAAACTAATAGGCAACCAACAGGATGGGAAAAGATAGTTGCAAATGACATATCAGATAAAGGGCTAGTATCCAAAATCTATAAGGAACTCACCAAACTCCACACCCAAAAAACAAACAACCCAGTGAAGAAATGGGTAGAAGATATGAACAGACATTTCTCCAAAGAGGACATCCAGATGGCCAACAGACACATGAAACGATGCTCAGCATCCCTCCTCATCAGGGAAATACACATCAAAACCACACTGAGATACCACCTCACGCCAGTCAGAGTGGCTAAAATGAGCAAATCAGAGAACTCTAGATGCTGGCGAGGATGTGGAGAAACGAGCACCCTCCTACACTGTTGGTGGGAATGCAAACTGGTACAGCCCCTCTGGAAAACAGTGTGGAGGTTCCTCAGGAAACTAACAAAAGAACTCCCCTAAGACCCAGCAATAGCACTGATAGGAATTTACCCAAGGGATACAGAAATGCTGAGGCATAGGAGCACATGTACCCCAATGTTCATAGCAGCACTCTCCACAATAGCTAAAACATGGAAAGAACCTAAGTGTCCATCAATGGACGAATGGATCAAGAAGATGTGGTTTATCTGTACCATGGAATACTACATGGCAATGAGAAGCAATGAAATCTGGCCATGTGTAGCAACATGGATGGACCTTGAGGGTGTTATGTTGAGCGAAATAAGTCAGGCAGAGAGGGACAAGTATCATATGTTTGCACGTATAGGAGGATTAGGAGGAACTTAACTGAGGAACAAGGGGGAGAAGAAGGGGGGAAATGGTGGGGGAAGGGAGGGAGGCAAACCATGAGAGACTCTTGAATGCTGACAAAAACTGAGGACTGATGGATGTGGGGGGGAGGAGAGATGGGCATGGAGGAGGGCACTTGTGGAGATGAGCACTGGGTGTTATGTGGAAACTAATTTGACAATAAACTATTTGTAAAAAAAAAGATTTCAAATATTTCAAAGGCTTAAACTCAATTTTATATCCCAGGCCACATAGTACATTTCCTTTTTCTTTTTTTAATGTTTACTTATTTTTGAGAGAGTGAGACAGAGCACAAACAGGGGAGGGGCAGAGAGAGAAGGAGACACAGGATCTGAAGCAGGCTCCAGGCTCCGGGCTGTCAGCACAGAGCCCAACATGAGGCTTGACCCCATGAGCCATGAGATCATGATCTGAGCCAAAGCCGAATACTCAAACGACTGAGCCACATAAGTGCCCCCATAGTACATGTCTTTGAACATGACATTTGAATCATCATTGTTTTGGAATGAATAAATACAATAATGAATTTAATTACTTATTTAATATTTGTTTATGTGTTAATATATCTTTATTTTGCCAACATCAAAGTAGTGAGCTTTTAGTAACAAATTTCAATAAGTCATATAGTATATTTCATTTTATGTAATATTTAATATAACATTTGGGATATACAATTCATTATAGCATTTTGAGTAGACATGCTTTCCTTCTCAACTGGTGTGAAATTCAGAAGGAAGAGACAGAAGATAGGATGGGAAATGGAGGAAGGAACTAACATTCATTGAGGGCTTACTGTGTGCCAGTCACTATTTGAGGCATTTTGCATAGAACATCTCCTCTGTCTATCATCAGAATCCTTTGGAATGCACATTGTGTCCCCATCTACCAGATGAGAAGACTGAGGCTCAGAGAAGTAACCAACTAGTAGGTAGAAGAGGTGTTATCAATAGGAATGAGGAACTTCTATCAATCTTAATACAAACAAAGCATAAGTAGCTTGTATACAAAATAATAAGCAATTGGGCTTAGTGCTCTGATGTATTACTGTGATGGGAGCACTGGGTGAAATGAGGGCTCGCTAACAGAAAATTGTTCTCCTCTCCTCTGAGGGTGTTGGAGCAACAGACACCAAGCAACCGGTTAGGGTGCAAATACTTACTGAGTATTTAAATGGCCAATGACAATGGATTGGTGTCTGAGGCTTACGGTGAGTTACAGAGCTGGTACTTGCTCCCTAAGTGCTCTTTGTATTCTGTTGGGAAGCCAGGCAGTCACAGATGGAATGAAGAGAATAATTCAAATCTGATCATTAATAAAAAATGCCTTGAAGGTCTAGAGAGCTTGTGAGTTTATGCTGAGTTGCATAGTGACTGGCACCCCAGAAACATGGCAACAGAATTTCCTAAGTGGGAAAGTCTCCATTTCTGGTGCGGGCCTGTTTTCCATTAGCTTGTCTGGGAGTGTTAGCTTCAGCCTCTGAGTTCCACAGGTTTATAAGAAGAGCTTATTTACCTGCTCCTTAAACACCTGCTTCACCTGCTTGTTCCTCAGGGTGTAGATAAAGGGATTGAGCATCGGGGTCACCACAGTGTTGAGCAAGGCCACCACCTTGTTCCTGTCCTCCCCCTCATTTCCCTTGCCCGACCGGATGTACATGAAGATGCAGCTGCCATAGAAGAGAGACACAACAATGATGTGGGAGGAGCAGGTTGAGAAGGCTTTCTGCCTCTCCTTGGCTGAGGGGATGTGCAGGATGGTGTGGAGGATGCGGCCATAGCAGGTGGCCGTCACGGACAGGGTGCCCAGCAAACTGAAGTTGGCCACCATAAAACCCAGAAGCTCTATCAGATTCGTGTCTGCACATATGAGTTCCAGGAGTGGAAAGTTGTCACAGAAGAAATGATTAATGACATTGGGGCCACAAAATGGCTGCTGAAAAATGATGGAACTTGGAAAGACAATGAGAAGGAATCCTGCCATCCATGAGCAAAGAACCAGCTGCACACAGACCCTTTGGCTCATGATGGTGGCATAACGCAAGGGGTTACATATGGCCACATACCTGTCGAAGGACATCACTGCCAGTAGGAAGAACTCTGTGGTGCCCAGGAAGAAATAGAGGAAACTTTGTAGGAAACAGCCTGGGAGAGAGATGGTCTTGTATCCAGTCAGGATGTTGGTCAGCATCTTGGGGAAGATGACCGAGGTGAACCAGATCTCCAGGACAGCAAAGTTGCGGAGGAAGTAGTACATGGGGGTGTGGAGGCGCCTGTCCACGAGGGTGATTCCCACGATGAGGAGATTCCCCAGCAGAGTGAGGAGGTAGGTCAGGAGCAGCCCCAGGAAGATGAGCATCTGCAGCTCACAGGCATCTGAGAGCCCCAGCAGGACAAACTCGGTGACCGTGGTGTGGTTGCTCATGGCTCTACTGACTCCTGCTGGGGGTGGCCAATCAGAGGTGTGCAGCATCAGGAGGTGTGATGTTCTGGGGACCCGAGGACACTTGAAACTGAAAGGAAAGGGGGATTAGTGTTCCATATTTGTGTGAAGGAGTCCTTTATTTCTGTGAAGGATGTATCTTTCCACCGGTCGCTACTCAGACTTGTTTTGTAAGGCCCCTGGGGTTCCCATCTCATGTTTGATCCCCGGCATATCTGTGAGTTGGAGGAGAAAGTTGTGATTTTAAGGATGGACTAAGTAGGGCCCCCAAGCAAAAATTATCCTTGCTTAATACTTGAACCAAACATTTTTCTTGATGCTGAACGAATCCCATTACCTCTAACATTATAATCTGTTTTCAATACTTTTTACGTTTATATTTATTCCAATTATAAGGTCTTTTTTCCATAAATAGTTCATATTTGAGGAAAGTAATCTTTTTTGTTAAACCTAGCCATTCACTGCAACAATTTCTATCCTGAGGTAAACTGATTTAGAATGCATAGATGCTATATTGTTTTTCAAGATTGCCTGAATTTTGATACATTTGACGAGTGTTTGGATGACTAAAAAAAGAGGAGATTTATGAGAGAAAAGCACAACTCTTACAAATCAAAAAGAATAATTCAAGTAATGCATGCATAAATAAAACTTCTTAGGAGGGGGCTTGGTATTCAAGATTTAATGATGAATCCAGGTTCTTCTCTTACAACCTCTCCTTGTGGGCTCTAGTTACAATAAACTGTTTGAGATTTCTTCATACTGTTTTATGCACCTGTGCTTCTGCACATGACATTCTTATAGCTTGGAATTATCACCCTTTCAAATACTATATTTTCATTAAGTCTCTCCTCAAAAATTTCTATTGTTTTTATGAAGCCTATTCTGATTGAATGAGTCTTTCCTCTGTATCCCTTATAATTTTATTATATTTCATTTGATTTTTATTGAATTTTATTGTTTTTCATTTGTTGCTTATTGAGTCAAAAAATTTCTTGGGGCCCTGGGTGGCTCAGTTGGTTAAGCGTCCAACTCTTGATTTTGGCTCAGTTCATGATCTCACGGTTTGTGAGTTTGAGCTCCTTGAAGGAGCCTGCTTGGGATTCTCTTTCCCCTTTTCTCTGTCCCACCCCTGCTCATTCTCTCTCTCTCTCTCTCTCTCTCTCTCTCTCAAAAGAAAATATAAAATAAACTTAAAAAGTTTTCTTTACCTGACATATCCCCAAAGGCAAGGGAATCAAGAGCAAAAATGAACTATTGGGACCTCATCAAGATTAAAAGCTTCTGCATGGCAAAGGAAACAACCCGCAAAACTAATAGGCAACCAATGGAATGGGAAAAGATAGTTGCAAAAGACATATCAGATAAAAGGATAATATCCAAAATCAATAAGGAACTAACCAAACTCCACACCTGAAAAACAAACAACCCAGTGAAGAAATGGGCAGAAGATATGAACAGACACTTCTCCAAAGAGGACATCCAGGTGGCCAACAGACACATGAAATGATGCTCAGCATCCCTCCTCATCAGGGAAATACACACCAAAACCACACTGAGATACCACCTCATGCCAGTCAGAGTGGCAAAAATGAGCAAATCGGAGGACTCTAGATGCTGGAGAAGATGTGGAGAAATGGGCACCCTCCTACAGTGTTGGTGGGAATGCAAACTGGTACAGTCCCTCTGGAAAACAATGTGGAGATTCCTCAAAAAATTAACAATAGAGCTCTCCTATGACCCAGAAATAGCACTGGTAGGAATTTACCCAAGGGATACAGGGGTGCTGATGCATAGGAGCACATGTACCCCAATGTTCATAGCAGCACTGTCAACAATAGCCAAAACATCGAAAGAGCCTAAGTGTCCATCAATGGACGAATGGATCAAGAAGATGTAGCTTATCTATACAATGGAATACTACATGGCAATGAGAAAGAATGAAATCTGGCCATGTGTAGCAACATGGATGGAACTTGAGGGTGTTATGCTGAGCTAAATGTCAGGCAGAGAAGGACAGATACCATATGTTTGCACGTATAGGAGGATTAGGAGGAACTTAACGGAAGACCATGGGGAAGAAGAAGGGAAAAATAGTGGGGGAAAGGGAGAGAGGCAAACCATGAGAGACTCTTGAGTGCCGAGAACAAACTGAGGGCAGATGGGTATGGGGGGAGGGGAAGGGGGGTGATGAGCATGGAGGAGGGCACTTGTGGGGATGAGCACTGGGTGTTATATGGAAACCAACTTGACAATAAACTTTAAAAAAAAGAAAAAACTTTTCTTTATTAATTTGTTTTTATACAGCACTTAGAATGCTTCAATAAAAACTACTGAATGATTGAGTAACATTTCAAATGCCTGAGAGGTGGATGTGGTGGTTTGATACAGAAGACATTGAGGGCATGTCACTTATGTAGTACTTCCTAGGAGACAGCTTCCTTGCAGAGTCATATGCTAAGTAGTCTTAAATTGGTCCATGTGAAGAGAGTTTGCTTTTCCTCATGGAGAATGTAAGGGTCTCCCCACAAACATTCTCTAAAGGGATACTCTCCATCTTTGAGACAGTCTGGATTTTGAGCTAGTAAATAGAACTCTGGTTGGATCTGCCACAGTGCTTCCAGCAGCAAACACCCAAAAGCTCCCAAACCCTTAAAAAGGTCTCTTTCTAAAAGTCAGCATCCCCAAGGGTGCTTGGCTGGCCCAGTCAGTAGAGCATATGACTCTTGATCTTTGGGATGTGAGTTCTAGCTCCACATTGGGTGTAGAGATTACCTAAAAATAAAAATCTTAAGGGGTGCCTGGGTGGCTTAGTTAGTTAAGCATCCCACTCTTGATTTTAGTTCAGGTAGTGATCTTGTGGTTCATGAGTTTGAGCCTCACATCAGGCTCTACAAGGGGTCTGCTTGGAATTCTCTCTCTCTCTGCCTCTCCCATGTATGTTCTCTCCTTTTCTCTCTCTCTCAAAATAAATAAATAAATAAATAAATAAATGTGAAAAAAAAACCTCAGCATCCTTGGAAGTATCCTTCCTTAAACATCATCAACTATTACACTAATTATCTGGTAGAATTATAGCAAGAATTATTTGCTAGTTACTGGAATATAAGATTAGAACCCATGTTAGGTACTTGGAATGAAGGACACTAGGGTATCCTAGTAGAGAGGATGGAATGGTAAACTGTGTATATATATATATATATTTTCTTTTTTTTATAATGTTGTTTTTTGTTTGTTTGTTTGTTTGTTTGTTTGTTTGTTTTAGTAGGCCCCATGCCCAGTGTGGAGCCCAATGTGGACCTTGAACTCATGATTCTGAGATCAAGACCTGAGCTGATATCAAGAGTCAAACACTTAACCAACTGAGGCACTCAGGCACCCCAGATTTTGTCTTCTTTTCAGCATAGGCTATACTATTCAGTCATTCCATAAAGTACCACTATAGCTAACATTTGTTGACAGTTATTAACACAAAATAGTTGTTCAGCCTCTGAGGATGTAACTAGGTCTATTCACCAGGATTATTCCTAGGCTTAACATTGCTTAGATTCTTAGCGATTTGAAAAAGAAGTTTCTGAGGTTCAAAGGTAAGCCCAGGTAACCAAGAAGATTATCCAGCTCTTTCTGGAGCAGAAACAGGATCCAACATGAATGTGATACCCAGAAACACCATTAGGAGCTAATAGAATGAGCGCTTTCTAGGTGAACTCCCAGTGGGACACAATGTAAGAAAGATGAGAACAGAGACTAAGCTGAGAAAGAGTTGGATGGGAGTGGAAGCTGAGGACAAAGCTCCAGATTCATACTGAATCATAAACTTAGCACAGACAAACCATGAAAACACCTTGTGACCTGCTCAAGGATATAGCACATAGACAGTGCTGCTGTTAATCTTTTTTTTTTTTTTTTTCCCATTTCAAACCAGAGATCAACATCGGAGCGGGGTGGGGGAGTACATATATAATGAGAAGTGGCCACTTCCTGAAATCCCAGCCATTTCCCCTTTTATCCTACATGCTTAATGGCAGCCTGAGAGCCTGGACATGCCTCACCATCTACCTAGACCATTCACTGTTTGCTCTTTTTAAAAAATATTTTATTTTTAAGTAATCTCTATACTTAACATGGGGCTCATACTTACACCTCTGAGATTAAGAGTCCCATGCTGTATAGACTGAGCCAGCCAGGTGCCCTGACCATTCACTGTTTTAAGAGTAGTTGTTCAGTGTCCAGGGGGAAAGTCTGGGGATGCCCTAGAAGTTTATCCTGTTATGCTGGAATTGCATGGTCTTTGGGACAGTACTGGCACACTTAGAAGGAGGGTGAGGTCTTTTTCTAAGGAAGACCGTGAAAAGTTTCACCCAGAGTCAATACCGTCCAGAGCTTTGGGTTTTCCAAGGGCCAGTTACAAAGAGTACAAGGTGGGACAGGCAAAGTTCCTCGATATGAGTGAGCAGTGGAATGAATAAACATTTGTTTGCCTAACTTTGACTTGGATGGTGGGGCTCAAATCACACCATGTGTGTGATTGACGTGACAATATTATAAAGGAAGATAAAAATAAAGTGCCTGGAACAGGAGGGTTTGAGGAGGCCGCTGCTGCTCTGCCATCCTCTGCAGTACTAGGGTGGAGATTATCCTGCAGGTTCAGGTTAGGTGTCTAATAGCCCTCTGGGTAAGTCCCAGTCAGTCATGTCGATCACACTACTCACAGGATTGCAGAAGATACCTGGTTCTCATGGGTATTTCTTCAGGTTGCAATGTTGTCTATGGCTCTAAATACAGATCTGTGCTATTAGTCCGAGATCTTCATCTCCCATGAATGTGATGGTGTTCTCTAAGAATACTTACCTTTTTCCCAGAGCATTGAATGATCAACTTGAATGGTCATCTGTCACTTCCTAGGTAGGAGAATGGTTTCCTTGAACTTTGTCATCTTTCAGGTAACGGGATCTGATGAGAACAGAATGTTGAAATCTTCCATTTTCAGCAAGCTCATCCTGGACAAAGTCTTGGAAAAATACAGTTATCATTTGATGCATTCCTTCTTCATCCTCCTCTTGGACAAATGCTGATGATTTTGACAGGCTAACGACTCTTATTACATCTGCACTGGCCCAGTCTCTATGAGACGATATTTCTTCTGTGGACAATGGCGCTCTAGGGGAGAGTGGGTGAGCTATTCCTGGAACAAACGCATCTCTTTGTGGAGTTGACATCAGGGTTGAAAGATTTGGGTTGCATCTTTGTTTTCCTAAGGGATCTACTCTTCTCCAAAGTTTGATGGGTCTTGAGATCCCCAGATTATTAGTATAATGAGCCTTGCTCAGCCTCTTCCCAACTCCCTTGGCTGTTACTAACCACAACTGTGCAAACAAAAGTTTCTGTTGTTTGTTCAGATCAAGAATAACAGTTACTTTTACTTAAACTAATAGATCTAATTATGCCTCTGAAATTGGGGGTTCCTGTCTAATATTAGGCAGTCCTATTGTTACAAGGAGGTAAGGAACCAACAAAAGTAATATAGAACCTTGTTTAATCCTATCCTGGCTTCTACATTATTGGGCCTAGGAGATGGTGGGGATGGGGTCCTGGGGTGAGGAAGGTGGAAGGAACAACAAGGAAGGAAATGAAAAAGTTAGGATTAAATTTTTCCCCAACTTTATTGAGGTATAATTGACAAATAAAATGATGTCTATTTAAAGTTTACAATGTGATGATCTGCTATACCATACAGTATGAAATGATTCCTACAATGAGGTTAACTAACATGTCCATCACTTCACAGAGTTACCATTGTGTGTGTATGCTGATAACATTTAAGATTTTACCACTTTGCAATACAACAAGTGTATCAAATCAGCATGTTAAACTTGCACATGTACATCTTAAACTTGCACAATGTTATATGTCAATTATATTTAAATAAAAAAATCAAAACTTTTCAGTTTGGAGGAAGATGATTTATTCTCCTAGCAAATGTCAAGTGTACAATACAGTATTATTAACTATGGCCACCATGCTGTACATTAGGCTCCTGAAACTTATTCATCTTATGGTTAGAAGTTTGTACCCTTTCCTCCAACATCTCCCCATTTCCTCCACCCCTCAGTCTCTGGCAGCCACCATTCTACTCTCTGTTTCTAAGAATTTGGACTTTTTATTTGTGTGTTTGTTTAGATTCCGCATATAAGTGATACCACATAATACTTGTCTTTGTCTGGCTTATTTCAGTTAGCATAATTCTCTCCAGTTTTATAATGTTGTTGCAGATGGCAGGATTTCCTTCCTTCTTTATAGTTGAATTATATTCCATCGTGTGTGTGTGTGTGTGTGTGTGTGTGTGTATACACTACATCTTAAAAAAAGTTTTTTACATTTATTTATTTTTGAGAGACAGAGTGAGACAGAGCACGAGTGGAAGAAGGGCAGAGAGAGGAGACACAGAATCTGAAGCAGGCTCCAGGCTCTGAGCAAATGTTCAGAACAGAGCCTGATGAGGGGCTCAAACCCACGATCTGTGAGATCATGACCTGAGCCGAAGTTGGATGCTTAACCGACTGAGCCACCCAGGCACCACTAAAATTTTTTTAAATGTTTATTGATTTTTGAGAGAGGCAGAGAGACAAAGTGACTCTTAAATATGGAGAACAAACAGAGGATTACTGGAGGGGTTGTGGGAGGGGGGATGGGCTAAATGAGTAAGGGGCCTTAAGGAATCTACTCCTGAAGTCAGTGTTGCACTATACGCTAACTAACTTGGATGTAAATTTTTAAAAACCAAATTAATAAAAAAAATTTTTAAAAATTCAACCAAGTGAATTTTTCAAAGTAAAATGATTGAGGAAAGGAAAAATGTAAATGTATCATCTCCCCATCTCCCTCAATCTACTTCTGCCCATACTTGCCCTTCTCATGTATTCCTATTGATGTGAAATGGTATCATCATTGTTTTGGTCACCCAAGCCAGAATGTGGGGAGTTATCCTAGACTCTTTCCTCTCCTTCACCCTCTTACCCTAACTTTTGTCATTTTGCCCTCAGGATATCTTGTGAATGAATTTCCTCTCTTCATTCCCACTGCAACTGCCTTAGCTTGGGCTCTTTTATCTTTTATATGGATTTTATTTATTTTTTTAAAATATTTTTATTTATTTCTAGGAGAGAGAGAGACAGCGTGAGCAGGAGAGGGTCAGAGAGAGAGGGAGACACAGACTCTGAAATAAGCTCCAGGCTCTGAGCTGGCAGTCAGCACAGAGCCCGACGCGGGGCTCGAACCCACGAACCGCGAGATCATGACCTAAGCGAAAGTCGGACGCTTAACCGGCTAAGCCACCCAGGCGCCCCTTTTATATGGATTTTAATATCCTTCTCACTTTAGTTCTCCACAGTGTGTTAGAATGGTCTTTTAAAAACACCAAAAGGGATTATAATATTTTCCAGCCTAAAATCATTTGATGTCTCCAAATAATCTTCAGAGTAAAATGTCCTGGCTTCAGTGTAAGCTTCCCAGTACAGCATCCTTTTGATCTTGGGTCTACCTATTGCTTCACTTTCTTCTCCCATTCTCCTTATGTAACTTCTCCAACCAAACTGCCGCCCTTCTTGAAAGTATCCTATTCTCTTTGGCCTCTGTGCCTGTGTATATAATGCTCTTCCTACTTGAAATGCCTCCTCAACCTTGACAAAAATCAGATCCAGTTTTCCGTGGAAAAAGTTTTCTGAATAGTTTCCCCTTCCCCTTGCCCAACTACACCCAACTACATAAATATGCATCTATATTTATAAATTCTGATATTGCACAAAATGCAGTATTATCACTGTTGGATTTTTCCTCTGTATCCCCCTACCAGCTTTGTGACCCTGGACAAATCCTGATATCAGGAAGTGAATTGTATTTTTCCTTGTATATCCAGCACCCGGTGTAGTACATAGATTTTTGAAATCTTATCTCTTGTTTTTTGTGTGTATTTCCTATCTGTCCGAACACTCTTATACCTCTCATTTGGGTAAGGAGACTGGGAAGGAAATATTATTGCAGAGGGCAGAGTAAAGCCTTTTCAAGTTTAGGACTCAGGGCCTAGAAAAAAACCTGATGAGTCAGTTCACGACTTCTTATTTCCTGAGATTCTGACTGATAGGGGAAAGAGGAGACAGACCATGGAGAAAGGTTAGCTCAGAGCTGGCTGGTCTCTGGGAAGGGACATTGTACTCTGCCATCTCAACCCCAGGCTGAGTCTAAGAGGGGAGATGGAAGAACCCCATATAGGGCTGTGGGTGTGAGGGCAGACAGCACTTGCAACTTGCTTTCTGGGAAGGGTTTGGGGTAGTGGTAATACCACAAAGAGGCCGCATGAGATTTCTAGGCAGGTGGGACCTTCTAGAGCATCAAAAACTTCCGCACATTCAGAGACGTGCAGAAATAGAGTAATAAAGTCTGGTGTGCCCGAGAGAGGTACAGAGGAAGCGAGGATTGCTGCTCAATCCTCAAGGGCCTCGCGGATGGGAATGCAGAGTGATGTGCCAGCTACCTGTGGACTGGTGATGTGGAGCAGGACGGGAGGGTCCAGAGGACAGACGGCCGTATGGCTGGATGCCTCTTTGCCTCCTCCTACCCTCCTCAAAACGTAGACACAACACTGAAGTATGCTTGTGGGAGAACCCAGAACTGACTGAGATTTAATTTCCACTATCAGGTTAATGAGGCATCTAGGGAAATTAAACTGAGTTTTAAAAATTAAATTTGGTGTACACATGAGTTTGCAAACTGAGATTAATATTTGCTTTACTTGGCATCAGACAGTGTTAAAAATCAGTTAATTAAATATGCATGTGAAGTGTACAAAGGAGGAGAACTACATGTATCAAATTGCTCTGAGTAAACTTTGCAATATAAATATAATTTAGATGATTAATTCTTTCTCAATAAAAATGTGGCAGAGTCCCACTGCTCTAAGGGCTAGAGACTCTTGGTCCCTTAACTATGTGGTAGTGACAAGGTCTTTTGACTTTAGAGTCAGATAAACCTGCGGGTATATACCAGTTCTTCAGTCTGATAGTTGGTGACTCTTATTTTCTGAGCCTTATTTTCCTCATAGGTAATAGGTACTCAATACACATTCGTTTTCTTCCTTTCTCTTCTGATTTGTCCCGTAATGTCTCTGATGGTCTAACTTGTGGATCCGTCATTACCATCATTGTTATTAATAAACACTATTGGGCCAGCTGGGTGACTCAGTCGGTTGAGTGTCTGATTTTGGCTCAGGTCATGATCTCGCAGTTCATAGGTTCGAGTCCCACGGTGGGCTCTGTGCTGACAGCTCAGAGCCTGGAGGCTGCTTTGAATTCTGTGTCTCCCTCTTCTTCTGCTCCTCCTCATGCTCTAGCTCTGTCTCTCTCTCTCTCAAAAATAAACATTAAGAAAATTTAATAAATACTATTTATTATTTACTGTATTACTTAAATAATTTAATTGTTATTATTAAATATATTGACCATTTTTGTTTTAAATTTGTTTGTTGTATCTACAACTTTTTTAAAATAACAAATGCTTTTAATATATTTTAAAGTTTATTTATTTTGAGAGAGAGAGAGAGAGAGAGTGTGTGTGTGTGAGTAGGGGAAGGGCAGAGAGAGAGGGAGACACAGAATCCAAAGCAGGCTCCAGGCTCTGAGCTGTCAGCACAGAGCAGGATGCAGGGCTCGAACTCACAAACTGTGAAATTATGACGTGAGCCAAAGTCAGACGCTTAGCTAACTGAGCCACCCAGTTGCCTCAACGGACTTGATTTTTAAACAAAGTTATACATCATCATTTCTGGAATATTCTATTGATTACATGGGCCAGCCCTATTCAATAGGTAGGGGATTGCACAAGGGCATGAATACCAGAGGCAAGAATCCCTGGGGGCCCTCTGGAGACTGGCTCCCACAAGGTACCAGAATATCTTCAGGACCTCAAGGGTGAGAGGTACACTTAGTTTTACAAAAGTCCTGAAAAATGGAACTCTAGGGGCATAAAAATCTTGCCTGTCTTTCTGCCTTTTTCTCTCTGTCTCCACATTTCTCTCTCTCTCTCTTTTTCCTTTTCCCTCTCTCCCTTTGATTTCGTGGTCCATTGTCTGTGCATCTGCTTTCTTCTTTCCTATATGTGAACTGGCTTTCACTGCCTTGGCTGCATCTCAGGAAACATAGCTGCCCACAAAGACGGCCTTATTCTCTGGGTTTTCAATCCATGTAATAAAGTGAACTGCACAGAATGACTAGAATCAATGAATCCGAATTTCAAATGCTCAGGAGACAGAATCTGTTGTCTAGCTTGACTAGATGAACCAGAGGAAGAAGGTCAAGAGGAATAAAATAAAAACACCATCACAGCTTCCCAGAGAGAGGGGGATAGATATGAATTAGTAAACAGGTCTAGTCTCTGTTGCTGTGATGATAGGCAATGATAATATCTTCTTAGGTAAATAAAGCTGAACTGCATCATAATAAACACCTTCAAGGATTCAACTTTTATGAGGTTTACTTTACTATTAAGTACTTTGCTATTAGATAAGTCTTTTACAAAAGATTGTTTTAGTTTATTTATTTACTTTGAGAGAGAGCGAGAGAGAATGCGTGAGTGCAAACAGGGGAGGGGCAGAGAGAGAGAGGGAGAGAGAATCCCAAGCAGTCTCCTCAAAGCCCAGCACTGGGCTTGAACTCACAAGCCATGAGATCATGACCTGAGCCAAAATCAGGAGTCAGATGCTTACCTGACTGAGCCGTCCAAGCACCTCTAATACAAGATTTTTAAAACTCCACAAAAATTTGAGTTCACTCATTGCTCAGTTAATGTTTTGTATAAATCCTATATTTCAGACCAACTTCTATAAAATTTATTTTGTGTTTACCTCTAAAATTCTCCAAGATATTAGTCATATCTTTCATGCTTTGAGGACATTCTGAAAAAGTTGACCTCTGAAATGACAAGAGCCTACTAGAATAAATTTTAGAGAGAGAAATGTTAAGTTATCTCCTGGGAATATCTCTTATGAGGATATTTGCATACAGAAGGTTGGGGCATTTTATCTCGCTGTAATATAATAATTTATATGAAGTTTTCAACATTTTAATTAACAGATCAGTAAATGGAAGAGAGAAAACTGCACAATGACAAAATGTAGCAAAATAGATTGCTTTCACTTCAACAAAGTCACAATTTTCCTTCCACAGAGTGTTCTGCTGATGGATATGTTGAAATAAACATGTGACTTGAGAAGGATATCGTCTGCATGGTACAAACTTTATTATTCCAACATTTGGTAGCAGGATAAAATGACGGTTAAGACCTGGAGTCAAGGCACCTGGGTTGAGCCTCTAACTTCGGCTTAGGTCATGATCTTATGGTTCGTGGGTTCAGGCCCTGCGTCAGGCTCTGTGTTGACAGCTGAGAGCCTGGAGCCTGCTTCAAGTTCAATTTCTCCCTCTCTCTGCTCCTCCCTTGCTCACACTCTGTCATTCTCTCTCTCAAAATAAATAAACATTAAAATAATAATAATAATAAAATAAAAACAAGGAGGGAGATGAAACATAAGAGACTCTTAAATATGGAGGACAAACAGAGGATTACTGGAGGGGTTGTGGGAGGGGGGATGGGTTAAATGAGTAAGGGGCCTTAAGGAATCTACTCCTGAAATCAGTGCTGCACTATATGCTAACTAACTTGGATGTAAATTTAAAAAAATTTTTTTATTTCATGGTTTCGAAATACAGTTGACTGTATTAGTCAAGAGGTAGAGTTCTCTTTAGGGTAAGAGGGTGTGAATTACGCAGGCCAGTGATCCACACGTTATGTTTGCCAAAGCGAAGAAGTCTTGGGGCGCCTGGGTGGCTCAGTGGGCTGTGTCCGACTTCAGCTCAGGTCATGATCTCTCAGTTCATGGCTTCAAGCCCTGCGTTGGGCTCTGTGCTGACAGCTCAGAGTCTGGAGCCTGCTTTGGATTCTGTGTCTCCCTCTCTCTCTGTCCCTCCCCTACTTGCGTTCTGTCTCTCTCTCTCAAAAATAAATAAAATTTACTTAATAAATAAATGTAATAATTTATTTTATTTATTTAACACTTTATTTAATTTAAATTTATCTAATAAAAAATTTAAAAAAGAAGACCTGGAGTCAAATCACTCTTTATGCCTCAACTTCCTCATTTGCAAAATGGGATGTTCTGGTTGCAGCTTCTGTATAGCAAGCCATCCTAAACTTAGTGGTGTAAACATGGGTCAAGGTGTCAGAAAGGGTGTGGCTGAGCAAGTCTCACTTTGAGAGTCTTTCATGCAGTTGAAGTCAGATATCAACTGGAACTGCGTTCATCTGAAGGCTTGACTGGGTTGGATGTCCAAGATGGCACACTCACATGGCTTGCAGTGAAGGCTGGCTGTTGGCTGGGAGCTCACCTAGCATTGTTGATTAGAAATTACCTACACATGGCCTCACAGGCATAGCACTATGGCCCAACTGTAGTAGGTTTTCTTAGGTTATGGCTGGTTCCCCCAGAACAAACATCCCAAAAGAGGCCGGTGGGAGTTGCAAAGCCTTTTCTGACCTAGGCCTTGGAAGATATATGACATAATTCTGCCATGCTCAATTGATCAAAGTCTGCCCTGTTTCAAAAGGAGGGTACATAGGGCCCGAACTGTTGATGGGATGATTGGCAAGGTAACATCGTAGAAAAGCATTTGGGCTGGAAGAAAGGGTTGAAGCCACATTTAGAATATAAGCTGCTGCACGTAGATAATAATAATCGCCTATTTCATTAGATTTTGTGAGTATTGAATCAAAAGAGTATGTAATATAGTACCTAATTAGCACTTAAGTACTGATTTAATTGCTTAATTTAATTAAGTGCTTAAGTACTACTGATTAACTATTTAATCAACACTTAATCAGTACTTCATATAGTGCCTGGCACACTAGAAAAACTCAATAAATGTTACCATTATTATTATCTTCAGCACTGCCCTTTGGAGAACTTTTCAGTTTGGGGCAAACGCTATTTTGATTTTCGGAATTTCTGTGGCTGTCAGATAAATCTGATTAAGATTAGACAGGTCAAGGCCAAAAACTACAAGTGATATTGGATGGAAATGTATTGTGGTTACCTTTGAAATGTCTTATTGTCACTTTAAAAATTAGGAAGTAGGGTCGCCTGGGTGACTCAGTCAGTTAAGCGTCCGACTTAACTCAGGTAATGATCTCATAGTTCGTGGGTTCGAGCCCTGCGTTAGGCTCTGTGCTGACAGCTAGCTCAGAGCCTGGAGCCTGTTTCAAATTCTATAGCTCCCTCTCTCTCTGACCCTCCCCTGCTCATGCTGTCTCTCTCTCAGAAATAACTAAAATATTAATAAATAAATAAGTAAATAAAAATTAAGAAGTATACAGCAGCCTTTACTTAGAAGTAAAATGTTCCAAATCAAGGGAAAATGCTTTGTGGCCTTCTTGCTTGCTTTGAGATAATGCAAATGCCTTGGAATTGAACTTGCACTAGACCATAAGCACCTATTGCTCTTGCCTTTGTTTTTTTAATGTTAAATCTGTTGTAATGATGAAGTCGACGTAAACTTCCTTATCAAAGCTTGGTCTGTTCTTTATGATTGGAAAAGTCACAGATTTTGAGATGTTATGAAATTTAGCAGCAATAACTTTGTCTTCCCAAAGTGATTTGAAATGAGCCTCCCAGACAGTGAACATATCTCTGACAAACTCTCCTTGTGCTTTGTTGTCAGTTGTGATGATTTAGATTCTCCTCTCCTTGGCTCAGAAATTGATACCATGGCTGCACTAGGTACTGGGCAAACAATATTATTTTTATCTGCCTTTAGCTATGAAATTGTGTTCTTATCACTGTGGATTGAAGGACATCTTTGTACCTGAACACTTTGATTTGGTGGTGATGTCAAAGAGATTTTGACTCAAATAAATATTCAGTTGGGCAAAGAATTACAAAAAGAATCTTATGACCTTGTTTCAATCAGGAGAAATGTGGGATGGATTAAAGAAAAATGTATTAAAATGACATGCTTGGAGTTTTGTTCTACTACAAAGTGACTTATATCTTTCATAGGAAATTTTAGAGCATCCAGGTAAAAGGGAAAATAAAAATCACCTGCATTCTTATCACTTGGAAGCAATAATTATTCACATTTTAGAGTAAGTATCTTGCTCATACATACACTCGTATACACCACAAAATTTTTTAAAAAATGGATCATAATGTACATGTTAATTATCATCTGGATTTTTTTAAGTAAAAAAAACCCCTCAATATAGTGTGGGGACCTTTCCATGTCAGTAAATACATGAAATTGATTTAAATTATTTTAATCAGTCTCCAATCCATCTCTCTGTAGGTATTTAGATCGTTTCCAGTTCCCACAGTTATAAACAACATTAGGAAGAATACCTTTGTACACACATTTAAAAAATTGTTTAAAAAATTATCAAAGTAGTATATAAATTTAAAAATTCAAATATTACAGAAGGTTACAAAATAAAAAGTAAAAAATTTTCTTTCCTCATCTAATCCAGTTCACCACAAGCATCTAAAAATACTTCCTCACTGGGATTATTCCCATGGTTATGATTTTATCTTTAATTAATATTCTTTAATTAATTATATGTTTAATAATATTTCTGTCTTTAGTAATATTTCTGCCTCTTTTTTGGTTTATCATCTTTTGACAGTGTCCATGGCTATATTCTTTTTTTTTTAACTTTTTTAATATTTTTATTTATTTCTAGGAGAGAGAGAGAGAGACAGCGTGAGCAGGGGAGGGTCAGAGAGAGAGGGAGATACAGATTCCGAAACAGGCTCCAGGCTCTGAGCTGGCAGTCAGCACAGAGCCCGACACGGGGCTCGAACCCAGGAACCGCTTGATCATGACCTAAGCGAAAGTCGGACGCTTACCTGACTAAGCCACCCAGGCGTCCCATCCATGGCTATATTCTGAAGGATGAGGAACTTGTTGCTTCTACAGTACTTTCCCCGATCTCTTGGCCCCAGACAGTGGTTAGTTACATTTTTGCTCATGTAATTAAAAAAATAAAATGTAATTGAATCTCTGTTCTTATTGTCATAATATTTTTTAGCTATATTGTAATTTTATATTGCCAAGATTTATAACGTTCCTATTCTGTTCTATAAGTCCAATCAAATCTTTGTGTCTTGTCTATAGGTTAATCTCAGAAATGGAAAATTAATCAATGTCATTTATCAATTTGTTGGATGAATATTACTATAGTTTTGTGCCACCCAAGGGAGGAAATGTAATTCATGTCATTAATAGTTTGTTGCTTAAGGAAAAATCTTCTAGGGGAGCCTGGATGGCTCAGCTGGTTAAACCTCTGACTTCAGCTCAGGTCATGACCTCACAGTTCATGGGTTCGAGTCCTGCAGCAGGCTTTGTGCTGACAGCTAAGAGCCTGGAGCCTACTTCTGATTCTGTGTCTCCCCCTCTCTCTCTGTTCCTCTCCCTTCTCGCACTCTCAAAAATAAAAATACATTAAACATATTTTTTTTTAAAGTTTCAAATACTAAGATCTAATCAGGGATGGATCCAAGTTTTGTAGGTCTTGAATCTTACATAATTTGGGGGCCATCTTTAAGAGAAAAAATACAGAATTACAAATAGACACTGTTAGGGCTCGTCCCTTGGGCTTGGAAAGGTCTGAAATGAGCGAGGGGCCTTGAAGCTTATTTTCATTAGTTTCATAGTAAATCTGTTTCTGGGTCTAACACATCCCCTTCAACTTCTTTCGGCTTCTTTCACTTCTTATATGTTACAGTCTACTGCTGCTATGAGTCTGGTATCCTGGGTGTCCTCTTTCTTGGTTCCTTTTCATTTTGCCGAAATCCTTCCCCAGCATTTTATTTCACAAAAGCTCCATTGGTACTCTCCGCTCTGCGTGCTTGTGTATCTCATAGGCATTTCTTTCCCCCAAACTCAAGCTTCTGTTTGGCATGATTTGGGTTGTTCAGAAATCTAAGTTTCAAACCCATTTTCTCAACTTTGAGGATAAACAAGAAACTAATAGAAATGGTTGTTCCCTTTGAAGGCAAGTGAGTGAGGAATGGGGTGAATGGGGAAGGGTGTGAGGGATGCTCTGAACACTTTTTAATGTGGTTTCGTTCTCTTACCAAGTAAAAGTATTAGTCATTAAAAAAAATTTTTTTTTAAATATTTTTATTTATTTCTAGGAGAGAGAGAAAGACAGTGTGAGCAGGGGAGGGTCAGAGAGAGAGGGAGACACAGACTGAAACAGGCTCCAGGCTCTGAACTGGCAGTCAGCACAGAGCCCGACGCGGGGCTCGAACCCACGAACCGCGAGATCATGACCTAAGCGAAAGTCGGACGCTTAACCGACTAAGCCACCCAGGCGCCCCATTAGTCATTAAAAAAATTAATTGGGGACACCTGACTGGCTCAGTCGGTAGAGCACACAACTCTTGATCTTGGGGTTGTAAGTTTGAACCCCACCTTGGGTATAGAGATTAATTAAAAATAAAATCTTTAAGAAAAAGACCATTTTTAAAAGTTTACTTATTTCTTTTGAGAGAGAGAGAGAGCAGGGGAGGGGCAGAGAGAGAGGGAGAGAAAGGATCCCAAGCAGGAGCCATTCAGGTGCCTTTTGATATTTATATTTTTAATATTCAAGGACATTTTTGGTCTCTGATTGCTTCTTTTCCCTCACAGACTAGATACTTTTATGAGTACCACATCTACTCAATTACTCTGAGTACTGCATAAATTTTTTAAAAATTTAGTTCCTGGGGCGCCTGGGTGGCTTAGTCGGTTGAGCGTCCGACTTTCGCTTAGGTCATGATCTCGCGGTTCGTGGGTTCGAGCCCCGCGTCGGGCTCTGTGCTGACTGCCAGCTCGGAGCCTGGAGCCTGGAGCCTGTTTCAGTCTGTGACTCCCTCTCTCTCTGACCCTCCCCTGCTCACGCTGTCTCTCTCTCTCTCCTAGAAATAAATAAAAATATTTAAAAAAAAAAATTTAGTTCCTGGACCCTGGCTGGCTCAGTCAGTTGAGCATCTGACTCTGACTTTTGGCGCAGGTCATGATCTCAGGGTTCGTAAGATCGAACCCAGCACCAGTGTCTGCAGTGACAGCTTGAGGCCTGCTTGGAATTCTCTCTCTCCCTCTCTCTCTTCTCCTCCTCCACTCATGATCCCTCTCTCTCTCATGCAAAATAAACATTAAAATAAATACATACATACATATGTACATAAATACATATTTAGTTCCCTAATTATCTCAGATTTCTCCAATGTTAGTTGCTTATTTAGTCATCTGTATTCCTTTTTCTTCACACTATTGATTTTTATTTGAATAACTGATGTTATTCAAGTATCCAATTACAATTATGAATAAAGTCTTTGTTAAATAAAGGTAGCTGGTGTGGATTTTTCTCCCTAGTTGGGTAAGTATTTCCTGAAAAAGATGATCCTGTGTATGCGAGGGCCAAACTGTGGCTCTGTGTTAGTTGACTGTATTAGTCAAGAGGTAGAGTTCTCTCTAGGGTAAGAGGTTGTGAATTATGCAGGCCAGTGATCCACATGTTATGTTTGCCAAAGCAAAGAAGTCTTGGGGCACCTGGGTGGCTCAGTTGGCTAAGCATCTGACTTCAGCTCAGGTCATGATCTCACGGTTCATGGGTTGGAGCCCTGCGTTGGGCTCTGTGCTGACAGTTAGTTCAGAGCCTGGAGCCCATCTTCAGATTCTTTTTCTCCCTCTCTCTCTGACCCTCCCCTGCTCACGCTGTCTCTATCTCTCTTTCAAAAATAAATAAAACATTTTAAAAAAAGCAGTCTTTATTCTGGTGGTGATACACTTCTGCATATTTCACCCTCTGAGTGGGCTGCCTGACTGTTGTCTTACCGTTTTATTCAGCCCTTACCTAAACAGAATATTACTTTTCTGTCAGGTCTCAGTATCCTCCCTAGGAACCCCTTCTAGATCATCCATAAGTGATCCATCAGTCATCAATTCTTCAGAGAACAGCTCTCCAATTCTAGTCTAAGAGCAACCGCCGTAACTATTGTCCACTCTGTTCCTTGAGGAGGTGAAGGGAGGAACCGGCTGCTCCAACAATTCCGAGGGGCTTTTTTTTTTTACATCTCCACCTAGGATTTAGGGGACTGTGGGCAGGAAATTTCTCCTACAACAGGGTGTGTATGGGCCACAGTGAGTGACACATATAGTATAGCCAGTGGGAGTAAATATGTTTGTTTATTGACCATTTGTATTTCTTTTTTCTGTAAATTACTCATGCTTGGTCATTGCCCATTTTTATTGTGGTATTCACCTGGTTGAAAAATACTTTGTTTTAACTTGTAAGAACTCTTTATATGAGATTAGGGATCAGAAAGGAGATATGACTATAGATATAAGATAATTCAAAAGAATCATAAGAGCTTACATGGAATGCTGTGGCAAAAACATAAAGTCATGGCTTAAAAATAAATTTTTGTCCAAATATTAATGATGAGTAGTGGGCACCAAGAGATGGCAGCCTGAACAGACCAAATAAATATTAGACACTGGAAAAGTGATTAAAGATTCAACAACATAAAGGGAACAGAGCCAGATAGATTCACAGGTATATTTTGTTTGATATTTCAAAACCAGACAATTTCAATATTATTTAAACTATTCTAGGTCATAGACAAAGATAGAAATCTCCATGATTCTTTCTGTGAAGCCAACATAACTTTGACATAAAACTTAAAAATAGAAGAAAGGAATATAGAACAAGTTTGCTTTAGAATACAGGAGGAAAATTCCTAAATTAAGTACTAGTAAATAAAATCTGGTATTTGTAAAAAAGATAACAAATCATGACCTGGAAAAGTTTACTCCAGGAATACAAATGTGTTCAATATCAGGAAATCTAGCAACATAATCTATGACAATAACAAATGAGATGAAAAGTAATATGATCATATCAATAGATGCTGAAAATCATTTGATAAAATTTAGCAGCCATTCTTAATTTAAAAACTCAGTAAAAATAGGGATGGAAGCAGACTTCTTAAGTATAACAAAAACCAATTACCACACACACCAGTAAGCCTAATTGATATATGGTTTCAATTAAAATTAGGAACGAGATAAGGATGCTTGCTATGGACATTATTTGATATTATCTTGTAAGCTTTCTAGCAAATACAATCTCATAAAATGTAGAAATGGCTGGCTGAGACATTGGAAAAGGGGAGATAAACACATTTCTTCAAGCTGGTAATATGATTGTATAAAGCCCAAGAGATCTAGTAAAATATCACGAGAGTTAATAAGAAATAAACAAATGGGAAAATAATGTATTCACAATAAGAACTATTAAATGCTGTTTCAAACAAGAGACATCTTTATGAAGAAAATTATTTCATACAAAACCAGAACAAATGGAATGACATACTGTGCTCCTGGGGAGTCGTAATATTAAAGAAGTTAATTCTTTCAAAAGTAAATTAGAATTAGAATACTAGTGTGTGTGTGTGTGTCTGTGTGTGTCTGTGTGTGTATGAATAAACAACCTGATGGTTTAAATAAAAGAGTAAGTGTCTCAATATAGGCAAGGAATATTTCTTTGGTGAAACATTAAAATCTAGTGATGATGTGGTTGCCTTCCCACATATCAGAATGTACTTTGAAGCTAAATAGCAAATCAGGATGAGAGTGACATAAAAACAGCAAGTAGATTGGTGGAATAAAATGGAGGATCCAAATAGATCCCATTATGTATGAAAGTTTAATGTACGTGAAAAGTTGTATTGCAATCAAATGGGAAAATGAGGAGCTTTTTATTTTTTTTTAATTTTTTAATGTTTATTTATTTTTGAGAAAGAGGGAAAGAGACAGAGTGTAAGTGGGGGAGGGACAGAGAGAGAGGGGGACACAGAATCCGAAGCAGGCTCCAGGCTCTGAGCTGTCAGCACAGAACCCACGAACTTTGAGAAGTCATGACCTGAGTCGAAGTCAGATGCTCAACCGACTGAGCCCCACAGGCTCCCCATGAGGAGCCTTTTGATAAGTGGTGATGGCACAGTTGACTATCCACCTGGAATATGTAAACTTCCTCTGTGTAGACAAGGACTTTGTGGCTCTAAGCCAATTTCCTTCTGTATTGGTTAATTTGTTTTCAGTTGAGACTGCTGGAAATAAGACACAGTTTTATTTTCCTGTAGCTTTTTATTCTGATATAACTTCCAGTTTACAGACAAATTGTAAGGATAGGACAAAGTGTTCCCATGTATCTTTCACCCTGATTCCCTGTATGTTAACATTGTAACTTCTTTTACTTTATCTTTTTCTGTCTTGACATATTTCTCTTAACATAGGTGACTTTCATGTTTTTAATTCCAAAATACAGTTTCTTTAAACATAAATGGGATCATGATGTCCATATATCTGGCATCTGATATTTTTAATCAACAGCTTATACATGTATGTATATACATACACATGCTTTCTTAACATCACAAATGTATACTTAATTTTTTTTTAAATTTAATGTTTATTTATTTATTTTTGAGAGAGACAGAGTGTGAGTTGGGGAGGGGCAGAGAGAGAGGGAGACAGAATCCGAAGCAGGTTCCAGGCTCTGAGCTGTCAGCACAGAGCCTGACACAGGGCTCACTCAAGCTGGTGACCTGTGAGATCATGACCTGAGCCAAAGTCAGCACGTAACCAACTGAGCCACCCAGGCACCCCAAATGTATACTTATTTTTAATTAAACAGTTACTTCATGGGATGATATATAAATTTCTTCTGGCTGATAAAATTCTTGTCTTTTAATAAAGCTAAAGTTTTGCTTGACTACCACCTCCATTCCCAGACTCTAAAAGACTTTCTAGGTAAATCTATATTTATCTAATTCCTTCTTTTTAATGGTTGCAGAGTGTATCATAGGATGATGTAATGTAGTTTATCCAGTTCCATTCAAAGAACATGTAGGCTATTGCCATTTTTTTTAAAAACATGAACTATAGGGGCGCCTGGGTGGCTTAGTCGGTTAAGCGTCCGACTTTCACTTAGGTCACGATCTCGCGGTTCGTGGGTTCGGGCCCCGCGTCGGGCTCTGTGCTGACTGCCAGCTCAGAGCCTGGAGCCTGTTTCAGTCTGTGACTCCCTCTCTCTCTGACCCTCCCCTGCTCACGCTGTCTCTCTCTCTCTCTCCTAGAAATTAAAAAAAAAAAAAAAACCTTAAAAAAAAAAACATGAACTATAATGTTGCAACACACATTAGGGTACATCTTCCTTTGAGTACACGTGAAGGTATTTCTATAAGAAAGTTTGCTAAAAGTGGAACTATGGAATCAAAGTTATACACATTTCATTTTTATTCATTTTTTAAATACTTTTTTAATGTTTATTTGTTTTTGAGAGCAAGACAGAGAGACAGAGTGCAAGCAGGGGAGGGACAGAGAGAGAGGGAGACACAGAATCTGAAGCAGGATCCAGGTTCTGAGCTGTAAGCACAGAACCTACGAACCTCGAGATCATGACCTGAGCCGCAGTCAGATACTTAACTGACTGAGCTACCCAAACACCCCTGTTCTTATTCATTTTTAAAAGTAATACATATGTATGGTAAATATCCAAGCATAATTTATTTAACCAGTTTGTTATTGATGATATTGCTTTTTCCAGTCCTTTATTATAACCAATAATGTGCCACAGCACCCTTTTACATGAGCATGTAAATATGTACAAGATAATCTATAATATAAATTCCTAGAAATTAAATTGTTGATTAAAAAGTATCCAATTCTAGGGGCACCTAGGTGGATCAGTCGGACTCTTAGTCTCAGCTCAGGTCATGATCTCATGATCTGTGAATTTGAGCCCTGCATCGGGCTCTGTGATGCCTCTATCTGCCCCTTCCCCCACTTATGCACTCTCTCTCTCAAATAAAGAACCATTAAAAAAAGAGCCAACAAAACAAGGTATCTAATTCTATTTTGTATTTGGATAGATGCTACCACAGCCTATTCTCTTCTTTAAAATCTATTTTTAAGGATTTTATTTTATTTATTTTTTTAAGTTTTTAACGTTTCTTTAAGTTTATTTATATTATATAAGTCACTTCTTTATCCATTCATCAGTCGATACCATAGCATGTTCTTAAACTGTTGTATCAGTTGTACTCCGCAACAGAGTATGAAAGTAACTTTCACACAATTCTTGAGAGCACTGGATATACTCTGTTGGTGGGTACAATTCTAAATTTTGCCCTGCTAATTGGGAAAAATATATCTGCTATTTTAATATGTACTTCCTGGATTACTAGTAAGTTTGAACATATTTTCACACATTAACTGGTACTTTGTTTTTCTTTTCTTTGCATTGCTTATTCCCATTTTTTTCCCTACCAAAGTGATTAGCATGAAAAATAAATTCTCCTACCTTGTTTTTCCCCCAGACACTCAATTCTACTCTCCAGAGGCTTTCCTCAGTTTGCAATGTTTTGTGTGTACTCTAGAGATATTCAATGTCCGTATAAACATATGTATTCTTTTTTTATTTAGTAAACTGTTGAAGTGTGATTTACATTTTTTTTAATAATTTTTTTAATGTTTTATTAATTTCTAGGAGAGAGAAAGAGAGACAGCGTGAGCAGGGGAGGGTCAGAGAGAGAGGGAGTCACAGACTGAAACAGGCTCCAGGCTCCGAGCTGGCAGTCAGCACAGAGCCCGATGCGGGGCTCGAACCCACGAACCGCGAGATCATGACCTAAGCGAAAGTCGGACGCTTAACCGACTAAGCCACCCAGGCGCCCCAGAAGTGTGATTTACATTTAATAAAGTCCAGCTATTTAAGTATACAGTTTGATAAGTTTTGACAGATGTATACACCTGTGTAACCACCACCATCATCAATATATGGATATTCCCATCACTCTAGAAAGTTGTCTCGTGCCCCTTTACGTCAACCTCACGTCTTCTTCCTTTCCCTTTTCCCACCTCCACCCAACACCTGTCCATCCTTGGGCCTATGCAGCCAGTGATCTACTTTTCACCCCTATGGATAACTTTAGCCTATTCTAGACTATCATATAAATAGAATCATAGAACATGTACTCTCCTCTGTCTACTTCTTTTGCTTACAATAATGCTTTTGAGACTGTATCTGTGGTGTGTGTACCACGAGTTCATGCCTTTTTTATTGGTGAATAGTATGCCATTGCATGTATATACTACAATTTGTGCACCTACTTACCTAATGATGGAAATTTAGATTGTTCCAAGTTTTGGGCTACTATGAATAAAATGGCTATGAAGATTCGTGTTCAATGTTGTTGCTGGACATTTGTTTTGTTTCTCTTGGGTAATACCTAGGATTGGAATTGCTGGACTGTATGCTAAGTATATGTTTAACTTTATAAGAAACTGACTGGGGAGCCTGGGTGGCTCAGTCGGTTAAGCATCCAGCTTCGGCTCAGGTCATGATCTCACAGTTAGTGGGTTTGAGCCTGCATCGGGCTCTGTGCTGATAGCTAGCTCAGAGCCTGGAGCCTGTCTTGGGATTCTGTAACTCCCTCTCTCTCTGACCCTCCCCTGCTCATGCTCTCTCTCTCTCTCTCAAAAATAAATAAAACATTAAAAAAATTAAATTAAATTAAAAAATAAAAAAAAGAAACTGACAGGGTGTGTTTCCAAGTGATTCGATTGTAATGTATGATATTCCCAGTTTTCCATATCTTCATCAACCCTTGCTATTATGTCTTTTTCATTTGAGCTGTTTTAGTGAGTTGTGGTGATATCTCATTGTGGTTTTAATCTGTATTTCTTTATTGACTTATTTGCCATCTGTAACTTTTCGTATGTCAAATATCTGTCCAGATTCTTTGTCCAGTTTACAGATTGAGTTCTCTTTCTATTATTGATCTGTAAGAGCTCTTTATATATTATGAAAATTAATATTGCTCAGCCATAAAAAAGAATGGAGTCTTACCATTTACAAGGATATGGATTGAGCTAGAGAGTATTTTACTAAGTGAAGTAAGTCAGCCAGAGAAACACAAATACCATTTGATTTCACTCATATTTGGACTTTAGGAAACAAAAATGAGTAAAGGAGAAAAAAGAGAGAGAGAGAGAGGCAAACCAAGAAACAGACTCTTAACTATAGAGAACACACTGATGGTTACCAGAAGGAAGATGGGTGGGAAATGGTTTAAAATAGATGGTGGCGATTAAGAAGTGCACTTGTGATGAGCACTAGGTATTGTATGAAGGTGCTGAATCACTATTTTGTACACCTGAAACTAATATTATACTGTATGTTAACTAACTGAAATTTAATTAAAAGCTAAAAAGAAAAAAACCCAGTATGATAAATGCCATGTACCTCAAAAATGATAAATTTTTGACTCAATGTGTTTCATTTAGATGTTCTCCCCCACTGGATTCTTTTGATGCATATACCAGACATCACATAATTCCATCTACAAATATTCGATGTGTATCTCTCAAAGCTAAGAAATACTTTTCAAAAATCACAACCATATCAACCATTATGAACCTGAAATTTAACAATTTCTTAAGGTTTTCATTAATAATCATATTGATATATGATAATAATATATATATTCTAATAGAGCATAATAACCTTAATGTATTAAATAGCTTTTCATATTTCATATCTATATTTCCCTAGTTACCTTGGGAAAAATAACCAGGGAAATATGAAACTGAAAACATTTTTAACAGTTTGGCTGAAGATCCAAACATGAACCACACTTCATAACTTGTTGATGTCCCCCTGTGACTTTTAAAATCTAGATCCTTATTCTATCCCCCTCACCCTGGCCCCACTCTCTCTTTTCCTTACAATGTATTTGTTGAGTGAACCTGGACGTTTGTCCTTTATAGCATGGCCAAGGTCTCTGCCGATTGTGTGCATCCTCATGGTGCTGAGCAATGTGTTCCTCTGCCCCCTGTATTCCTTGCAGACTGTAGAGGCTTTATCAGATTCAGATTTAATTTTCTTGGCAAGAATATTTTATAATGGTTGCATTCTATTCTTTCATACCTTCTTTATTTAGTAGCTGGACAACTTCTATATGGAAAATATTTATCAAGTCTTTGGTTATCCCATCAAGATTGTTTTCAATGTTTGCAGAGAGGAGTCGATGAATTCTGGTACCCAGCTCAATAATGAAAAGCCAGTTGAGCTTCTTATAGGTTATGAAGAACCACATCTGAACTCCAAGAGGAAATCTTTAAGGAGTTCATCGGAAGACTCTATTTATTGGAAGTGATTCAGAAATACCATTCATGAACTATAATCATCTCCTTTTCTTAGCTGTGCTTCGTGACTTCTGATATTTAACTAAATCCAGTTCATGATTCTTGACAAACTTTAAGGGGTTCATTTTAAACGAGTGATGAAATAATTTAACAGTGAGAAAAATCACATGTACTTATTTATTTATTTTTACACCGAATAGCAAGAAAACAAATCCATCACTTTTGTTTGAGAACACGTTTAAATGTATTCTCATTTGAATCTTTTACCCTGGTTGATTAATCGCTGTGTTTAATTTGAAAGCTTATAAAATTAAATTTCCTATCAGCACAGAACAAGGCGTTGTGAAAAGGCATCTGCATTTGATCTTAGCCAAAAGGCCGAGAAGCGAGAAGCGATGCGGCATCTGAATTTAAAAGCGTTTTAGGTCGGAGGAGATTACTTTTACAGTGTCGTTTCATTAGAGCTGACTTTCTATGGCTAACAACTTTATTTCCGAGATTGTATTATAACTAGCAGCTATTCTGGGTGAAATGTAAATTTTGTACATGCAGGGAACTGTATCTGAGACTGTGTTACATGGGGGAGAGCAGGAGGGTGTGAGATGGCACACAGGGCATGTTCCAACACGGTTCACGGCAGATGGTGTGATTCTGGAGTCAGCGACTTCCTGATTCAGCAGCTTCCCACAGTGGAAATGGTATTCCGTCCTTTCACAGCAGGGGAACTCTGACTAAGGGTTCCTTGAAGTTCTGCTTAGACTTCATGCTTCCAACCCTTCCACGGACTTTGTGAGCCACACACACACACACAAACACCTTCTCCTTAGACCAGTTTGAGTGATTTCCATTATCTCCAATTCATTTCTCACTAATAAGATGACTGACTTTTGTATATTATTTTTGTACTCAGCCATCATACTTCAATGTATTTATGGGCTGTTACAGGTTTTCCGATAATCTTAAAAAGCTTCTAGTAAAATGCATAATTTTCATCTTTTCTTTGCTAATATCTTTGTCATTTCTCTAGAATATTTGCACCTCGTAGTGCAGGCAACAGCATTTTTGTGTTTTTCTAACTTTCATGGGAAATCTAGTCTTTCCCCACTGAGGATAATTCTAGCTTTGGAGATTAGAGATATGTAATGTTAAGAAGTTATTCATCCTTTCTCATTTTATTAAAAGCTTTCTTTAAAAAAAGAATGGAAGTTAAATGTTGTCAAAAAGTTTATTTTAACACCATGCGAGGGCACCTGGGTGGCTCAGTCAATTCAGCCTCTGACCTTGGCTCAGGCCGTGATCTCACAGTTCATGAGTTTGAGCCCCCACACTGGGCTCACTGCTGTCAGTGCATAGCCCACTTCAGATCTTCTCTCCTCCCTCTCTCTCCTTTGCATGCATGTGCGGTGCTCTCTCTGTCAAAAATAAATGAGCATTAAAAAAAAAACAAACATCCATGGGAATGACCATATTTTAAAAAATATATTTATACGATAAATTATATTAACAGAGTTTTTTTAAAAACCAGATATTCTAGGGGTGCCTGGGTGGCTCAGTCAGTTAAGCATCCAACTTCAGCTCAGGTCATGATCTCACCGTTGGTGGGTTCAAGCCCCGCATCGGACTCTGTGCTGACAGCTAGCTCAGAGCCTGGCGCTTGCTTCCGATTCTGTATTTTCTAATATGAAATCATGTTGCATCTCTTGAAAACCCCCCTTGGTCATAGTATATTATTTTTTAATGCTTTACTGGATACTCACCATTAATATTTTATGATTTTTGCATTGATATTCATGAATGAGTAGTTTTCCTTTTTTTGTGCTACTTTTGCTATTTTGCAATATATTACTTATTGATATAATGCTTGCTTTATGAAAAAATTAAAAGGTTGTCATTATTATTCTTATTATGCTTGTTCTCAGTTCTGTGAAATTATCTAGGTCTGGTTATCTGGGGAGAGTTAGATAGAGGGAACACACTCTGACGACTTTCTCACTCCTATGCTACTTCTGTGCTACTTGGTAGATTTAAGTTTTCCATCTTTCCTAGGGTCAGTTTTGATCCATTTCATACAAGTTTTCAAATATGTTTGGATAGATGTGAGCAAAACAACAACAACATACATGCATATATGAATAAATTCTGCTATAGCTGGTTATTTCTTCTTTTCCTATTTAGTGTGTTTGTGTTTTCTTCTTTAAAAAAAACTACAACAATTCGAGCACCTGGGTGGCTCAGTCAGTTGAGCGTCTGACTTCTGCTCAATTCATGATCTAAGAGCTTGGGAATTCCAGCCCCACGTCAGGATCTGTGCTGATAGCTCAGAGCCTGGAGCCTGCTTCCAAATCTGTGTCTCCCTCTCTCTCTGCCCCTCCCTTCTCATTCTCTGTCTTTCTCTCTCTCAAAAATAAATAAACATTAGACAAAATTAAAAAAACAAACAAGCAGATAGACTTGGGGCACCTGGCTGGCTCAGTTGGAAAAGCATGTGACTCTTAATCTTAGGGTCATGAGTTTGAGCCTCACATTGGGTGTAGAGATAACTTAAATAAATAAAACTTTAAAAATAAATAAATAAACTAGACTTACTAGTTAATCTATTTAGTTGCTTTTCAAAAATCCATTCGTGTATTTGCTCTTTCTAGTTATAAAAATTCATTACTTTTCTATTTTCTCTTCCTTCCTCCTAATTTCCTTAGGTTTATCTTATTCTTCTTCTGAATTTATTGATTTGCTTCCTAGCTAATTTATTTTATCATTTCTTGTTTATTAATATAAGCATCTTAGCAATGAGATTTTCCTTAGGCATTCATTTAACTATACAGAAACAGACCCCAAGTTCCCTCAGGGCTGAGAAGCAGCTACTCTTAGATTTTCCTGATCACCCAACTGAAGGGGTTTCCAGACTTCTAGGGGATTCTGGCCTCTCTAGCCTCATCAGAACATTAAATTCTCAGGTGAGAGGACCCTGACTCTTGCTGTTGGGTTCTGTGGGTGATGGGGCAAGTGAATCATCCTAAGGAAAGGACCTTGCAGTCTCTCCTCCCATTCTTTCCCTCTTGGGCTAGAGGTGTAACTATGGGTGATGAGGTTCATTTAGCTCAAGCACAGACAGTCCCAGGGGGTCTGCTGGATTAACCTTCATCTACATTCCGGAGTAACATCCTTAGGTATCCCAAGGACTTGATATAAGTTCTGAGGAGACTTTGTGACTCAGCGTGCATCTAGTACAGGCCTGCTGTATCTGGATGGTTTCCTGGTTTCTGTGGAATTTTGAAACTTGGAATCCCAAGAACTGATCCCCTGAGGGAAGTTTTCCCCTCTCTGGAGAGAAGTTGTAAGGCTTCCCCAGAAAGTCCTTACAACACTGTGATAACAAGGCCCCAGCCACTTAAATCCCTTGGCTGTTGATTGCTCTAATTTTAAAATTGGAAGTTTAAAATAAATAGATAGATAGATAGATAGATAAGTAAAATCATGTGTAGGGGCACCTGGCTGGCTCAGTCAGTGGAACATGTGACTCTTGATCTCAGGGTCATTCATGAGTTAAAGACCCACATTGGGCGCAGAAATCACTTTTAAAAAAATTGGGCTGAAATAAATCAGACAGAGAAAGACAAACACCATATGGTTTCACTCATATGTGGAATTTAAGAAACAAAACAAACAAACAAAGGAGAGGGAAAAAAGAGAGGCAAACCAAGAAACAGACTCTTAACTGTAGAGAAGAAACTGACAGTTACAGGAGGGGAGGTGGGGAGGGGGATGGGTTAAGTGGGCAATGGGCATTAGTGAGGATACTTGTGATGAGCACTGGGTGTTGTATGTAAATGCGGATCACTGAATTCTACTCCTGAAACCAATATTGCACTGTATGTTAACTAGCTGGAATTTAAATAAAAACTTGGGGGAAGAAAACCCTGGAGATTTGCCCTTTTCCCCTCCAGTTGCAAAGCATAGTAACTTTGGAAAAGTTTAATGGGTCTAGTTGAGGGAGCAAGGGAAAAATGGCAGGCAAGCCCTCTCCAAGGGCTGGGCTGGTGGGTTACAAACATGGGCATTGTGTAGCTATGGTGTGTGGGTATGGACGATGCTCTGGGAGCTGCAGGATAATTCCTCCTCTGTCCCTTTCTTAGGAGTCTCTGTCTGCCCCTTGACCACTTCATTCCCTAGGTTCATTGAGCTTGCTCTAATCATGGTGCCCTTCTTGTTCTTCAACCACACCCACTCACATCTATCTTAGGTCTTGGCCACCCCCCTCTGTGGCATCTGCTCACTGTCACCTCTTTAGATGGGCTTTTCCTGGACCACCTGGGTGGCCCACTTGGTTAAGCATGTGACTTCAGCTCAGGTCATGATCGCACAGCTCGTGGGTTCAAGACCCAACTCGGGCTCTGGGCTGACAGCTCAAAGCCTCGAGCCTGCTTCAGATTCTGTATCTCCCTCTCTCTCTGCCCCTTCCCTGGCTTGCACTCTTTCTCTTTCTCAAAAATAAATAAACATTAAAAAATTTTTTTTAGATGGGCTTTTCCTATCTGTCTTATGTACAGTAGATCTCTCCTTGTCATTCTCTGTCCCCTTATGCTGCTTATTTACTTTTATTCATGACACTACCTAAGTTCTCTCCCCGCTCCTCCCACTTTCCAGTTGTTACTCTGTCTTCAAGACCTAGTTTAAATTCATTTGTGAAACCTTCCCAGCCATGGGGAAGAACATCTTTTCCTTCCTCTGAATTCCTTTAAGTCTGACTGCTCATACATTCCTGATGTTTAGCTAGGAACAAATGGGGCAACTCAAGTAATTAACTCTGATGTCTTTTTCTTTGGCTTCTCAGATCTTTAAATGTCACCCTTCCCTTGGGTGCTTTAAATCACAAGAGACCAACCTAGATCCTGATGAACAACCTGAAAATTCAGTAGCTTTACTGGATCCCCTCCCACGTGATTCTCAGAGGATGTTCCCATTTTCTGCCAATGCCTGCCGGTTCTGCAGTTTGGCTGGTCTTCCGGCCATCCTGTGACCACCTCCTCCAACTGCTACTCTTTTCCCAGGACTCCTAACCCACGTGCAAACAAAGGCCCCTCTGTTATCTGTCCAAGTACGTTAGAGACCAGCTGTAGCAACCACCAAAACTTCACGGAAAGCTTTGGGATAACAGGAGGAAAGTCTAGTGTAAAAGAGGGATGGGTGAGGGAGGTTGGATTCAATAGAACAAGATACAAAGAACAGGAGGAGATTGTTATTATTAGAGTCCACTAGCCACAAATCTACACAGTTGTTTTTTATTATCTTTCTTTTCCACTATCCTCATCCCTCATTCTGGTGCCATGTTGCTACACAATCTACTTTCAGACACGTAATGCCCTCCCAGCACCTCTCTCTGCTCCATTCATTCCTGGGCGGAGGATCCTGACCCCTGAGGACCAGTGAGAAGCGACCATTCATTCCTGGGCGGAGGATCCTGACCCCTGAGGACCAGTGAGAAGCGAAAACCCCATTTGGGCCCAAGGACACCTTCCATTCTGTAGGCATGGATTTCTTTCCCCAGTATAAGCCATCTCAATGTCATGATGAACAGTGTAGCTCAGCGTGGTCTTAAACCATTGAGGACATTATTTAAGCTTTACTGCCATAAAGCCATTGAAATGTTTCCCCCAAACAAACCCACAAACATAGTCTAGCTCCCAAGTGAATTAGAAAATTACTGATAATTTTACAATAACTTACCCTGGCTTCTGGTTATTAGATATTTTTTTAAAATATTGTGGTTCAAGCTCATTAGAGCACTCTGGTACATTTTCCCCTTTAAATGTGTGGTTTTTTATAATGTGTTTTATATCTTATAGAAATAAGCAGAATAGTATAACATCTAGGAAGAGAATGCTGGTATCACCCAAGAGATGACCTTAGGGGATCTGTCCTTCCCCCTTTTTAAATAAAATTTTTTTAATGTTTATTTATTTTTGAAAGAGAGAGAGAGAGAGACAGAGCATGAGTGAGAGAGGGGCAGAGAGAGGGAGACACAGAATCTGAAGCAGGCTCCAGCTCTGAGCTGTCAGCACAGAGCCCAACTCAGAGCTTGAACTCACAAGCCATGAGATCATGACCTAGCCGAGGTCTGATGGCCAACTGCCTGAGCCGCCCAGGTGCCCCTGTCCCTCCCTTTTGAAGGCCTAAAGTGTCTCTGGAAGTGGGTGGGTTATGTTTGAGAGGGGTTCATACTAACAAAAATGTATTTGAATTACAAACATTTCAGAATGACATTTTATTAATCTCTGTGAGAAATAGGAGTGGGAGGCCAGAAATGCTCTGCCCAGTGCATTCACTCCCTCTGCCCTCTTTCTTGTCTGAACCACTCGCTGAGATCTCTTTGACTCTTCATAACAGAGAAGAGTGTTCTTCCATCTCCAGTCTGTGTGCATTTAGTCTGGAAAAGTCTCAGGAATCAGCCAGTACTTTAGAAAGAGATCAAAATATTCTATCCGTCAGGGAGTAGACAGTGGTCTGCCTACCGGATGAGCCCAAAGTCATCCAAAATTTCAGGGGCAGTCATCCCCTGGATAAAACTATCTATCCTTGGGCTGAGCCCCTGGGAACCACAAGACGATGGCCATGATGAGATGTACTTCCCTCTTCTGCCGCCAGGAGTCTGCCATGAGCTGGTGAGGAAGGAGGGTTAAGAATACAGCAAAAGGTTAGAGATGCCCAAGAGGTACTCTAAGTGCTTGGGTACTTGCAAAGAGCTCAGAAATGAAGGAAATGGATGGTCCCAAATCATTGGTTTCTAAGCATTTTGAGTCACAAAACCAGTTGAGAATTTCCTTTCCCCCTTTTTCCATTTCCCCTTGCAATCTACATAGACATACTAGTTTGCATTTAATTTAAGGGATTTCCCAGAACACCTTGAAGTTCATCCATGAACCTTCTGCTCTAGAATATTAATTCTTGGAGGGCAAGGACTGGGCTTGGTCTCCGATGTGTGTTCAGCGCCTGCTAAAAGTGCCTGAGATATAGGCTGTGTCAATAAATGTTTGTTGAGTGGTAAAGAACAGAAGCAAGCCTGCACTTGCCTGGCAAAGGCCAGTCTGGGCTGTGCAAATGCCAGTGACATTAGTACCTCAAGAGGCTTTTGTAGTGACTCCCTGTCCCTATTCTTGATATGAAAGCCACAGCTGATGGAGTGTGAGACTTTTGCTTCTCTACCCTCTGGTCCTGACCTAGTCTGGTTAGCTGAGATATGTAGAGTCAATGGTGGTTGCAGGAAAGAGGTGAGAAGTGAGATTTTGGACAGTGCTACCCAGTTATTGCCATAGCTTTCATATCCATTTATTCTAAATACTTCTCTGAAGCCAATCTGAAGTTATTTATGCTTGCTGCATTTATGGAGCATATTAGGATGCTCCATGGAGGAGGGTGCTTGATAGATCTTGAAATCCTTGAAGTTAAATGAACATCTGGAGTGCCTGGCTGGCTCAGTTGGTTAAGCATCTGACTCGATTTTGGCTCAGGTCACGATCTTACAACTTGTCTTTTTTTTTTTTTTTAAATGTTTATTTTTGAGACAGAGAGAGACAGAGCACAAGCTGGGGAGGGGCAGAGAGAGAGGGAGACACAGAATCTGAAATAGGCTCCAGGCTCTGAGCTAGCTGTCAGCACAGAGCCCGATGTGGGGCTCGAACCCATGGACCGCAAGATCATGTCCTGAGCCGAAGGCAGATACCTAACTAACTGAGCCACTCAGGTGCCCCCCAATCTTACAATTTGTGAGATTGAGCCCTGCATCAGGCTCTGTGCTGGCAGCTAGCTCAGAGCCTGGAGGCTGTCTTTGGATTCTGTGTCTCTCTCTCGCTCTCTGACTGCCCGCTGCTCAAAACTGTCTCTATCTCTCTCTTAAAAATAAATAAAAAAAAAAAAAAGTTAAAAAAAATAAAAAATGAGCATCAGAGTTCCAGTCCCTTTTAACCCCTAGGAGAGTCCTCAATTTATACACACACTGATCTATGCAAATAGCTATGAGGGGACAGTTTTTACCTCTATTTGCTGTAGAACTCAAGGCACTAGTGTAAGTGGGTGCTCTGAGAAATGGGTTTGGGGGCACGCCAATGGTGCCAGGCTATTGATGGATCTATCTGCTCTTCCTCCCTGTCCTGGAACCCCAACTCCTACCTGGCCAAAATATGTGGCTGGCCCAGCTTAGTGATAGACATTTTGCCTTGGTTATTTTTTTTTTTTTAATAATTGCTCAGTGACTTTTTCTGTATTCTCATTCTTCATAACCTCTTCAGATATTGGTACTCTTGACACTCCTACCATCTTGGATTTCTCCTCCCCTGTTACAAACCCTGCACAATTCTGTTTCTGCTGCTTTGCTTTCAAACTACTCCTCTTGTACCCTATAGTGACCCCTTCTTCTGCCTTTGAACTGAAAGCCCTCACCAAGGTTCCATTTTTTTCCACCTTCTCTACATAAACTTCTCCAGGGTATATGGAGGTATATGGAGGGTATATTTCAAATCCACTTGCTTGCTCGCTTACCCCTATTCACTCACAATGGAGCCTCTCTCATGCCCCTGATACACTACTATCCTTAGGGAATACCAACATTAATAAAATCTAGTTTCTGCCTTCAGGGAGTCATATAACTGAGAACCTGGTTCTTTCTGCACACATCCCAGTGCTCATTGCTTTCTAGCTAAAGATTCTAAATTATTTAAGCATTGTCAGTTTAAATCTCATATCTTCCATGAATCCTTTGCCTGCACCTCCCAACTTTTACTGATTTTTTCCCTATAAACTCATCAGGACAATTGGGTTTTATTCCGTTAATACTTTGTTAACTCAGGTGACTCTCTTGACTTGTGTTGGGCATGCATGTAGAATGGGGGAGGCTATAGCCCTAGGACCCTTCCATCTCCAAACATCTATGGTTCGATGATCATATACAATTGGAGGGAGGTGGTGGCTAATATAAAAGAGCAATTATATAGTGAAGCTAATGCTTTAAAAAGAATTTATAAGTAACGTCCTCATGCTAGTGCATCATAAATTGTTTCTTGGGTCTGGAAAATATTTGCCCTTGTCACTTATTATAGTTAGCTCATTGTCAGAACCATTAACATGCTCAAATATAGGAAAAGCCGGCGCGGTCGTGGCTTAAGCAGGATAAGGTGGCAGCCTGAAACTTTCTGGAAGGGCTAGCTTCATATAGATACTGTTGTAAGACCATTGACCTTAACAATAATTTGTGCCTTAATCTATGCATTTATGAATGTAATTCATGTTAAATAAATTTCTGTAGAGTAAGAATTCTTCTTTGGATTAAAAAAAAATCACATTCTGCTGAGAAAAGTGATATTGGTTCCTCAGTCATCATACTTTGAATTTAAAAAACAGAGGACCATTTAAGCTAGGTGACTAAAGGTGTGTGTGTGTGTGTGTGTGTGTGTATGTGTGGCAATGAAGATAGTCACAAATAGCATGATTGATTTTCTCAACTATAAGGTTGATCAAAGATGTCCAACACAAAGAAATACATGCTTTATTATTCAACTTATATGAATTTCAAAGACAAGTAAAACTAACCCATGGTGTTAGAAACAGGAGAAAGGTTACCTTTGGGATGGAGGAGGGCAGCTTGAAAGGGACATCTAGGGTGCTAGTCCCATTCTATCTCTTAATGTGGGCGGTGGTTACATGAGAGTGTTCACTTTATGGTAATTCACTGAGCTTATGCTCTGTGCGCATTTCTGTATATGTGTTATAGTTAAATAAAAAATTTTAAAGCATTCAAGTTCCACACTGTGGATTCCTAATTCCAAGGGCAAGAAAAGTATGTCTAAAGGGGGACAACCCAGTTGAGGCTGAAGCAACCGGGACAAGAGCTGGGCTCTGGAAATTAAGTGCATGAAGACTTTCCCAATGGTAGGACCCATGGGGGCACAGGGCCAGTTTGGGGCAGAGTGAAAATAATGGCTAGATTGAAGTAAATGATGTGTGTGGAGTGTGTAAGGTGGGAGCTGAGGCTGGGAGATGAAATTTGGAGAGACTAGGCATGGGGTTCTTGAGTGCCAGGCTCAGCAGCTTGGATTTTTTCTTTTGGAGAGTGGAAAATCACTGAAGATTTGGCATTTTGATAGCAATACCTTGGGGTGTTACAGAGGTGGGTATTGGGTAACATGGAATGGTAGCTGGACACAACTGTCACGATGGGGCTGGAGAGCGGGGAGACAGAGGACAGTGCACTGTGATATTCTCTGAGATATGTCCGGTGGAATTAATCTTGCGCCTACTCTAGCTCTTGCTAGTGTAGACATGTTTGGATTTGCATTCTTTCCTAAGCTGGCTTCAGGGACATTACGCTCAGATAATGGCAGTTCAGAGACAGCTTTGTAAATTGTGCTCCTAAGGACCGCCTACGATTGGATCCTTCTCAGAAAGTGCATGCTCTTACCTGAGTCAAACCTGTCCCACTTTCCCTCAGTGGAGTCTAAGCATGGGACCCACATGAGACTCTTCCATAGTATTGCCCCTTTTGGCCCTGAGATTGCAGAGTCTTGTGGGAATAGAAACCCCAGCATGACAGTGCCCAAGCCTGGGACTGCCCTGTGGGTAGGACATGCTGAGGGCTGGCCAGTCTGCCTCATTTAGGTTAATGTAAGTATTGCCAAGTCCCCTCTGGGAGGCTTGTTTTGAGTATTGCTGACCCCTCTGTAGAGTACAGATGGTGGAAGACAGGGTTGATTCCTTCATCTCAGGAATCCTTGGCAAGCCGGACTGAGCAAAATTCCCAGGTAGAGAGGTAGTTCCTCTTTGTCTTTATTCTTTGCAGTAACCGTCTGAGCCACCCAGATGCCCCTATATTTTTAAATGTAAATTTTGACATATAGCAAAGAATATATTTAACGTGTTAAAAATGCAGGTCCAGGGGCGCCTGGGTGGCTTAGCCGGTTAAGCGTCCGACTTTCGCTTAGGTCATGATCTCGCGGTTCGTGGGTTCGAGCCCCGCGTCGGGCTCTGTGCTGACTGCCAGCTCAGAGCCTGGAGCCTGTTTCAGTCTGTGACTCCCTCTCTCTCTGACCCTCCCCTGTTCACGGTGTCTCTCTCTCTCTCTCCTAGAAATAAATTTTTTAAAAAAAAATTAAAAAACGTGATTTCTTACAGAAAAAAAAATGCAGGTCCAAAATGGTGTGTCATTTAGATCCAGTCCCCAAACCAGGGCTCGGTACCTAATCTAATTGCAGTTTCTACCTCCCCCAGAAACTTAGTGTTCACCAGTCAGTCAGGAATTTTTCCCTCAGCGCCAGTGGAAGATGGAAGACGAGGTAATCTGTATGATAAGACCCCATCAGGAAAAATCCTTTTTGGCCCAGAACAATCCTTTTCTTTTGCTAATAACTTTCTTTCCCCACCTTCCTTCTATAAAAACCTTTTATTTTGTACATCTCCTCAGACTTCCTTACTTGCTGCCGAATTCATGAAGCACTCGTTAAAGACAATCAGATCCTTAAAATTTACTCAGTTGTGGGGCGCCTGGGTGGCTCAATCGCTTAAGCGACCAAATTTGGCTGAGGTCATGATCTTGCCTTCGAGCCTTGCGCCTTGCGTTGGGCTCTATGCTGACAGCTCAGAGCCTGGAGCCTTCTTTTTTTTTTTTTTTTTTTTTTTTTTTTTTTTAGTAAATATTTTAGGTGTATGAGCCATACTCTCTCTGATGTAACTCAACTCTGCTGATGTAGCAGATTTTTTTTTTTTTTTTTTTTTTTTTTTTTTTTTTGCTGTGTTCCAATAAAACTTTATTTATTGACAGTGGAATTTTAATTTCATATCATGTTAAGAGTCATGATGTATTATTCTTCTTTTGATTGTTATCCCCAACCATTTCATTCTTAGCTCACAAAGATGCAAGCTACAAAACAGACAGTAGGCTGGATTTGGGCCATGGCAGTGGTTTCCCACCCCCTGGTATATATGAAAATACACCCAAGTAGGTCCAGAAGGCACAACAAACTGCCCAAGCAGAACCAGTGGCCAGGCTCCCTCAGTGCCTGCTTACTGGTTTTCCTTTCCTCATTCAATCCTTTCTAGATTAAATTAACAGAAGAGAAGATGTGGGCTTGGCATGTGAATGGGTCTGCATGGTAACCTGCAACAGGAAGGCATGTATGGCTACTGCTTCACAATCCCATGACCAGTCACCTCAACTCTGAGTAGTACCTATGTTGCCCACTTCGTGTAGAAGGAGAAATGGCCTGAGAAGTAGTTCTTTTTTTTTTTTTTTTTTTGATCTTTCACATTTGTTTTATTTTATTTTATTTTATTTTTTTAACAAATAGTTTATTGTCAAATTAGTTTCTACATAACACTCAGTGCTCATCCCCAAAGTGCCCTCCTTCATGCCCATCCCCCCCTCCCCCCCACATCCATCAGTCCTCAGTTTTTGTCAGCATTCAAGAGTCTCTCATGGTTTGCCTCTCTCCCTTTCCCCCACCATTTCCGCCCTTCTTCTCCCCCTTGTTCCTCCGTCAAGTTCCTCCTAATCCTCCTATACGTGCAAACATATGATATTTGTCCTTCTCTGCCTGACTTATTTCGCTCAGCATAACACCCTCAAGGTCCATCCATGTTGCTACACATGGCCAGATTTCATTGTTTCTCATTGCCATGTAGTATTCCATGGTATAGATAAACCACATCTTCTTGATCCATTCGTCTGTTGATGGACACTTAGGCTCTTTCCATGTTTTAGCTATTGTGGAGAGTGCTGCTATGAACATTGGGGTACATGTGCTGCCTGGAGCCTTCTTGAGAGTCTGTGTCTCCCTCTCTCTCTGCCCCTCCCCTGCTTGCGCTCTGTCTCTCTTTTCAAAAATAAATAAACAAAAATATTTTTTTAAAAGTTACTCAGGGGGCGTATGGGTGGCTCAGTTGGTTAAGCGTCTGACTTCGGCTCAAGTCATGATCTCACGGTTTGTGGGTTTGAGCTGTGCTGACAGCTAGCTCAGAGCCTGGACCTGCTTCAGTTTCTGTGTCTCCCTCTCTCTGTCCCTCTCCTGCTCACGCTGTCTCTCTCTCTCTCTCTCTCTCAGAAATAAATAAAACATTAAAAATTTTTAAATAAATAAAAAATAAAATAAAAAGTTACTCAGTTGATAAATAAGTAAATAAAAATAAAAATAAAATTTACTCAGTCGAATATTTGTTACTTAATAAAATATGTATTGGAGTCTAAATTATAAAGCTTTATAATATACTGAATGCCAATGAACCCACTACCTGAATCCCAAACTGAGAATTACTCCAGTGGATTCCTCCCCTAGAGTACCCCCTGCCTGCCACCCCAGAAATAACCACTGTTCAGAATTTTGTGTTTATCATTCCCTTCCTGACCATTCCGGGCTGACTGCTTGCAGGGGTTGTAGCTTGGTTTCCTTGCCTGCTTGCTTCAGAGTTTGCGGGCCAGAGTTCTACTGTCATAGATGGTCTGGCTCTTGGCCATTTCTATATTCAGTGTCTAGGTTCTTATTGCATAGGAAGTTCCTATAACATTTTACAATTTAAGCTGATGGGCAATCCTCCCGAAGCCAACACCCATACCCTGTGGGTAACAGATGATCAAAGGTGAGCTCAGGTAAGCAGAATTTAGTTGGGGGTTAGCAGGCCGGGAGTGGGAGCTGTAGAAACTTAGGAGGCCTTGCATGTACCAAAGAACCTACTCCTTTTGAGTGGACTCAAGCTCCAAGATGTAGACCCTTTGGCTGTTAGGGCCTGCCCAGGGCACCCCTGGCACTAGAGGCGGCTAATGTTGCAGTGCATCTCAGAGCGGTTAAGGCTCTGAGGCCCAGTTTTTCATGAGATTAAAGAGACAGAACAGGTTTCTGGGGTCAGATTAGTGGAGAGAAGGAAGCCTAGGCCCTCTGCTTCCCTGTAGGGCACTGAGAAGGCCTTAGAATCATTTCCCCACTGTGGAAAGTTTTACCTAAAACATCTGGAGACTCATGACCTTTCATTTGTCCCTCTGTCCTAGCTCCAGAAACTCTTTAGAAAAAAAAACTGACCAAACATTTCTGGGTTTGGATTTAAAAATAGTAACACGCTTCTAAGTCCCTACTGGGAGCTTTAGCCAGCGCTTCCATTCTCAGCTCACTGAAAAGCCTTCCTTCTTTTAGGTCTGTTCATTCTTTGTGGATTTGGTGTGCCAGTCTGTCTTCCCAAGAAAGAACAAATGCCACTGAGGGCAGAACACTCGGTGTTGGTTTTTGGGTCCCTGACCCTTTTTCTCCAGTAACCTACATTAGTGTTTCTCACACTATTGTTATTTTTTAACGTTTATTTATTTGTTTTGAGAGAGAGAGCATGAGTGCATAAACAGAGAAAGGGAAGAGAGAGAGGGAGAGAGAGAATCCCAAGCAGGCTCCATGTTGTCAGTGCAGAGCCCGATGTGGATCTTGATCCCTTGGACCATGAGATCATGACTGGAGCTAAGATCAAGAGTCAGATGCTTAACTGACTGAGCCACCCAGGAACTCTGAGAGACAGTTTTTCTTCCTAAAAATTTTCCTTCAGTCAGTCTCTATTTACTTTCACTTTTGCACTCATTCCATTTCTTCCTTCCTTCCTTCCTTCCTTCCTTCCTTCCTTCCTTCCTTCCTTCCTTCCTTCCTTCCTTCCTTCCCTCCTTCCTTCCATAAACTCTGGGCCCTACATAGGGCTTGAACTCATGTCCCTGAAATCAAGAGTCTCATGCTCTATCGACTGAGACAGCCTGGTACCCTATACACTCACTTCACCTCTAAGACCCAATGGGAAGTAGGTTTTCCCCTCCCTCAGATGACAGAGCCTTAAAAATGGCCAGCCATCTAGTGCTAGAAGGCCTGGGTATTAGAGACTTGTGTTCAAGGGGGCCCCAGCAGTCCTCTCCAGTCAGTGATGTGACTTCCTTTTCCTAAGGTATCCGCACTGCCCTCATTTGCCTTGGGCTCCATTAGCCCTCCTACCTGCCCCAGGGGGCTGCCCCAGGCTGCAGCAGACAGAGCCTGGGGAGCTCCCAGGCCTCAAAGATGTATGAAGCCATCTGCTCACTTAGCAGCTGTTGGGAAAATAAATTAAAAACCAAGTCCCCTGCCACCCCAAACAGCCTCTCCACAAAGGTAGAGGAGAAAAAAACCAATTTGACTATTGAATAAACATGAAACCAGAATGTGATTTTTTTTAAGTTCATTTATTTATTTTTGAGAGAGACAGTGAGAGAGAGGGAGAGAGAGAGAATCCTAAGCAGGCTCCACGCTGTCAGCGCAGAGCCCAACCTCAAGAACCATTGTGAGATCATGACCTGAGCAAAATCAGGGGTTGGACACTTAACCTACTGAGCCACCCAGGTGTCCCGAAACTGGAATGTGATTGGAAGAGGACCTCTGCTACCTCCATTTTGACTTCAAACTTTCTAGTTGTGTTCTTATTTCCAGCCTGTCTCTTGGCTCAGGTGGAATACCCTGAGGGCAAAGCAACCCCTGATGGGAATGGAAATCACCTCCTTAAACAACAGGATGAGCCACAAAGATGCAGCCAGTGACTGACTCCAAGACAATGATTGATTTGACCTTCACTGCCCACCTGCACGTACCCACCCGCCTTCGGCTCATATTTTCCTTATATAAACCTGGAATTATTTAGCACTTTGGAGACAGTCTTTGAGATGCTAGTCCACTGTCTTCCTGGGGTTGGCCTGATGGTAATAAATCCTTGTTTTACTTTCACTCGTCTCTCTGCCTTTGGATTTCGTGGGCAGCAAGTGGCCAAACATGGTCTGTTTGGGATCTCCAGGGCCAGGTGCTCTTGTACACTTGCACCCTGGCTATTTGATGAATATCCCAGGCAATCCTCTAAAGAGACTGCAAAAAGAGAAAGAAATCTCACACTTATATAGCCCAATAGGTTCAACGAATTGCACATTTTGTCTCAAGATAAAGAATGAGTACGGAGCCTGGGTTGGTTAGGCTTCCAGCTTCAGCTCAGCTCATGATCTCATGGTTTGTGGGTTTGAGCCCTGCATCAGACTCTGTGCTGACAGTTTAGAGCCTGGAGCCTGCTTCGGATTCTGTGTCTCCCTCTCTCTCTGCCCCTCCTCCGCTCATGCTCGTTTCTCCCCAAAATAAATAAACATTAAAAAAAAAAAGGAGATAAAGAATGAGTCCTCAAGAGAACTTGACAGCTCCATTTGTCACATGTAGTTCATCCTAAATTCACTTGGTGATTGGGATGACCATCTGTTAGCTAATTGGCTTTAATAACAGGAGGTAGTTTAGGAGTGATGGAGATGGGGTGCTGACGTTCTTGAAGATTACATTTCAAGGAGATGGTTTCCAGGTCATTAAGAAAGACATCATGGGGTGCCTGGGTGGCTTAGTCGGTTAAGCGTCCGACTTTCGCTTAGGTCATGATCTCGCGGTTCGTGGGTTCGAGCCCCGCGTCGGGCTCTGTGCTGACTGCCAGCTCAGAGCCTGGAGCCTGTTTCAGTCTGTGACTCCCTCTCTCTCTGACCCTCCCCTGCTCACGCTGTCTCTCTCTCTCTCTCCTAGAAATAAAAAAAAAAAAAAAAAAAACATTAAAAAATATTTAAAAAAAAAAGAAAGACATCATGGGTGGAGTGCCTGAGTGGCTCAGTTGGTTGGACAGCTGACTCTTGATTTCAGCTCGGAGCATAGTCTCCTGGTTTGTGGGTTTGAGCCTCACATCAGGCCCTGTGCTCACTGTGTGGAGCATGCTTTGGATCCCCTGTCTCCCTCCTTCTGGTCTTCTCCAGCTTGTGCTCTCTCTCTCTCAAAAATAAATAAATGTTAAAATTTTTTTAAAAAAAGGCATCATAGGTTACAAAGCTGGCCAGAGGCTCCTTTAGATTTTTTAAAGATTTATAGTATATATTTTAAAGAGACAGAGAAAGAACTTCTATGTTTTTTTAAAGTTAATGTCTAAGACAAGGAAGAGGGAAGAAGTCCCTTTGTTGATTTTCAGCAGCGAAAATTAAGGCTTTTACTTTTTTTTTTTTTTTTCATTTGTCTTTACATAAGCTGCCTGGGGAGCCCAGTCCACATTGCTCTCTACTTCCACATGTTCTGTCAACTCTAGGTATGTATTTGTGCTAGACATTGTGTAAAATAAGGCAAGTAGAACTGCTTCCTGCCTCAGGGAGCTCATCCCTGAAACTGACGTCATGAATGTAAGTCAAAATTAGGATCACCTTTGACTGGAGAGCTTTTTTGTCTTTGATTGTAACAGTACATGCTGGTTGCCAAATTTCAGCCAGTAGAAAAGTGTATAAAGTAAAACACGAGAGTCTCACCAGCCAATTCTGCTCTGTACCAGCAAAAATTGTTAAACGTATTTTATGTTTATAGGACGTACTCATATTTATTCACACACAAGTAGCTTTTATTTTACAAAAATGGAATGGTATTACATGAACTGTCTACAACTTGATATTTTAAAGTATCTTCGCATGTCAGTACCTATAAAACTACATAATATAATTTTTTTCATAATATAATTTTAGATGTCACTTTTATAGCCAATGGACACTGAGATTCATAAATGGTGCTAACATTTATTGGCATAAATTCCGACTATTAGGTCTCATGGCTCCTAATATATACCCATTTTATATATTTTATTTTATTAAAAAAAATTTTAGGGGCGCCTGGGTGGCTCAGTCAGTTAAGCGTCCAACTTTGGCTCAGGTCATGATCTCATGGTTCGTGGGTTCGAGCCCCGCATAGGGCTCTGTGCTGACAGCTGGCTCAGAGCCTGCAGCCTGCTTCAGATTCTGTATCTCCCTCTCTGTCTGACCCTTCCCTGTTCATGCTGTTTCTCTCTCTCTTTAAAATTTTTTTTAAATGTGGTAACAATTTCCTCTTCCACCAACATTATATAAAAATGCCCATTTTCTTCACCATTGGCACTACAAGATATTGTCAATCATAAATTTTTTGACATATTCATGTAAAAATAGTATCTCATTATTATTTGTATTTACTATTTTACTAGTGAGGTTGAATATCTTTTCATGTGTTAATTGGCTATCTGTATATCTTTTGTGAATTGTTTTTTCATATTTTTTGTCCTGTACACAAAGATAAAACATTTATTTTTCTGCTGGCTACCTTTCCCTTTTCTGATTGCTTGGTTTAAACTCTTTTGGGGCTTATCAAAAACCTTAATATTTTGCATACTCTTCAATTCTACAATTTTTTACCTAGGAAGAAAATCACTAGTCGAACAGGCAGAAAATGAATGTGCAAGGCGCTTACCACATTATTCATAATCTAACAATATTCAGAAGGAACTCTAAAATCCAACAATAGAGAAATGTATCAATACATTATGGCAAATCTACACAAAGGAATACAATGAAAACAATGATATATTTCTTAATGTCTATACTTATTGATGTAGAAAGATTTATAACAATGAAGAAAACATTTAACAAAGCACTTTGTCAGTATGCTTTTATCCTGGTAAATATATATTTATATATAATAATGTGTATATGTATGTAGAATATATATACACACATATATATAAACACATAAATGCATATATTTCCCAAAATGTTTGATGTGGTTATTTCTGGGTGGTATAATTATGGCTGGATTTTTAAAAGACTTTTCTTTCTCCACAACGAAAATGTTTTGTTCACATAAAAAAAAAAAAAAATGTAGCACCCCTGAGCAGCTCAGTTGGTTGAGGCTCTGGCTCTTGGTTTCAGCTCAGGTCATGATCTCACAGTTGTCTGAGTTCGAGCCCTGTGTCAGGCTCTGCGCTGACCGTGTGGAGACTATTTGGAATTTTCCCTCTCTCTCTGCCCCTCTCCTGCTAGTGCTCTATCTCTCTCAAAATAAAAAAATAAATTTTTTAAAAAAAAGAAAAGAAAAATGTTCTAAGAGTTGAACCTGCACTCAGATCAGAGAACAATGGGGCTTACTTACCTCACATTGCATTAGGGTTTTTGACGGCTTCATCTTTTAGTGCTTCAAACCGAGCTTTCAGCCCACTAAAACCCTGTTGGTTTAATGTTTTCACATGAACTGTCCTTGCTTTACTTGTTTGATTAATTTTTTAATGTAAGAGACATGACCTTCATCTCTGCCCACAGTTTGATCATATCAGAACAGAGTGTGCAGCTGTTTCCTGATTGGTGAAGTCCTCCTTCCTCCCTCAGCAGGATCCTCTGGGAGAAAACTACTAGAACTTCACATTTGACAACTCACTGTCCCTTTTTGAGCTCCTTAGGTAATTTTCCTTGGATCATTTTAAGATCTGACTTCTTGAAATCTGTAAAAATGACATCTGGCCATCTTTCTCCAGCATTGTAGCAAGTGAAATTGTTAGTAGGGCAAAAAGTTACTAGGTGCTTTGCTTCCAGCAGAAGGAGCTGATGTACAGGCACAGCCATATCCTGCCTGTGATCACTTACAGTCTGACTTAAAAAAGCATCACCCATGTCCTCTGTTTATTTTAACATCTATGCTGAACTCCCACCAGGTTCTATTTCCTGTTCATTTCTTCTTTTATCCGCATCCAAATGCTTCTTTTCAGAAGGTTTGTGATTTCCTTTTTGACATATACACTCACTGTTGAAAACTGTAATTAGACCTACTTCCCCTGAGCAGTGTTATCTTTCCAGGGTCAGCCACCAGTCATGAGCGCCATATAATCTATTTATCTTCTTGTGATAAAATTCAAGTTCCTTTCCCAGTCTGGTCTTCTATAATATAGCATTTCCCAGACTTTAGGGTTTTACTAAAGTTAATTAAAATTTCAGGGGGAAAAAATCTCCCAAATTAATGTGTTGGGCAACAGGAAATGACATTTCCTCCTACCCCCACACAATCTTAGAATATCATCATCTTTTCACAGGAGAACAATAATTTAATCCTGAAAAGGTTAGAAAGGACATAATTTCAGAATTTAAAAATATTGAAAAAAATGTTCTTTCATTATAGACCTGAAATCCTCTGTCATGGGCCAGCTCCAGTCCACAGACCCATGTAGGAAACCGCAGCTATAATATATGGTTTGCAGTTCTATTTGGAAAACTTTCCCTTTCCCCAACAATTTTAGGAAGTACACGATGCCCGGTTTTTGTGTTAGTTACCTTGACATTTATCGGAGGCCCATAAATCTTCTGTCATAAGTCACAAATCGTCCCCCAATCCGGATCTCTGACGCTACATTGGTTGTCAGGTGTTCGGCTTTGTGCTCTTTCTTTTCCAAAGTCACCTCTCAAGTTGAGAAGATGAAAATATCGCCTGCAGCCACAAGTCCTTCAGAGTCCTTTTTAGTAACTAGCATGTCCCAGGTGTCTTTTGCTTGTATAATTTATTCTCATATGGATCAATTAATATACAGTGTTGCCAGATTTCGACAAAGTCTTCCCCTGGCTTCAGAATACACTGGAGGAAGGAACTTAATCATTAGCAAGGCCAAGTCTGTGGTGGGCTCCTCCTACCCCCTTATAGAGTTACCAACTAAGAAAATGAGTCTTATCTTCCTGAATTAAGGGGAGGTCTTCATACATCTGTTGGCATCAATGAATCTTCCTTGGCAATCTGTCTAAGAATGCATGATTCCCAGGAAAGTGTCAGGTTAGGATTGTCTTTTATCTTTATCCTATTGAAGAATGATATTTAGTAGGATAAGGACAAAAAGACTTTTCTAGCACACATGCACACACAGACACGTGTGCCTGCATGAATCCATGTGTGTGGGCCTGGGAGTATAAACAGGGCACTCTGGGTGACCTTCCTCTGACTCTTCTTACATGTGGTACTGAGGAATGTGTCTGCATTGTGTTAGGTTTGAGAAAATCAGATCAGCATGTTATGCAGGTTCCCAAAGAGAAGTGGTCTGGAACAAGCAGATGACACCCAGGGCCATAGGCCGTACTTCTCCACATAGGACCTTCTGGGTCAAGTGTCAGAGACACAGATTCCCTTAGATAAATGTCTACAGATAGGAGGTATCATCATCGCCAAGGTAATGTGTTTAAATGCAGATGTCGTGCTTAGACTGAACCAAACTCTGGCAGAGACAGTCCAGAAATCTGTACTAAAAAAAATACTGCAGGGGCGCCTGGGTGGCTCAGTCAGGTTGGGCATCTGACTCTTCATCAGGTCATGATCTTTTGGTGGGTGAGTTCGAGCCCTGCATCGGGCTCTACAGTGACAGTGCAGAGCCTGCTTGGGATTCTCTCTCCCCCCTCTCTCTTTGCCCCTCTCCTGCTTGCTCTCTCTCTTAAAATAAATAAACTTAAAAAAAAAATACTGTGGATTGTGTTGCTATGTGAGGTTTGGTGACTAATGCCTCACTGTCTCAGTTCTCCAAGGGGGTGGTAGCATCACTCAGTGTTGACATCAAGTCCCTTTGATTTTGTCTCCTAAGCACTTCTTGCAGCTTCCTCCTTCCATGTGTCCACTAGCCGCTGGCCAGGTCCAAGCCACCAGCAGTTCTGGCCTGGACCACTGCAGTAGTCTCAGGTTCCCAGGCAGGGACACGCCCTCTCCAATCTGTACTCCACAGAGCAGCCAGGGTGGCTGGTTCAAGTCACAAATCAGATTCTATCACAGTCCCCTCTCCACGATGACCCCTACTCCAGTTCTTTCTTTCTACCGCTTTTCAGATGAACTCGACATTCTTCTGGATGCCTACTTACCACCCCAGCCTCACCTCAAGCATCATCCCTGCTAACAGGCCTTTGCTGTCTCCACAGACGCTCCTTCCCCCTATACTGCCCTTCCTTCAGACTCAGCACTGGCCCTCCCCCCTGCAGGGAGGCCTTCCCAACCTCTCAAGGGTGGCCCTTTTCAGTGGCAATTTTGTATTGATTTACATAATAATTTAATTGTGTCTCTCTGAGTACAGCATGATGTGCCCTGAAAACAGGGACCATGGTTCTTCACCATGTAACCCTAGTGCCTGGCATACAGTAAGCTCCAAACACCCACCCCTCCTCCACAGAGCAGCAACTGGCCATCACAGTCCTCAGTCACAAAGATACAGCGTTCTGGGATGGATCAGAGCTTTGTAATTATACCCAGGAATTCTGTTCATTTATTTATCATTCATTCATTTCTCATGACAAGTGTAGGATTCTTTGCTGTTTGGAGCTGAGGAATTCAGAGCCTGGCTGGAGTCCACCAGCCCACAGCAGGCATGATTGGTAGTGATTTGAGCCCATTTTTGAGCACTGGGCATACCTCACTTCTCTGGGCTCATTCAGAACTAACATTTATTGAACATGAACTAGGTGCCAGATGTGCTCCTTGTCCTTAAGTAGCTTCTGGTGTAGGATGAAAAGGCAGACAGTAAACAAGTGACAAGTTCATGAGTCTTACAGAGAGGCAGTTGGGTACACTATGAGACAGAGAAAAGGGAGTCCAGGTCTACACTGGGGGATCAGGGGGAAATTTCCCTGCATAAGGAATATTTGAGCTGAGATTTGGAGGATGAGTAGGAGGTAGGAACAGTCCAAGTACAGGGGTGAACTTTGGAAGACAGGGCTATTTTGTTTTTAATTAGTGGGGTCAGGGGAGGGAGAAAGGCTGAGGGAGAGAGGGATTCCTAAGCAGGATCCATGCTCAGTGCAGAGCATGATGTGGGGCTCAACCCATGACCCCTGGGATCCTGACCTGAGCTGAAATCAAGAGTTAGGTGCTCAACTGACTGAGCCACCCAGGCATCCCAAAGACAGGGCTATTTAATGGGCAGTGGGGAAGCACCCAGTTCTCCTCCTGTGACTTGGGGCTTGGCCCGTCCACACTCCTCATCCATCCTCTGAGGGGTTTGGCTGACGCGGTCCATGCTGACCTGGGTGAACAATACATTAAACAGGAGACGGGTGGCATGTAAGCAGGTACTTCTCAGGCCCCCTTCTCTGCCTCAGGCACCACCCTAGCACTCCTACCAGAACAATATCAAACATCACTGCCACCATTTTTTACTTATTTCTTTATTAATATAGAAAAGGAGCCCAAGGCAGCCGGACCAGTAGTACAAAGCACCAGGAGTTAATACTATTCTGGTGAAGGGGTTGGCTTTACAAAATAGAAGGAGCAGACAGGAGCCGCCCTGGTTCCGGGGCCAGGCCCAGCCCGCTGCCCAGAACCTCAGAGCAGCACCCGGAACCAGCCCCTGGGAGACAGCTGACAGGTAGGGCAGGGGCGGCATGGGCGGGTGACTGTGGGGACAGATGGCGGGGATGGAGGGCCAGGCAGTGAGAACCATCCTGTGGCTGACAAGGACAGGAAACTGCTGGCTGGAGGCTCCCCACTGGACTGTGGTCAGGGGCTCACAGTGGGCCTCTGCCCCAGGGACAGTAGAAAAGCCCCGGGGATACTAGGCGGACTAGGGCCAGATACAGCCCTGGGGTTGAAGGGCCTTTCCCTATCTCTAAACCAGGGGCCACCTTTGCGCTATACTACAGGTAGGGCTTCAGGGCCCAAGGCACAGAGGGAGGCCAAGAGGCCTCCCAATGGGGAGGATGAGGGGGCAAGGAAAGGAAGCGCTGGAGTGTCCCCAGCTTAGGCAGCTGGGGCTGAGACAAAGGGCAGGCCAGTGGCACCCCTGCACAATGGGGCTGGAATGTGGGACAGGGATGGGCCAATGACCAGGACCAGACTCACAGCACTCATGCCTGCCTTAGACTTAAGCAAAATAGAGTCTGCAATGAGTCCTGGGTGTCAGCAGACCTGGGCTCTGGCCTTAGCTCTCCTGGAGCAGAGCTCTACCACCATGGGCCAGCCATGTCCTGCCCTAGCCTGCTCCTCATCCACTAATGAGGGCTTTGAATAGGACTTCTTAGGTCCCGGGGGCGGGGGGCACTCGGCAGTTCAAGGGAGCTCTGGGACCTATTCTTGGTAGTTGAGAAGTTAGTAGTTAGTTAGCTCCCAACCAGACTGAACAAAACAGGCATGGAATGGAGGCTAGGGGGTGATGGAGGAAGATACTTTTGCTTGGAACCTACCCCCATAAACACTCCAGAGCTGGGAAAGGCTGCTGGGAGCCTCTCCTTCGCCCAGGGGATGAGGCCGCCTTCCCTTTGGCTCAGGGAGGGAGCGTGGCTCATGCGATCCCTTCACAACCACCATCTGGGGGACACTTGGCATGGAGAGAATGGGTGGCACTATGCAACCCTTTATGTTCTTCCCCGGGGAGGGGAGCTCAAGGCCTCGTGTGGCTTCTGTCTCCAACCCTCAGTGTGGGCTCAGGAGTGTGCTTTTTTCATTGTGGTCCTGTGCTGGGGACAGCCCAAGACTGCCTGGCTGGCACATGTTAGTTGGTGAGGAAAGGACACAGGGGCGAGTAAGCGGACAGGGAGGCAAGAGCGACTCTCTGGCTTTCTCCTCTTCCTCTATGGACAGCAGTTCAGTCAACAGAGTCACAGATCTCTTCCACCACAGCATTGAAGATGTGTGGCTGGTCCGCATAGACGTGGTGCGATGCACCCTCGATCTCCTGTGGAGAGAGGAAGAGCCCGCCAGAGGCAGAAAGGCCCTTTATCCAGGGCACTGGAAAGCTGTCTCACACCATCTCTTTTTCCCTTATACCTGCTTGCCCATCACCTATGAGCACTTATCAGAAAGGTCCACCTTTCTCCTAGAGTCTGGGCACTTTCCCGTGGGGGGGGTCAATGAATCCCAAGATCCCATTTTTTTTCTCCTCTGGTTACTCACTGTACCTCCTTCAATGCCAGCCCCACCGCATATCTGCTCATTTCAGCCACAGGTCTGATAAGCCAGGGTGCATACATGGAACCCAGCCTAATTAAGCACACTGATTAACAAATGAGGGTGGAGAGGGGTCAGAAAAAGGGAAGGCAAGAATGTGGTGGGAAGGCTTCATGGCAGCCTCTGCTACTTGCTCTACTGTTCATGGCTCTGGTTTTAAGTGGGACAGAGGGTCTGGAGTGGCGTCATGCTGTCTGTGTCTGGTTACTGAACAAGAACTTGTCATTTTGCTGAACCGCTAAGCAGGAATGAAAAATCCCTGATAATGGTATCACAGGCTCAACCCTTCCAAACACACTGCACCATCTCCTTCTGTCTATTCCTTTTTCCCCCTGATTCTGATCACCCTTCCCCATCCCGAGGCTCATCTGTGCCCAGAGTTCATCGCTGTGTGCTGGCATTCAATGCACAACATTTCTACCTCAATCCTGTTCCATGGCTGGCCAACATACCATGTCTCGGACATAGGAATCCGGCCGCTGCATCTTTACTTTTTTTCCTGTGCTGGTATCTATCCAGGTGTTGGCCCCATAGATCATGGTGATGGGCACATCTTTTCGAATCAAGTGAATTCGCTCCAACATGGGGCGCCGTGCCCAGCCAAAGGACTCCATCATGGCTTTGAATGCCGTCTCACCACTGAAGGAACAAAACACGATGGGGCAGTTACAGAATAAACCCTGCGGCATGAAGCGTCAGCATGTGGGCCTCTTCAGAGGCTGGGGCAGTATCCTTGTCATGTGTGTGTTCCTCTCAGGACCCAGCATTGGGCACATTAAATCCTGGTAAGATTAGGAGGTAGGCCTGGATCCATGGGGGCCTCCTGGCACAGAAGACAGTTAGGAAGGAACACGCGTGTGAAAACCTCGGTCACTGGGAATTGCCCAAAGATACAACGGTTAACGTTTACTCAACAAACGTTGACATGTCATGCCCTGGGCTGAGTGTGGGGACACAGGAGTCAGACCCATGTGGTCCGGCCCTGCAGGAGCTCACAATTATCCCACACTTTGGGGAGGTAGGCATTAAAGGGCTAATCACATGATTACTTAATGTCAAATTTCCCAAGAATAATGAAAGGGTGCTGGAGCGGGAAGAGAACGGACTAGGGGCTTAGCTTGCTGGGGGTGAAGGAGAGGGGCAAAGGCCTCATGCAAAAGGGGGGCTGTGGAGAGCAAATATTATAGCCCTGGGTTTCCTGACAGGACTCTTTTGTTACCAGTCTTGTGAGGACCCAGGAGGAGTCATACTCCGTGAGAAGCAAGGCCCATCTAATCTCCTTCACTCCCTGGCCATTTCCTCAGGCACAGAGCTGACTGAGAAGGAGCATAAGGGGTCTGCAAGGCTGGGGAGGAAGCTGCCTTTCTGGGCTGCTCTGCATTTTTTGCTGGAGGCAGCAGGCGGGGCGCTTTGGGAGAAGGCAGGCAGCCAGGCCCAGCCTATTCAGGTATTAGGTCCCTGGCTCCTTGTCAGCTTCGCAGCCCGGGGCTGAAGGCGGGCCTGAGTTCTGCATGGGCCTCCAAAGACAGAGTGCTTCCTTCAGACCTAGCAGCAGGGTGGAAAACTATGGACTCTGGAGTCAGAGAGACAGGAGTTCAAATTCTTACTATATTTTCTTAGCAGGTCACGAAACCAGAATGCATTTTAATGTTTTTACCTACAAATTGGGGAATTATATCCTCTCTTAATCTTCACTGAGGAAAATGACATATATACAGGGCCCCTCAGGTTAAGTGAAGCACAGTAGGTAGGCCCCCCCCCCCCCATTTCTCCCTGGTCAAATGTCAGGTTTTCCAAGGGGCTGGTAAGAGTACTGTGGGCGTGTCAGGGTTACAACTCAGAAACACTCAGGTGGTTATAAAATTGAGTGATGGTGGAGTTCGAGCCCTGCATTGGGCTCTGTGCTGATAGCTCAGAGCCTGGCGCCTGCTTCAGATTCTGTGTCTCCCTTTCTCTCTGTCCCTCCCCTGCTCATACTCTGTCTGTCTCTCTCTCTCTTACAAATAAACATTAAAAAAAATTTTTTTAATTGAGTGACAGTGTTGGGGGGAGAAAGCTAACTAACACTGATGTCATCTCTGTTTTCCCCAGGACACGAAGGAGCTGCATGATTATATATTCTGAGGCATAGATTGGGAGGCCATTCATTGCACACAACTAGGTCTGGGACTGGGGAAAGTTCTGAGGAGGGAGCTGGGGTAGGAGACTGGCACTTAGCCCAGCAGGGGCTGACAGAGGGGTCGAGAGCAGGAAGCAGGGGGCTACCTGATTTGACTGCTGAGCTGAGTTTCAATACTGCTGCTTCAGCGGGCCCTTCAATTAGCTGAGCTCATGCGGAATGCTGGCTAGACAGTTCCCACGCTGCCCCAAAGCCGGCTGGGTGTGAGGCTAATGTGCAGACAGTACTGCTGGAATGCAACCCCCCACCATCTTCACAGCTTTGGGCTCACGATGGGTGACCTGGACAGGCCTGGAATGAGGCGGGGCAGTGCTGCTGCTCCGGTGACCTTGACTTCCCCCAGATGCCCCACAGCAAGCTGGCTGAGGCCTCCACAGAGGCGGTGCCACCTCGAGATCCTCCTGTATCAGCTACTCACAGAGCACTGCCTGGGAGGGAGATAACCTCCTGGACGCTGCCCTGGTGCTCAGGTGCCAAGACTGCAGATCAGCAGGTTTGTGGGGCCTGCTGTGTGAGCAGTCAGAGATAAGAACCTCCCAAGGTCCTGGGGACACCCCAAAATGTCCCAAAGGTATGGAAGGAGTTCCTGTCCCAACAATAAGCATTTCACGGTGCACATAATTAAGTTTGAAGATGCATACTTTTCCATCAGCAATGCTACCTGAAGGAATGTATAGATCTAGTCAGGTGCATGCAAAGGAAGATGTGCAAAGGAGTTCTCTGAAGCAATGTCACATAATATCGCAGACTGGAAATAGCAAGGAACTTTGAGAACAACAGGCTGGGAGGGACAAGACTTTTTTTCTTTCTTTTTTTTTCCTGCCTTTTAAAAAATACCATATATTCATAACACTTTTTATAAAAAAAAAATCTTCTGAAATGTTTTCCAGACTCTTGCCCGTCAAGCTAACTGCCTATCTCCATGGAAGAGTAAGTCTTCCTCTAGAGATGGGCAGCACATTTAATCAATCTATTATCTTCTCCACCCCTTTGTGCCCATCCCTGCAAAGGTCTCTGGAAAGAATTGAGCCTGCTAGTGCCTGTGTTCCCCTAACTGAATGAGAGCTTTGTGCAAGACGCAGTGTACCAGAGAAGGATCCTGGGGCAGTTCCGGAGTTTTTCTAGCAGCTGGAGTTTCATCCCCAAACCCGCCCACTCTGAGCTGGCTCTGGGAGCCGCCCTTACCTGGGATTTTGTGCATTGCAATGGTAGATATACTCAGATATAGTATCATCTTCAAAGAAGTCTGCAAACTTGCGCTTGAAGTCTGGCCGGAATCGCTGTACCAAGCCAGGCCCTGGAGGGGAGAGAAAAACATGGGAGTGGCCAGTTTGGGGTGGTGGGGGTGGGATGCGGAGTGCTTTCCCGAATGTTACTTCTCTAGGGGTTTGTTTGCTTTGTACATTTAACTCGATAGTGGCAGACAGAGCATGTGAGCTGTCGGGGAGCTCTAGATGACTACAAACGAGAGTCAGTTGGTTACCAAAGAAGGTAGACAGTTCAGTGTCACTAAGGAACCAGCTTATTTTCAGTTCAAGAAGTTCCAAGCTCTTTTCCTTTAAGGATCTCAAGCCCCATAAGAGTCCATGGCTGAGATGATTTTCTCTCACATTCTGACCTAAGTTCTTTCCCCCTGAGACCCTTAGGGCCTTCTTCTTTTTTTTTTTTTTTAAGTAATCTCTGCACCCAATAAGGGGCTCAAACTCACAACCCTGAGATCAAGAGTCCTATGCTCTACTGACTGAGCCAGCCAGGCACCCTGAGACCATTAGGGCCTTTTAATATTCTGAAGGTAGCAGATGAAACCACCTGCCAAGAGGCTTCTCATGTTCAGGTCTGTAATAGAATATGAGTGGAGAGGTAAACTTAACTCTGGCAGGTCAGACGTGGGCTGCGTTTTAGAGCAATCTGTCCCTTCTCCTTCTTTTATAGCACACACACAAGCAGCACCCAAAACAGACTAAAAATTGGGCCTAATGGTCAACATCCAATCTCTCGCTCTCCTGGTCTTCTCTCTGCATCTGAGAATCAAGGTGCTAAGAAGGAGGCACAGCCAGGATCCTCTGGGCCCTGGTCCTCCCCCATGGCTGCCAGCCAACTGCCCAACCATAGTGGCTCGGAGGTCCATGCATGAACCTGGCCAGATGCAAGTCCAGGATAGGGAAGGGTGGTGAGAGCAGGATTTCTCCTTGGAAAAAGGCTGCAGAGGGTCTGCTGGAGTCCAGAGCACTGGGAACTCTAGGAGGGTCAGCTATCTGATCATTTACTCTTCTTTGGCACCCGTGCCTCTTGATATCCTTCCTTTCTTCCTAAACTCCTACCTTCTACTCACACGCTCATTTTGCTCTTTGATCCAGAGTCATTCTGTTTCTCTTGAAGGGCCTAGAGAGACACTCTTATTTAGCCATTAGCGATCAACATTAGTAATCATTGGTTAGTGATCATTACTATGTGTACATAAGCAGTCATTGCAAGATAGGGGGTCCATAATCTTTTCTATGGAGGGAATCTGCTTGTCACTTCATCAGATTAGAAAGTCCCCCTGAAAGGAAGGGTGCTGGCAGGGTGAGGTCAGAAGGCCGAGACCTACTAATTTTACTTACTCTGGCTGGCTTCCCGGGACTTCCTTTCCTCCCCTCCCCCACAGAGCTTGCTGACAGCTTCTGAGTGGGGAAGATGTGATACCTAACTGGAGTAGGCCATGGTTTGGAGGGGCTTGCCTGACACTGTGGGTCATGCTGGAGGCTCTGGTTCTGACATCTCCCTCCCATAGGTGTTGGGTGAGCTGCAGAGATGGGATCCAGTGGTGGTTACCATACCGAATCACCAACAGGTTGCCACATTCTCACACATGTAGCATAAGAACTCAGCGGAGGAAGAGTCACTTCATGGCCTCCTTCCCTCTCTCTGGGGGTCTAGCCAAGGCACACAGTGACAGTTCTGCTCTATCTGTCCCCCACACAGGAAGGTTTTTTGCATGCAGATGAAGGAAAAAAAGAACCTTCTGAAAACGCAGAGATCTAGTTTAGATTAAGAACTTCAAATAACAAAGCCAGGTCTATCCCCACTTCTCAGGAACAAAGTGGGGATGGTAGCAGTCTGGATGCGATGGGGCTTCTAGAATGGGACAGCCTTGGTTTGAGGACATAGTTTCTTTCTCTGCAGGCTACTTACCCCACGGCCCAGCTACTCGTAGAACAGCCAGTGGATTGGAACGCCCTAGGACAGATGCCACAGCCTTGAACCAGGTTGGGGGTGCACGGATCTCACTGGGGTCAGTCGGCCGGAGAGGAAAGCCCCATGGGTCTACCAGGATGAGGTGTTTAACTCTAAGGGAGGAAAAAGGAAAAGACAAGTTGCATGTGCTCGGAGGTACCATAGCCCTTAAATTGCCCCAGAAGAAGAGACCCACTGGAAACTAACACTGTAAGGTTCCCAGTGGGACAGGGAATTAGGTCATGAGCAAGACAGGTGGCTCTTCCTTACCTTTCAGGGTACTTGATAGAGTAAGAGGTGGCCAGGAATCCTCCCAAACTGTGCCCCAGGAGGATCATACTGGGGATGCCCATGGTCTCCCTCCACGTCTCTATTGATGTCACAAACTCATCCTCAGCCCCCTCTGGGTCCCTTGGGAACGTTGGCCTCGAGCTTCGCCCAAAGCCAAGCAGATCAAAGGTGTGCAGTGTGCGGCGGGCACTCAGAGAATCCATGTTGAGGATCCAGAGGCCCACGCCACCCCCGAAGCCGTGCACCATCACCAGGGGTGTACGTTCCCTCAGCTCAGGACTCACGGTTACCGTCCAGATCTTGTTCTGGTTTGGGAGGGACACATATCGGGCCAGGAACTTGTTCTGGAGGCCTGGGGAGAGGGGAATCCAGGGCAGAACAGTAAGACTGTTTTCTGACAGCACCATCACTTTGCCTGGACTACCATTATTCGGCTTTCTCTCTCCATTGCCAACCTCCTCCTGACCTGCTTCACCTCTTTCTTTTCACAACCTTCTGACCCATATGCCATAAGAGATCAACTCCAAGCACAGTTTGTAGACCATCTCGTCTCTAGCTAATTAGAGGGGCCATCTTATTCCTCTAGATCATGTGTCTGGCTCCCCTTGGGCCCAGAGTGGCAGTGACACCACTGGCGGTACAGAGCCCCTACATCCATTGCTCTTGTACCTGTGTGTGCTTGGGGCTCAACAGATGGACAGAAGGATCCTCACTGGGGGTGTTGGGAAGGGTAGATTCTGACTGGCATTGAGCCAGGTGGAGAGGGTGATGGGTATGCAATGACCCACAGGCTTATTCCTCTTAGAGATAGACAGATGGACAGTGGACAGTTCTTGCTCTATGACAGAGCTGCTTGGGGAGAAGAGTCTGGATCTTTGGTAGAGGCTTGAGAGCTGTGACTGCTCTGCAGCTGTTCGTACTCAGGCCCATGGGAAGAGAGGACACCCGTGGCCAGGGCAGTGAGTGCAGGGCAGAGAAGATCAGAAGGGAAACCAGGCAGATGTGACCCAAGGGTCTTGTTTGAGCTTGTGGTGCTGCCAATCAGGGGATGCCCTGCCCCAACATAATGCTGCCCATGAGAGTTGGTCTGTGGGAATCCCAAACTACTGTAGTAACCGGGTAAGTGGTGGGCCCAACTGGATAGAATACAAAGAGAGCAGTATTAGAGAATAGAGGATTGCTGCTGGTCCTTAGGTAGGAAAGTGGTAAATCTGAGAAGTGCATGTATGTTTAGAAGAAGAGAGAGGGAGAGAAGGAAGAAGGGAAGAATTGGGAGGGGGGGGGAGAAGGAAGGAAGAAAGGAGAGAATATGTAGGGGTGTGTGTGTGTGTGTGTGTGTGTGTGTGTGTGTGTAAGCCAGGCAGATCGAAGTTGTGTTTTGACAGTTGGTACTGGATTTGAAGTGAAGTTGTGAGATGTGTCAGGAACCAGCAGGATGGACAGGAAGGGAGATGTCAAGAAATGACTATCACACAATATGGTGTCCTCGGTGCAAATCTCTCCCTTCAAACCTCTGACACCTCTTACTTCCACCCCAAGCACTGTTAATTAATCAGGAATCTGGGGGTTCCATCTACCAGGCTCTGGGGAGATCCCGTATGCTCCTTGGGCCTCCTTGAGGTGGGGTAAGCAATCCCTTCTACTCACACTGGAGGATCCTGGCTTCCACATTCTTCAGGTGAGACATCGACGTGGGACGCCAAGCAGGCAGCCAGCTACTCAGCCAGCCTTGAGGCCTGAGACAAGGAGACAAGGTGACAATCATTGGCAACACTGACGCTCTCAGCCTCACTGACAGTTAACAAGAGTTACCAGGGCGTTTCCCAGGCTCAGGAGACCTGCCGCTGTGGCTGTGGCGGTCAGCAATTCCCCTGCTGCCTGATAGACTGTTACTCTTCTCCAGCAAATGGCTGTTAACAACACACCCTTTGTTTCAACAGATACTCAGGGACGCTGTGTGTATAATACTTTACAGTTTGCAGAGCCCTTTCACATTTGTTATCTCATTTGAGCTTTATAACTCCCTTTTGTTATTGGTTATCAAAATGTTCCAGTAGGTCACAAAAGAAAAAAATGCTAACTATTAACTAAACGTTTCAGTTATCTTTATCTTTTGCCATCCCTGGGACTGGATGTTCTTTTAGGGTGGAAGAAATTCCCAAGCCACCCGCCCTCCTGGCAGGACCTTGGGGTTTGTGCATGCCCTCTTCTAAGCCCCTGAAGGAACAGAGCAGGGTCAGTGCCCAGTTGGGCTCTCATGCAGCCAATCAGTCCAGCTTGGAACAATGAGATAGGACAGGTACGGAGAAGGAGGCAGGAGGCCTGGGTTCAAGTCCTGCTGTGATTGTGCTGCCAGGTTGCCTGTGGCCTTGCTTTCCAGATTATAAAATGTCTCCAAAGCTCACATGTGTCCTCAACTCCAATTGAATGCGGTAAAATAAAGATAATCCCATCCTGCCGGCTCCTTTATGCCCAAGGAAATTGAAGTCATTGCAAGGTAGAGATTGAAAGCACCAGTTTTGGAGGGGAAAAAAACCCCACAAAACCCTGTCTGGTTCTGCCATCACACTATTACCATTTACAAGCAGAATGACTTTGGCTTGATAAATAACCAGTCTTGGGAGGATCTAGATATGTTAAGTCTTGGGAAGACCTTCATAAGGTACCTGGGACAAATGGGACGCTCAATGAATGAGTTTACGACTCCTTTTCTACTGTGTATGATATGTCTCTTGAACTGTGCCTGAATGAAGGGAATTACAAGGTGGACATCACGAGATACAGGAAGGGTCATTGAACATCGCCATACTCAGGCAGGGGTATTGTGTGGGGGAATGAGGGCAACCATTACTTATCCCTCTTGGCCGCACACGGGACATCCTGATATACCACTTGAAGCACTGCTGTTTAGATTAGGATGGCTCCTTAGGAACCATCTAGTCCAGCCTCTTATTTTACAGATGAGGAAAGTGATGCCCGAAGAGGTCATACTGCTAGTTAGAATAAGCAGAGCTACAACCCAGATCTCAGATCCAGATTTCTCTGTATCCTTCCTCTGGACAGGTACCTCAGCTTTTCTTTTTTTCCTTTTTAGAGGAGAATTAGATTTAAATTTTATCTATCGATTTTTTATTTAAAAATTGTTTAATGTTTTACTTACTTCTGAGCAAGAGGGAGACACAGAATCTGAAATAGGCTCCAGGCTATGAGCTAGCTGTCAGCACAGAGCATGATGCAGGGCTCGAAGCCACGAACCATGAGATCATGATCCGAGCCGAAGTCAGACACTTAACAGACTGAGCCACCCAGGCGCCCCTCTATTTATTTATTTTTAAGTAATCTCCAATGTGGGGCTCGAATTCGTGACCCTGAGATCAAGAGCTGTATGCTCTTACAACTGAGCCAGCCAGGAGCCCCCCCCCACCCCCCGCCTCAGTTTTTCAAACTCACCATATATAACTACATCTTCACATGGTCTCTGTTTTCTAAAAAGAAATGTGATCTAAAACCAGAAGGCCAGAGTTCTAATTCTGGCACTGCCACTTACCAGCAGTGTGATTTGGGGCACATTATTTGGCCTTTCTCTGTCAGTTTTGTCATCTTTAAGAGACAGGGAATAATAGTATCTACTTCATAAGGATCTCATAAAGATTAAGTGCATTTATGCACATAGAATAATGGCTAGCATAAGTTAAATTCCCAGTAAATGTTCTTTTCCCCCAGCTAAATCATAAGCTGCCTACATTAAACTCTTCAAGGACTGCCAGAGGCATGCAAGAAATACTGAGGGTGCAGTTAAGAGTGGTGTATCAATGACTTAAGCCAGATGAGAATTGTCAGTCTCAATCAACTCATTTCTATGGAGACTCTCAATCCTTTTAATACTCTACTGGAATTCTTTACTGTGGGCACCAAGACAGCAGAATTTTGCCAGTCTTAAGAGACAAACTTTCTCTCCACATTAGACACTGTGACATGTCAGACCATGATATGTGGACCCCACATTGCAGTGTATCTGCCCAAAGCAGTGCTCAGGAGAAACACTGTCCAATGGAACAGCACGATGGACTGCTCAGCAGATATTCTTCAGGGAGAAATTTTACTTTGCCTCTCTTCTTCACCAGAGATGTTCTAAAACACTGGAAGTAGTATTTGCCACACTGTATCTGCTAAATACTATTGGGGAGGTGAGGGCTGGAGTGAGAAATTGAGGCAAAGGGCAGAGAAGTCACTTAGGCTTGAATTTATCCTGTCCAGAGTGGTCTCTTCCCTCTAGAGAGCTTTTATCCTGCTGGGGGCTGGGGGTGAAGCAAAAGGGGTTCTGTGTTGGGTCAGAAGCCTGTTCTGGACCTCTGTGGGTGCTGGCTTCTTCATCTGTAAAAAGGAGCTGAATTACCTGCATCTCTACCAGCTCTGATCTGTTTTTCCCTAAGTCATTGTAAATTTCATTTTGGAAAAGTCATCTTTAGAAAGCAACACTCTTCCTGAGCAGTTCCTTCAAGCCCAGGAAGATATTATGGTCATAAAGTTCCAGCTCTGAGAAGCAGGAACACAGGATCCAGGAAAGGCCTGTTCTGGTGAAACCAAGGCTTGGCTGGGAGCTGAGTCATTCTTCTGGAAGCAACTTTTCCCTGCTTCTGTCAGAGTGCGAACTGCTAGTCACACCACCTACAGGTGGCATCCCAAACCTGATGCCCTTGAGACAGTGTCAACAAATCCCCAAAACTGTAATTCTGAAACCACAGCATTAGGGATCTCGTGATGATTAAAAAACGTTATTAACTAGGATGGCAATCGGCTAAGTGTCTCAGTAGGGAGACTAAAGAAACTTGCGAGCCCATTACTCCATACAATCCCAGCACGGGCACCCTCTCTTTTCTTCACGAGTCCTTTCCCTGCCGGTAACAGAGCCCCTTCCAACACCCCAACCACCATCCTGAAGGCAAGTCCAGACGAGCAGACCGGGCTGCTACTCCCGCTCCCGCATCCCAAGAGCTGCGTGGGGGGATCTGCGCCGTCACCACTAAGTCTAACCTCGCTGTACGGCGACCAGAGGAGCGAGGAGCGAATGCGAAGACCAAGGGTGGAAAGCAGAGTTCCCTGGCTGCCGGCAAGCTTATCTACACCATCGCTCCCCGAGCTCTGCTGCCGCCGCTTCTAAGCAAAACCAAAGCAAGCAAACGCACCCCCCACCCCCTCCCATGAAGCCGACCTGGAAAAGGAAAGGCGGGAAGGTGTCTACAACTGTTCCTCAGTCACCGACAGTCCCGGGATCATGGCCCAGAGAGAGAGAGAGCAAGAGAAAGACCCAGGATTAACTCACTGTTGCTCCAGATCATCAGCCATAGTAAACAAGCCCTGCCGGGTCGAGCCGAGCCAGCCCATCCCTCCGCCTGACGCCAGCACCAGCTGACCCAGAAAAGGGTCGGATAACAAAGTGGGGCGTGGCCAGGGCCGCGGGGCGGAGGCGCGGGTGCCCGGAACGCCCCTGGCCGACTCTACCCGGCTGGAGGCCGAGCCGGGTCCTGCTTGCCAGTACAGGGGCCTCTGGGGGCTCACGGAATAGGACCGTAATCCTGCTCACACATGAGGGACAGGGAGATGAGTAGTACTGAAACAATAAGGGGTCTCACAGGACCTCCATCAGCCCTCCATGAGGTCCTAGTTAAAAAGTGACAGAACTACCCCTGCGCGCTCCCACCAACCCTTTGGATGTCCCCGTAGAGCTCCCTCTCCGCTCCTCCTGGTGTTTCTTGTAAGGTGATGCTTAAGATGCTTGTGGAGGCACTACTGTTGGTTGAATGTTTCTACACAGCGCCCAGGAGTCTGTACCTCAAGTACCTTGCCAGGTTTTGCAAATAAAAAAACAGGGTGCCCAAAGTTGAACTTCAGATAAACAATGAATGCTTTGTTTGTAATAAGTACATCCCATGCAATGTTTGGGGCATAACTGGGCATCCTGTATTTTATCTAGCAACCCTAAACCTTAGCGGCATGTGCCAAGATGCCTTCCTGTGCTCTGGCAATTTCCCAACCTAATTCCCAGGAAAGATGTGCCCAATGCCAGGTGTCCCTCAGTTTGAGGACCCCCTGCCTCCCCTACCCTCAGGAACTAACCTATAAGGCTGGGTGTGTTTTAGGTTGTTGGAATCCGGTATGGGGTCTGGGGGGCAGGTGGGCGGGTGGTTGCCTTATCTCATAGGTCCTGAGTTTACTTCAGGCTTGCTCAGCAGAAGAGCCAAATCTTGAGGCTGGTTCCAGAACTTACCTGACTGGTAAACAAGCCCTAATGTTGCAAGAGTTGTTGGGGTTCAGGTCATCCTCTTGGTTAGGTTAAAACCAAACTGAAGGGTGGTGGAGGGTGGGTGGGAGAATGCTGGTGGGGAGGGGGTTTATCAAGGTGTTTTTCACTAGCCCTTTTGCGGGTCTTAGGTTCTGAGATTTCTTTCTTGTTAGACAGTGTTAAACTGATCTGATTATCATTATAAGTGCTCAAAGTTTAAGAGAATGGGCGTGTATGTATAGAGTTTAGGGATCTAGGCATTGCTTTGTCAGATGTGGGGCAAAGCAATACAGAGTGGAGGAGTTGTCTCATTCATTCTTTCAGCCTTGGCACAGTGGTTCTAAACTACAGTGTCCATAAAAATCATCTGCAGGGCTTGTTACAAATTCAGGTTTCTAATCCCTAACCTCTGAGATTCTAATTTAGTTGGTTTGGCTTGATGCTAAAAACCGCATTTGAAGGAAGTCCTTTAGATGCTGGAGTTCACGGAGACTCATTGGTTAATTAGAAGTATAGTTTCTGGGGTCAGAAGTCTCGGTTAAGGGTAATCTTGGTTTTGCTACATATTCACTGAATGCTCTTGGATAAGTTACTTGTGTCTCTTAATTTTCTTCCCCTGCCTTGTGTCCTATGAGGACTAACTAAAATAATTTCAATAAACATTTAGTACATTTATGCTAAAATTTATTACTATTATTATTTTTATTATTATATACCTCTTCAAAGCCAAGCATTAGTTTAGGCTCTAAGAATACTGTTAACAAAAGGAAATAGCCTGCAATAGTAGTAAACATAGACTTCCTATCTGCCTCCCCCCGGGCTGTTTGTCCCTTTGTGGGGCTGGAGAATATTCGACCTTATATTCCTAGCTCAACTCAAACTTCTCCTTTTCTGAGGCCTCTCCTGACCACAGGGTCTAAAAGAGACCTCTAATCACTCTATTTTTATTTACAATTATTTACATTATTGTATTTTATTGTCTTCGTAATACTTATCACCATGTGAAATTATTGTGCCTTTTTGTTTACTAATTTATTATCAGTTTCCCTCCACTAGAATTGAAAGTTCATGGGGGGCTTTGTCTGTTTGGTTCTCTGCTTTGCTGTCATCACTTATAACTGGGTGTGCCTCAGAGTAGATACTCAGTAATGACTGGATGAATAAATGGATAAAAAGTCCCGCTGGGAGGCAGCTATGTAAACAATTACCTATAAACTAACATGCTAAGTGTCAAGGGCTTTGGGAGCTGTATTCTAAATTGTATCCTGTAGGAAACTCTGGGCTACATCATTTCAAGATAGAGCAACAAAATCTCTCCCTTTTCTGAAAACCTGTTAAGATATAGCAGTTTTTTGAGGCAAGGATGACCTCACTGGAACGGATATTGTATCTCTCTAGACCTCATCTCAGGAGGCAGTGTATTTTGTTTCTGTGTGCCAAACCAGCTTTTTTTTTTTTTTTTTTAATGTTTGTTTGTTTTAGAGAGCACACATGTGGGCACACAGGGGAGAGAGGCAAATAGAGAGGGAGAGAGAATCCAAGCACAGGACCTGACTTGGGGCCCCATCCCATGAACTGTAAATCATGGACCTGAGCCAAAATCAAGTCAGATGCACATCTCACTCGGCCACCCAGGCGCCCCACCAAACCATCTTTATGCATGGTTGCCTGGAAGCAGGAAACATGTAAATGGAAGATGCCTTTTATAACCAAAGTCAATAGATTCCCTTAAGGCATCCCCAGAGCTGGGATAATTTAGGACTGGGCTGGATCTGCTAGAATTGCAGACTGGAGAAGACTCTCAGTGACTACTCTAGGCAGGCCTCTGGAGAGAAATTTTCTCCTTATCTTCAAGACAAGACACATTACGTGCAAGTACAAAATAACTTACTACTGCCATCATGTGTGATTTTATGTATAATTAAAATTAAAATAGTTTTTTAAATGTTTTATTTATTTTTGAGAGAGAGAGAGTATGAGCAGGGGAGGGGCAGAGAGAGAGGGAGACACAGAATCCGAAGCAGTCTCCAGGCTGAGCTGTCCGCACAGAGCCTGACACAGGGCTTGAACTCATGAACCCCAACATCATGACCTGAGCTGAAGTTGGACACTTAACCGACTGAGCCACCCAGGTGATCCTGCATGATTAAAGTTTTAATATGGTCTTTATGGATGGAAACTAATTTTGACAAACCCTCTTTCCTATGCCTATAAATCACATTAAATATTCCAGGAATAGGTGGAGCTGATAACCTGATAGATTAGGTCTGGCAGGGACAGAACATTCTTTGGTTTCAAATGGGTGTGACTGTGTTTTGAATGAACTATGAACAAGGTATGACCCTTAGATTAAACATAGGAACTGAGTTGAAGAGCTGTAAAGTTGTTCCAGTATGATAGCCACTCATTACATGTGGCTACTTAGGTTTGTTAGAAAACAAAATTTAACCAAGTAAATTTTGCAGATCTAATTGCCTTTATTTTATTTTTTTTTTAATTTTTTATGTTTTATTTATTTCTGAAAGAGAGAGAGACAGTGTGAGCAGGGGATGGTCAGAGAGAGATGGAGATACAGAATCGGAAGTAGGCTCCAGGCTCTGAGCTAGCTGTCAGCACACAGCCTGACACAGGGCTCAAACCCACGAACCGTGAGATCATGACCTGAGCTGAAGTCGGACGCTTAACTGACTAAGCCACCCAGGCACCCCTTCTAATTGCCTTGATTAAACAATTTACCAGGGACGCATGTGTGGTTCAGTCTGTTGAGTATCCAACTCTATCTATCTATCTATCTATCTATCTATCTATCTATCTATCTATTTATGTATTTGTGTATGTATGTATTTATTTTTAAGTGTTTTTATCTATTTCTGAGAGAGAGAGAGAGAGAGAGAGAGAGAGAGAGAGAGAGAGACAGCATGAGCAGGGGAGGGTCAGAGAGAGAAGGAGACACAGAATCCAAAGACAGGCTCCAGGCTATGAGCTAGCTGTCAGCACAGAGCCCATTGAGGGGCTCAAATCCATGAACCATGAGATCATGACCTGAACCAAAGTCAGACGCTTGACCGACTGAGCCACCCAGGTACCCTGTAGTTTTTTTTTTTAACGTCTATTTATTTTTGAGAGACACAGAGAGGCAGAGCAAAACTGGGGGAAGGAGCAGAGAGAGAGAGAAACACACACACACACAGAATCTGAAGCAGGCTCCAGGAACTGAGTGGTCAGCACAGAGCTGGACATGGGGTTTGAACTCAGGAACTGTAAGATCATGACCTGAACTGAAGTTGGACGCTTAAGTGACTGAGCCACCCAGGTGCCCCAAACATCCAACTCTTGATTTTGGCTCATATCATGATCCAAGGGTTGTAGGATTCTCTCTCTTTCTGTCTCTCTCTCTGTCCCTTTTCCCTATTCTCACTAAAAACAAATAATTCATAAATCAGGCAGTGTCTCATCTAGCAAATAGAGGGTAACAGCAGAATTTTTATGAAATTGAAAGCTTTTGTAAAAAGAGGGTGGGCAAGAAAGCTATTAGCAAAAGAAAAAGATTGTTCAGGCCACTTTTCCATAGTAGGGGAAAGCAAGGGGTCTTATCTTCCTTTGGGGCAGGGAGAGGGCCCATGTGTTAGACTCACTGGCACTGATGGAAAAATTCTTGACTAACCTGTTAAGACTACATTTCTGGGGAACGATGAAACTGCAATTAGATTAGGTGTTAAAGCTTGGGTTTGTGAATGTGGTGTAAGTGAAGCCAGTTTGGGGCTCTGGTTTTTTCTTTTTTTAGATTTTGTTTTTTCACATAATCTCTGCACCCAGCCTGGGTCTTGAACTCATGACCCCGAGATTAAGAGTCACACGCTCTTCTGACTGAGCCAGCCAGGCACCCCTGGGACTGTAGTTTTCTTCTTAACAGATTTAAATTAATAAAAATGAAAAAGTTTCTTAGTTACAACTGGTTACATCTGAGTGCTCAGTAGCCACATGTGTCTGGTGGCTGCCATACCCAACAGTACAGAGACATCTGTATTATCACAGAACATTCTATTGGACAATATTGCTCAAGCAGTGATGGGTTCAGTCCCACATTGTGGAAAGTGTTCTGTCCTTGCAAAGCCCAATATAGTAGACTCCTGGGCACTAGGGAGGAAAAGTGAGGGGTTCTGATTGATGTGACAAATTAACAGGAGAAAATCAACTCCAGGTTGTCACCCGTGCTTCTGCCGATTGGTTATAAATTGGAGGTTCTCATGATCCCATCCTCTGGTTCAATAATTTGCTAGAATGGCTCACAGAACCCAGGGAAAAGAGTTTGCTATATTACTGGTGTTAAAAAGAAACACAAGGTCTAAAATGGAGTCACTTTTGTTAAAATCCCGTCAAGACTTAATACCCAACCTAACTGGAGTTTCTCCCTTTGGAACTTCCTGGTCAGCGCTGGTGAGGTAATCTGGCCAAGACCCCAGGGACTTCACTCATGACAAGCTAACCTTCCTGGAAAAATGCTCTCTTTTAGGTTCCTTATCCCATCCTCCTCTTGCCTACAATAGCCTTCAATTTTTTAAAAATTTATTTTTTAAATTTACTTCCAAGTTAGTTAGCATATGGTGCAACAATGATTTCAGCAGTAGATTCCTTAATGCCGCTTACCCATTTAGCCCACTCCCCCTCCCACAACTCCTCCAGTAACTCTCTGTTTGTTCTCCATATTTAAGAGAAAAATATGGAATGCTTCATAAATTCGCGTGTCATCCTTATGCAGGGGCCATGCTAATCTTCTCTATATCATTCCAATTTTAGTTTATGTGCTGCTGAAGTGAGCACAAAAATTCCATTTTTGTACAACTCCTTGGAGCTCATTTCTATTTGCTAGATGGGATGCTCCCTGATTCATAAATTATTGCATAAAGTCAATTAGATCTTTACATTTACTCAGTTGACTTTTTTTTTTAAACACCAATTTATTATCAAAGGACACAATTTAGGCCCAGCAATATGGAAGAGATGCATAGGGCAAGGTATGGGGGAAGGGGCACAGAGCCTTCATGTCCTATCCAGTTACACCACTCTCCCAGCACCTGGATGTGCTCAGCAACCCATAAATTCACCAAACCTCTCCCAGGTTAGGGATCTCCCCTCCTTTTTTCTTTAATGGAAGTTTCATCACATAGGCATGATTGATCAAGTTATTGCCCACTGGTGATTGAACTCCATCTTCAGCCCCTTTCCTCTCTAGAGTGGGGCTTAAAGTTCCTACTTGGAATCATGAAGTTGGGTTTCCCTGGCAACCAGTCCCTACCCTCAAGGGCTTTCCAAAAGCCTCTTTATTAACTTAAATTCAAGTGTGGTTTAAAAGGGCCTCCTATGAATAACAAAAGACACTCCTTTCACCTTTATTGCTATGGAGCTATTTCAGGAACTGGGGACAAAACCAAATTTTATAACAAAAGATGCTCCTAGTGCTCTTATCATCACTTAGGAAATTACTAGAGTTTTAGGAGGGAGCACTGTGCCTGGAACAGGGGTGAAGACTGAATACACATTTCTTACATTACAATATATAAGAAAAGGGGGTTTTGGCCACACTGGGGCCAGTTTAAAAGGTGGAGCTATTGTTATATGCAAAGGAGGGCTCTGAAGGAAAAAATATACAAGGAAGAAGAATTGGAAAAAACTCTTCTTTCCAATACAGAGATTTTCTTTAGAAGAGTCATTTTCTTTGGAAGATTTGTGTTTCGATAAAGAGTGTCATTTCTTACTCTAGAGAGACACTGTAAAGTGATGGCCTTTGCCTGTAAGGGGACTCTCTTGCCCCTTCACTTTCCTATTGTTTTACGATGTTGAGTGTTGAATAGCAGAACATGCCACCCCCAAATATGCCACTGTACCATAAAGATTATTTTGAGCTGAAGGCAACTGAGAAGAAGCAGATACAGGAAAAGCTCTCTGCCTCCTCCTATTTGTCTAAAAGAGGGACTTAACTTTATGTAGATGTGCCCCTTTCACCCCTTACAAGGGAAGAACAGAAGTATTCTAGATCCTTTATCAACCCAGAGAGGGCACCCGAGGAATCGATACAACAAACTCTCCTAACTAACCCTTATTTTTTATTAATTCCCTCATATATTTCTACCTTCCCACAAGTTGCTGCCCTAGAAACTCAAAGTCCTTTTTCTTTGTCATTTCTCCAAAAGAGTATTCCTTTTTTGTTAAGGTGATATTGTTACAAACAAAACAGGGCCTAAATGGAGTCACTTATACTAGGCCCCATGTCATGAAATGTTATAGTTTTGGCTTTCCCAGAAATGGAAACAATCAGGAATTGCCTAATTAGTCTTAGTGAATTAATGTGCCTGATAGATCCCTGCCATCCCATAAAGGAAAGTGACCTTGATATAACCAATCTGCTTTTTGTTATTATAACTTCCTAGTTCTCGCTCCCTTCTGCCTATAAAAGTCTTTTCTTTTGTATAGCTCCTCAGAGCTTCTGTTGGTTAGATTGAATACTGCCTGATTATGGATCATTGAACAAAGCTAGGAAGATCTTTAAAATGTACTCAGTTGAGGGGCGCCTGGGTGGCTTAGTCGGTTGAGCGTCCGACTTTCGCTTGGGTCGTGATCTCGCGGTTCGTGGGTTCGGGCCCCGCGTCGGGCTCTGTGCTGACTGCCAGCTCGGAGCCTGGAGCCTGTTTCAGTCTGTGACTCCCTCTCTCTCTGACCCTCCCCTGCTCATGCTGTCTCTCTCTCTCTCTCCTAGAAATAAATAAAAATTTAAAAAAAAAAAAAATGTACTCAGTTGAATTTTGTTTTTTAAGGTGATATAAGCTCAAGTTCCAACCACCCCTTTGAGTTACTCATAACTGAGTACTCCCACGTGTATACATGATGCATATGTTAATAAACTTCTGCTTGTTTTCTCTTGTTAATTTTTTTTTTTTTTTAGTCTAATTTACAGGGCCAATAAAACTAAGATGGTTAGAGGGAAAAGAGTTTTTCCTCTCCAACAGTGTTTTTGTAATAAAACTCCTAAGGTCTATTCTGACCTCAGCTTCAATTTATAAATTTGTTTTGCCCCTTCAATTTATAAATTTGTAGTCTTTCAATACCATCTCTTCTTGCATGCCCAAATTATTGGGGCTCTGTGGTTTGCCCAACGTGTAATTATTCTGAGAACTAGAGGAATCATAGTTAATTACCAGTACTAATGGTTGTCAAGAACAAACATTTACTGAACATTTTCTGTGTGGCAGATACTATGTTAAGTGCTTAATGTTGACATCTCATTTAGTCCTCTCAACTGTTAAAAAACAAAAGTCACCCAAGTAAACTGTGAAGACTTAATTGGCTTTTTAAGATGATTCATGAATTGGGCAGCATTTCATCTAGCAAATAGAGGGGAATGCTTAGGAGTTTTACAAAGTGGAGGGTTTTTTATAGAAAGAAGGTGGGGCAAGAAAGTTAGGAGCCAAAGAAAAGGATTGTTTAGGCCACTTTTCCATAGTGGGGAAAGCATTGGGTCTTATCTTCTTTTGGGGGATGGAGAGGGCCTGTGCGGCAGACTCACTGGTGCTAACTGAAAAATTCCTAACTGACTGGGTAAGACTATATTTCTGGGAGATATTGAGACTGCAGTTAGATTATGTATTAAGCCCTGGTTTGAGGACTAAGTCTAAGTGGGGCCATTTTGGGCCTATGGCTTTCTTTTTAACATAACATTCCAATGATCCTGTTATTGTTATTTCCATTTCATAGAAAAGGAAAATGAGGCTCCCAGACTAACCTGTCACGAATTAGACAATTAGTAAACAGCAGAATCAACGTTCAAACACAGGACTGGCTGACTGGAGAGCCTGCACTCTTATCCATTATTCTGGCCCTGAATTTTTACATATATTAATATTTTGATTTAAACTACTGAAACCAGGGTGGCTGGGTGGTGCAGGCGGTGAAGCATCCAACACTTGATTTTGGCTCAGGTCATGATTCCAGGGTCTTCTTGGGCTCGAGCCCCATGTCAGGCTCAGCACTAAGCATGGAGCCTGCTTAAGATTCTTTCTCTCCCTCTGCCCCTCTTCCCCACTGACTTGTGTACACTATCTCTAAAACAAACAAAAAGAACATTAAAAAAATAAATGTACAAACTATTGAAATCAATACTATTAGCAATTTTCTATTGGCGGATCAGTCAATAATGTTTCCGTGATTATAGAATCATAAACTGAACAGAATACAAGCCCTTTTCTTGCTGTTTTTAAGTAGTCCAGAAAAGCTTTAGTTTATTATATTGGTGTTTGACTTTGCAGGTCTCAGAAAAGGATTCACTCGGTAAGTGAATTTGGTATTTTTCATCTCTTCTGCTTTCCCCCTTCAGGGGTTCCTGTGGAGATGCTAATGATGATAGTTGACATGGATCAAAGGCAGACAAAGCATAAGGGAGAAACTGCTGGAAGGAGCCTGGCTGATGGAATAGAAACCCCCTGAGAAATTCACTCTTTAATGATTAAAAAGCATCAGCCTAGCCTTTAAAGTCTGAAGTTGAATAGTGGTGAGGAAGCTACCCTCCTCCTTGCTGATGAGGCAGGGAGAAAGATTCAACTTGTCAGAGAAACTGAAGGTTCCTGCTTTATTGTATTGAAATAGGAACCAGCCTGGTTATTCGCTTTTTTTTTTTTTCATTTTCTTCTCAGCAACATAAGAGAGTTTAGGCTGAACTTAAGTTCATATAGCAGTGCAAATCTCTGTGGGTGTGAATATGAATATATCTCTTTAAATAGATTGTAGGGCCATCCATCTATCTATCTATCTATCTATCTATCTATCTATCTATCTATCTATGTATCTGGCAGGGGTGGGGGCCAGAAGGATAGACAGAATCCCAAGCAGGCTCCATACAAGGAGTCCAACTCTGGGCTTAATCTAAGGATTGTGAGATCATGATCTTAGCCAAAATCAAGAGTCTGACACTTAACCGACTGAGCCACCCAGGCACCCCATAAAGCTTTCTGAGGACATGAATTATTTCTCTTCTTTCTAGAACCTGACCAAGGTTTTGCTCACCACTGCTAAACAGCACATTTGTTGATGACGATATAGTTTCCAGTTTAATAAGTAAAAAGTGAAAATGTAGGACCCTTGTCTTCACTTGCTGCTTTAGGAATTTTGACTGAGTACCAAGGATAGCTCAAAGTTGTCAATAAGCTTTAAAAGCACTTGGTTATGTACAACCTGCAGCTCAAAGATTAGATGAACTTGGGCTGGAAGGTTAGATTAATGCGAAATTAAAGCGCAGCAAAAGCGAGAAATTAAAATGGATCTTATTTTTTAAAGAAGTTAAAACGTTAAATAAAAATAGGTAATTCCGGGGCGCCTGGGTGGCTTAGTCGGTTAAGCGTCCGACCTTCGCTTAGGTCATGATCTCGTGGTTCGTGGGTTCGAGCCCCGCGTCGGGCTCTGTGCTGACTGCCAGTTCAGAGCCTGGAGCCTATTTCAGAGTCTGTATCTCCCTCTCTCTCTGACCCTCCCCTGCTCACGCTGTCTCTCTCTCTCTCTCCTAGAAATAAAAATATTTTTAAAAAATAGGTAATTCCACTTGTTAAATACAAAACCACAAACCTTCAGTTTCTTCTGCAAAACGAGTGGGGATGGGTGGCAGGGTTTGAACAAGGCAATGCACTTTTGGGCCTTTGGCGCTGATATCCTGGGATATTATACAAGATTCCAGATACTAGCTTGCGAGTAAAAGGTTGCTAAACTTGATCATTTATTGTCTAAATGTTAATCGATTGTTTTCTCACTCCCTGCCCCCAACACGGACCCTTTTAAGACCGTATCTGAAGGGCCCCTGGGTGGTTCAGTGGGTTAAGCATCCAATTTGGGTTCAGGTCATAATCTCCAGGTTCCTGAGTTCAAGCCCCACATCAGGTTCCATGCTTTCAGTGTGTGCTCGGATCCCCTGTCCTATCCCTCCCACCCTCCTCTCCGCCCCGCCCCCCCACTGGTTCTCTCACAAAAAACAAACTGGAAAAAAAAAACCATATTTGATTGGCCCAACGGCACCTACAATTTAGCACAATGCCACGAGGCGACCAATAAATGTTACCTGATTTACTAATGCCTATGAATTTAGGTTCTACTGCGCTTATTCGTAAGCGCTCCCAGGGCCATATCCCAGTCCAGTTCAGGGCCAGGTAGAGGTCAAGCTCCTTGCCTCTATCCGTTCCGCACTTCCTTCTCGCAATAACCAAGTCTAAACTGGTGCTTGCGAAGTTCTTAGCAAGCGGTGTTTCTCACTGAGGGGGAACTTAACTTGCTCTAATGATCTGGGACACGCATTTCTGCCCTAAACAGAGCTAGGGCCGCGCCGGTACTGAACTCCGACAAGCCAGGCATTGGCAGTGAATCTACGAAGACACAGGTGGTCCGAAGGAAGCCCTAATTCTAGGGGAGCTACACCTTCCTTTGTATAACCGATCCCTCTCTTTCTCCCACGCTATCTTGTTGCTACAGCAACTGTGGGCGTCACCAACCTGACCGCGGAAGTAGGACAAAAAGAGTACACGTCTCCAGGCCAGGAACAGATCCATTGCGCAGGCGCATTAGCTTTCTCTGGCCGTGGCGCTTTCTGTGGATGTATTCTGCGTCTGCGCATTAGTTATTTCGCGCCCCCCCCCCCCGACCTGCGTATACGCCTGCGCAAAGTGGCGAATCGGAAAGGGCGGAGCTGGGCTACAGCGGGGCGCAGGCGCCAAGGCTACATCCGGCGTGGTCATCGGTTTCGTCCGGAGTTTGCTGAGAGCAGGCCGATCACCGAGTGTGTAGTCATGTCGGCGTCGGTAGTGTCCGTCATCTCGCGGTTCTTAGAAGAGTACTTGAGCTCCACTCCTCAGCGTCTGAAGTTGCTTGACGCGTACCTCCTGTACATACTGCTGACCGGGGCGCTGCAGTTCGGTTATTGTCTCCTCGTGGGGACCTTCCCCTTCAACTCTTTTCTCTCGGGCTTCATCTCTTGTGTGGGGAGCTTCATCCTAGCGGGTAATGATTCTATAAGAAATCGCAGTAATAATGTGTTTACCTTGGCGCGCTGCTTTTATTCCCACAGCACTCTCTTTTATATCAGATTACCGCCTCGTGAAGTTATGAGAGGAGTTGGCCTTGTCAGTGGGGAAATTGAGGCTCGGAAAAGTTACCACAAGCCTAATACCAAACAGCCGCCCAGCCGCTGTAATTAAGTCTCTAGAAAAACCCTCTTCATGCTGCTGCTCAACCTGGTGATCCAGTTCACTGTGTTCATAGTGGTCCAGGAAAACTCCAACTTTCACTTAGTTTTAACTAATATCTTTAAAGTTGGTAGACCTTTAAAATGAAAACCCAGCCCTGAAACATCTCTGTCACCTTGGCCGAATCACCGCTAACTGCCAGTGAAACATTTCAGTGAACAGTGTCCAAACTATAAATACAGGTGGTTTGCCCGTTGAATCAACCTTTACTTGACTTTGGCTTTTAGCTGCTCCTACTTATTTCTTGTGGATGGAACTGTTATTTCATTATCCCGAACTCAGTTTTTATTCACATAGTTCTATTTTAGCTTTTATTCTGATTCCCAGCATTTGAAACCTTGTAGACAGTCATTTTAACAAGAGCTGACAGTCCCATAATTTTTTTTTTTTGGCCAAAATCTGACCTTTTCTTGCCCAATAGGAACAACATGAATGCCAAGTTCAGGCTTGGCCCATGAGTGTTTACTGGTCTACTTTATAGGGGACCATCAGATGGGCCTTTCCAGTCACTGGTATCACCTTCTCTCTGACTTTGAGAACATGCCAGAATTAATTTTTCCCCCAGTGTGATTATTATCAGGCCATCAATTGGATTTTGAATCAAATACAAATACTATGATAAAGGCTTTGGGAGTGCATCAGGTTTATGCTCCTTGTCCTCGATGAGTTTACAGTCTAGATGGGGCGCAGACAAAATACAGGATTAGAATTGTTCATTTATAGTGGTTCTTTGTTTATAGGTCTGTAGAATGGTTTTTACACAAATGCTAGTTCAGACTCAAAGCAGAGATATTCTGCTTTCTCTCTCAGACTTAAACTAAGCCTGAAGACTTAATGACTTGCGCACTAATCTGGTCTGGGGTTTTAGAGTGAATAGTCTGTTAGTCGGATATTTCATTATGATTTTGAGTTTTGTCCTACATGACCAACACTAGGCTCTCTGTGGCAGCATCCTGGCTATCAGGAGTTCAGATGTTACCATTCCATCATATGCACCAGAAGCACTCCCCTTTTTACTCCAGGTCCTGACCAATCCCACCTGCCCTCACCCTGTCCCCGACTTTTTGTGACTAGGAATTTTATTATCAAGGCTGGAGAAGGAATTTTGACAACCTCTAGGGACTTTTGTTTGATGATTTTTGTCTTCCAGGTCTGCGGGAGTAGGAATGAGTTGAGATCTAAGCTGATTAAAAAGAAAGTTTATTGCTGAAGTCTCCCTGGTTTCACAAGCCTCTTAAGGTTAAGAATGCCTCCTCAGGGGTACATGGAACAGTGTGATTTACTGAAGAGTGGGTGTGGACTACAGTTGTAGGTTATTAATGTGATAAAACCAGAGCAAATTATTTTTATTTTATTTATTGTTAATGTTTATTTTTTTGAGAGAGAGACAGAGCACGAGTAGGGGAGAGGCAGAGAGAGAGGGAGACACAGAATCTGAAGCACGCTCCAGGCCCTGCACTGTCAGCACAGAGCCTGATGCAGGACTCAAACTCAGGAACCGTGAGATCATGACCTGAGCCGAACTTGGACACTTCACCGGCTGAGCCTCCCAGACACCCTGAAACCAGAAGATTTTTTGAGCAGATAACTTTTCCCATTTTTTTGAGGCTGTTGTAGCTACAGTTGAGTTGGCAGACTCCCCACCCTCTTCCGCAGTGAGAAGTCATAGCTTATTTTTGAAGAGAATATCTAGTGAAAGGATACTTTAATAGTGGAGTTAATATGGAGAGTTGGGATTTCCAAAGCTGTTAAATAATAGGTAATTGGACCAGAGAAATGAAAGTCACTTCAGGAAAAGAAAGGAGTCATGACAATTCATAGTTACCATCAAAGGGTATCATTTGCATTCTTTTGACAGCATTGCCTTTAAATTGCCCTTACTACCTCTTCTGCTCTTTGTTAGTCCAGATCCTAAACAGGAGACGTTTTTAAGTGGGGGTTTTTTTTTTTTAATTGAGAGAGAGGAACTAGGATCTGAAGCAGGCTCCATGCTACATACAGTGAGTCCCAATATGGTGCTCAAACTAAAAATCCTGAGATCATGACCTGAGCCGAAGTCAGATACTCAACTGACTGAGCCACCCAGGTGCCCCTCCACAGGGAACATTTTAATGGGAAATTTGAAATACGGAGTTTATCGTTTGTTGTGATTGTAGGGAAGGGAAGCCTTGTACCTATTTATGGTGCTGGGTTGCTAATTTTCCTGTGGTTTCCTGTTAGAAGAGAAGAGAGGAGGCCATTTAGCTGGAAAATAGGAATTGTAGGAGATTATGTTGAAAGTTTAGGTGGTGCTGGTGGATGCTAGAGCTTTGAGTGCCAGGCCAAAGGTTTTATTCTGTAGGTAATGGGAAAGCATCTCAGGATTTATATTTTATTTTATTTATTTTTTTTTTTATTTTTTTAAAATTTTTTATTTTTTTAATTTACTTTTGAAATGTCTACACCCAGTATGGGGCTTGAACTCACAACCTGGAGACCTCGAGTGGCATACTCTTCTTACTGAGCCAGCCAGGTGCCTGCCCCCAACCCCCTGCTTTGTTTTTTTCTAAATTTAAGTAAGGGAGAGACTTACAATTGATGTTAGCCTACACTGGTAAATTAGAGGGAAAAGTTACTTGTCTGGTTTGCTAATTTCTTTTTGGTAGTCTATTTTCTTCCGTTCCTTCTATATGTGTTAATTTAACAGATGCTCTTTGGAAATTGAACAGTGTTTTTTTTTTTTTTTTAATATTTTTATTTATTTCTAGGAGAGAGAGAGAGAGACAGCGTGAGCAGGGGAGGGTCAGAGAGGGAGGGAGTCACAGACTCTGAAACAGGCTCCAGGCTCCAGGCTCCGAGCTGGCAGTCAGCACAGAGCCCGACGCGGGGCTCGAACCCACGAACTGCGAGATCATGACCTAAGCGAAAGTCGGACGCTTAACCGACTAAGCCACCCAGGTGCCCCTGAACAGTGTATTTTTAAATAATATAGAAAGCTGTCACACTTTTTTTTCTTTGCTGTCATACTTTTTTAAAAGCCTGGTGTTATTTGGTCTCAGTGAAAATGATCTGTTTTCTTCTATTCCGTGATGACTGGGAGACGTACCTGTGGTTTCAAGGAGCCAGAGGTAGAAGATTGCCATTGAGAAATCTTTTTTTTTGATCAACAGTGTAAAGTATAGTAAGCTTAAAAAGACAGATTTCATATTTCCTTAGCAGCTGACTGTTTATCTTATGGTTAGATATCTCTAGCTGAGGACATCTGTTCCTTTGTTAGAGTAACATTCTCGGGTTGGCAGCCCTTCTAGTTTCCTTTTTTACCTAAGTGAAATCCGTCTTTCTACTCATTTGGAGTGCTATTTAGGAGGGATAAGCAGAAAACATGAAGATTTGTTAAAAATAAGTCTTTGATCTTGAATTCAGGTTTTAAGTCATTTTTACAACTTTTGATTTGTTTATATTCTCTATATGAAACAGTTTTGGATTAAACCTTCCAGTGTACAAATCCAAAAGCAGTTTGAATTCAAAAGGCAAGAAGGCGTAATCCAGAATATTTACTGTCTCATGGGAGCTCTTGGGCCATGTAGACTGGAGTCCAGCATTTCTTAGGGAATTATCTATCAGATTTATAGGTCCTAATATTATCTATCATAACTGCTATCTAAGAGATTAGAAGTTTGCTAACCTTGTGCCTTAGAGTCCTGTTTCTAAAGCTTTCATATCCGTAGCTAGCTCTCCATCCTCAGTGACTCAGGCTCTCAATATCTGTTTTTTATTAAAAAATTCTGGAGTGGGGTGCCTGGGTGGCTCAATCAGTAAAGCATCCGTCTTTGGCTCAAGTCATGATCTCACGGTTCGTGGGTTTGAGCCCCATGTCGGGCTCTGTGCTGACAGCCAGCTCGGAGCCTGGAGCCTGCTTCGGATTCTCTGACCCTCCCCTGCTCACGCTGCCTCTCTCTCTCTCTCTCTCTCAGAAATAAATAAAACATTTAAAAGAAATGGGGGGGCACCTGGGTAGCTCAGTCGGTTGGGCATCTGACTTTGGCTCAGGTCATGATCTCAACGGTCAGTGAGTTCAAGCTCCACATTGGGCTCTGTCCTGACAGCTCAGAGCCTGGAGCCTGCTTTGGATTCTGTGTCTCCCTCTCTCTGCACCTCCCCTGCTTATGCGCGTGTGCTCTCTCTCTCTCTCAAAAATAAAAAATAAACATTAAAAATTTTAAATAAATGTTTTTAATTTTTGAGAGAGGGACAGAGAGACAGAGGGAGAGGGAGAGGCAGTGCACCAGCAGGGGAAGGGCAGAGAGAGAGAGACACACACACACACAGAATCCAAAGTAGGCTGTAGGCTCAGAGCTGTTAGCACAGAGCCTTACATGGGGCTTGAACCCACAAACCGTGAGATCATGACCTCAGCCAAATTTTTCTTTCTTTTTTTTTTTTTTTTTTTTTTTAGGAGAGAGAGAGACAGCGTGAGCAGGGGAGGGTCAGAGAGAGAGGGAGTCACAGACTCTGAAACAGTCTCCAGGCTCTGAGCTGGCAGTCAGCACAGAGCCCGACGCGGGGCTCAAACCCACGAACCGAGAGATCATGACCTAAGCGAAAGTAGGACGCTTAACCGACTAAGCCACCCAGGCACCCCTAAAAATCTTTTTCATGGCACCAGGCTCTTTCATGGTCTGATCCCGTCTATACCTCCAGCTACATTTCTTGTCTCTGCTTCCTCTGTATTTCATACCCTAGCATTATTGAGTTACTTGGTATTCTCTGAATGTGCTATCTTGTCTCAAGCTATTTTACTTTTGCTTAGCTGCCTGGGAAATTCTTCACTTCTTAGACAGCTCAGCTCAAGTGCTGCTTCCCTTTGGAACCATTCCTTGACTCCTCCAGCAGATTTTGGTCTTTTTTCTATATCTCTATTTCACGTGTGTGTGTGTGTGTGTGTGTGAGAGAGAGAGAGAGAGAGGGAGAGAGAGGGAGAGGGAGAGAGAGGAGAGGGTGGGAGGGAGGTGTGGCACTTTGATATGGTGCTGTATTTGTGTGTCTGTCTTCCCTCTGGAAGGTGGGCCTCTTGAGGACAGGGACTGTCTTTTCATCTCTGCATCTTCAGTGCTTAACACTGTATATGTTAAATTGTGAGTGTGCTCTTAATTAAATGAATACTAGGCAATTAGGTGTCAGATTCTCTGCCAAGGTACTGAGGATGAGCTGTGAGACCCACAGACATGGTCTCTGCTGTCCTAGAGTTTTTAATTTAGTGGGAAATACAGACAAGTCGGTGGACGTAGTGCTCTGATGGAGAAGTATTGGTGAAAATAGATGCACATATGGGCACTCAGCCTTTCTCAGTGTCCTATAATACTTCCCTAAATGTTTATTTTTCCAAAATAATGCATCATAACTTCTCTCTTAATTTTCTTCCGTATATCCTCTTTTCCTTTATTCTCAGTTGATTTCTTGTTTTATTTTTTTTTACTAAAAACGTAGACAGGAATCCTTTCATCTTCCCAGCACGGAGACCTAGCAGCTCATTTGCACCTATACACTTACTCTTTGACTTACTGCCCGTGATAATGGTTGATGTGTCCCTTTCCTGTCCAATGCCAGCTCCCTCACTTGGATAGTGTTCTCTTGCTCCCTCAGGGACTCAACTTCTGCAGTTGTTTTTCCATTCTGCATTATTAATATTTCTCTCTCAGCAGCTCTTCCTGCTCACGGGTCCTGTCCCCATGCTTTAATAAAATCTCCTTTTTTGCAGCAAAAAACAACAAAGAAAAAGCCCCTCTCTGTCTCTACTGAATCATTCCCATCATACAAGCATACTGTGGTATTATCCGATTAGGAGGCACCTGGGAGGCTCAGTCAGTCAAGCCTCTGACTCTTGATTTTTGACTCACGTCATGATCTCACAGATTATGGGTTTGAGCTCCACATCGGTCTCTGTGCTGACAGTGTGGACCTTGCTTGGGATTCTCTCCCTCTCTTTTTGCCCCTCCCCTGCTCACATGTTTGCACTCTTTCTCTCTCTCCCAAGAATAAATAAATTAAAAAAAAAATTGGTCCCAGATACCCTTCCAGCTGCCATTCCATTTCTTCCCCATCATCACAGAATACCTTGACAGAATAGTTGCTGCTTCTGCTTTCTCACTTTCTGTTCATTCCTTACCCTACTCTTGTGGTGGTCTGTCCCCACCACTCCAGTAAAACTGCTTGCCATCTTGCCAAACCTAATGGCCACCTATCTCACCTTGAGTGAATGTACAACATTTAGTATGTAACATGGTTGGCTGCTTCGTCCTGTTGGAAGTACTTTCTTCTTGAAGCTATTATAGCATTACAGTATCCTGGCTGTTCCTTCTCACCTCATTGGTTTTCCCGTCCTTCTGTTTGTGCTAGGTACTTCTCTGTCTCAGGACATGGTGCTAGATACCTTCTGTTCTCGAATTTCTTTCTGTAGGTGGGTTTAAATAATGTCTGCATAACTACAATTTGCCACATTAATGTTTTTAGTTCTGACCCATTCCTTGCATTCCAAATTAGAAAATCCACTTGTTCATCTTCACACAATATCTGATCTGAAACTCCAAATTGAACCTTTCCACCCAGCCATCTGCCTCTTTACCAGTCAGTATGTTGGTTGAAGTCAAGACTTCAGGTTTCTTTGATCCCTTATTTCTAACATCCATTTCATCAGCAAGCCCAGTCTTCTCCAAAATACAGCCTGTGTCTCTTCACTTCTGTTCATTTTTACTACCATTACCTGACTTCAGTTCCTGTGCAGTTCCTCTGCTCCTTTAACTCTGTAAACCATTCTCTACTGCAGTTCTAGCAACCTTAAAATTATAAATCAGGTTTGTTTGTTTTTTTAGAGAGCGAGTGCGAGCTGGGGAGATTGTTGAGGAAGAGAATCTTATTTTTATTTTTAGAAAGAGAGTGCAGGGAAGAGGGGCAGAGGGGGAGAGAGAAAGAGAATCGCTTGCAGGCTCCAGGCTCAGCACGGAGCCTGACATGGGGTTTGATCCCATGATCCTGGGAATCATGACCTGAGCCGAAATCAAGAGTCAGATGCTCAACCAGTTGAGCCACTCAGGCGCCCCTAAGTCAGATTATTTTACTCATATACTCAAAACTCTGAAATGTTCCATTGCACTTAGAACTGCATCCAGACTCTTTACTGAAGCTTTACAAAACCCCACAGGATTTGGCCCTTGTCTTGCCCTTAATCACTACAGTCTAGTCAGTCTGACTTGTTATTACCTAGAATATGTTCAAGATTGTTCTTGCTATCTGCATGCTCTGCCCCTAGGTCTTTGCCTGATTGGCTCCTATCTTTCAAATTTTGGTCTTAAGTAGCACTTTCAAGAGAGGCCTTGTGTGACTACCAAATAAAAGTAGCTTCCTAGTCACTTTCTTATTACCTTGTTTTATTTTCTTCATAGCACATATCACTACCTGATATTTCCTTGTTTATTTGCTTACTTATTATATGTTTCTATTAGAGTGTAAATTTCTTGGGAGTCAGACTCTTGTCTGACTCTTCTGTGCCATGTTCCCAGCACCTGAGATGATGCATGGCACATACTAGGTGCTCAGTAAATATTTTGCTGGGTGAATGAACATTTAAGTAGACAGATTGAATTAGAACCGCTTAGATGAAGCTGTCTGTCTTAGGAGGTAGTAAATTTCCATCTCTGGAAGTACTTAGTGAGAGACTGAGGGATCATTTGTGGAGGAGCTTTTTGAACAGATTTTCTTTGCCATTTTTGTATCCCCATGCTTATGAGGGATAGGGCACCCCTATCAGTAATACAGGCTCTGGAAGGTGTGTAATTCCCCCCCCCCTCCCCCGGGGATGGCTTCTCAGATTCTAGTAGTGGAGAGTATACTTTTGATCATATAGCCTCCCCCAGTATGCCCACCCCCACCTCCTCTTCGGCATTTTATGTATCAAATCGATGTTGGACTTTATAACTCCAAGGTCCATTCTGTCTCCATGGAACTCTGATTCTTTTCGTTGTCATTCAAATAAGGTGGGTTACTATGATGTGGTAATGAAAAGACATCAATTCATTAGTTTAGCCACCTTCACAGGGAGCTTCTCTTTTGTCCCCTCATGTTTTCTGAAACACTACTCTGTCCCCACCCTCAATCTCAAGAGCCACTGTTAATAGTTTGGTCTCTATTTCTCCAAATTTTTTCCTAGGTTCCAACTAACAGAAATGTGAAAATAGTATCTTTTTCTTAAAAGAAATAGTGGAATAATTTTTTGGCTTTTTTTTCCACTTAATATATCTTGGATATCATTACTGTCAGCATATAGAGAATTTATTTCTCTCTCTTCTTAAAAAAAATAATTGCATGGGATTTCACTGCATGTCTATAAGTGTAATTTATTGAAGTAATCCCCTTGATGACATTTGGATTGTTCACTTTTTTCAACTTTATGAACATGCTGTTAGAAATTCTTTGTTCTGCTAGACAAATTCCTTATTCAAAAAGTAAAAACATTTTAAGTTTTAATGGATATTGCCAACTCTCCCAAATGGTTGAACCAGTCTGTACTCCACACAGCAAGATTTTAATTAGTTGCCCTTGCTTCAGTCAGTGTCTTTCATATTTTGAAGGATCCAGGTGCTTGAAAAGATAAGTAGTGTTTCCACAGTGTTTACATGTTTAAGTATAATGAAAACTGTTGCCATGGTGATGGCCTCTGGAGAAATAGTTTGGTAGTTTTCTGATCTTTGGGTTAGATCTCAGTTCATTTCGTTTTCTTGCTTGGTGATGTAGGGGATGCTAGCCTGAAGCAAATTTGGGTTTTCTTAAGTAGTGTAATTATTTAACACAGGCATAAAGATATTTGGAAAAATGTACTCTTGGAGCTTCCATTTCATGTCAAATGGTGACTGACATATCAGGTTGGCATCTTCAAGGATATAGAATGTGGCAGTGGAGTTTGCAGTCAAGATTATATAGTTTAAGTTTCTTGCCTTTTTTTGAGACAAGCAGCTGCTAGAACTTTAAGATCAAAGATTATAACTATGAGGTCTTCATGAATAAGCATCTTGCATTTATAGTCTGTGCTATCCAATATATACATTTTATTAGAAAATAATTCACAGTTTGGGGTGCCTGGGTGGCTCAGTTGGTTAAGCATCAGACTCTTGATTTCGGCTCAGGCATGATCTTGCAGTGTTCTGTGCACTGACTGTGTGGAGTCTGCTTGTGATTCTTTCTCTCTCTCTCTCCCTCTCTCTCTCTCTTTCCTCCCTTCTCCTTCCCCCCCACCCCCCTCTTTCTCTGCCCCTTCCTTGCTCACATGCACACACACTCTCTCAAAATAAACTGAAAACAATTTGCAATTTCATAACTTTTTGTCATTGAGCCCAGCCCCTTTGTTATTGCCTCACCTCCATCCCGTTAGAGATATAATTATAAATGTAAATTGGGAGATAGAGTGGGGCGCCTGGGTGGCTTAGTCGGTTAAGCGTCTGACTTTCGCTTAGGTCATGATCTCGCGGTTCGTGGGTTCGAGCCCCGCGTCGGGCTCTGTGCCGACTGCCAGCTCAGAGCCTGGAGCCTGTTTCAGTCTGTGACTCCCTCTCTCTCTGACCCTCCCTTGCTCACGCTGTCTCTCTCTCTCTCCTAGAAATAAATAAAAAAAAAACATTAAAAAAAAAATTGGGAGATAGAGTTCTGAAGATATGTTAGTTATCTATATCTTTTTCTGAGTGAGCTTTTGGTTTTTAGCTTGAGACACATTTTTTTTTCTTTCAATTTAAACAAGAGCATAAAATTTAAGTGTATAATCATGAGTTCTTAAATTCACCCGTCTGGCCGGCACCCAGAACAACATACAGAACGTTATCAGTACCTAGACTCCTCCTTGCACCTTCCCAGTCATTCCTCTTCCTGTGAAAGAGGCTTATATGGCTTATATTTTCGTAGATTGGTTTGCCTCCTGATAAGCTGTATATAGATGGGATCCTACAGCATGGGTTTTTGTGTCTGGACTGTGTTGCTTCACATTATAGTTGTGGGATGCCTTCATATTGTGAAGTTCTTTTTCAGTGCTGCGTGATATTTTATTGTGTGCGTATGCCATAATGTATCCATTTGACTGTTGAGAGACATTTAGATTGTTTGTCGTTTGTGGCTGTCATGGGTGGGCTGTCATGGGTATCATTCCTGTACGTGCCTTTGGATGCACTTATGCATCATTTCTGTTAGAATTTCTGGAACATAGGGTATGGGTGTGTTCATTAGCAGTCATATTTGTGTTATTTTTCTAGATAGTCATTTTCATGTTTTGCTTCTTGTGCAGTTTGCCTCAGGATACAGATCAACCCACAGAACAAAGCGGATTTCCAAGGCATCTCCCCAGAGCGAGCTTTTGCTGATTTCCTCTTTGCCAGCACCATCCTGCACCTTGTTGTGATGAACTTCGTTGGCTGAATTGCTCCCATTTACTTCATTGAGGAGTAGGAGACTAGAAGAGTGTAAGTAGTGATCATACCCCTTGTCCCATAATGTTGATTTTAGGAATGGAAGTCAAGTGTGGCTGCTTTTGATAATAGTTGCAGGGTTTATTGCTGTTAAGACATTTGCAGAACTTTCTACTGTTATGCAAAGTATGCATTAATATTATCGTGCAGCATCAGTGCTGTCTCTCTTTGTCATTGTCTTCTCACTCTTTTGCAAATCATTAAGATAACAGAAAATAAGAGTTTGCCTGTATACGTTAATTTCTGCATCAGTAACGCCGTGAAAGTAATGGAGATCTTGGAAGAGACATAAACTGTAGGCTCTGCCTGGAGATTTGCTCATAATTTTTTTTCTTATTTTGATCTTAGTTAACTTTAAATTCTGGACTATTGTCCCCCTAGTACCTAGTATAGTGCTTATACCTGATAGACATCCAGTATATGCTGAATGAAGGACTGTGGCCGTTTGTTAGTGTGTGTGCTAAAATGGAAATAAACGGAGAAATTGGATTAGCTTGGGGGAAGACTTTAAAATACAGGATGAGATGTCATTTGGTTCATTTGCTATTTTCCTTTTATGAGCGTAGAGCTTCTTTTTTATGTAGAATCTCAGTATATAAAACAGCAATGGAGCTGGAGTTGTTTTGATTGACAGAGTTGAAAAACCCTCTCTACTTGGCCTCTTTCAGATGTGGTATGCCCTTTCTTCCAAGCAGAATCCTAAATCTCTAAGAAGTACATGAGTGTTTTCCAAACTGTGTTTTGACACTGTTATTTTATATATAAGAAAACAGAGGCCTCCAGTGGCCACACAGTTAGGCGGTTGCAGAGTGGCGCCTTCGCCAGTGGTACTCTTGGCCCAGTGCTCTTCGAGTGCCCTGCCTGGCTTACTGACCAGTGAATGAGCTCTTTTCTTTGTCTTTGCATTACAACATTTAGTGTTGCTGTTGGTTGGTAGGAAAAAAAAGAACCTTAGCAAATGTTTTCCTTTTTGGGAGAAGAATATCTTAGGACTAGCCTCTGTAACTATAGAAGTCTGTCATGTTTGGGGCACCTGGGTGGCTCAGTCGGTTAAGCGTCCGGCTTCAGCTGAGGTCATGATCTTGCTGTTTGTGGGTTCGAGCCCCGCATCGGGCTCTGTGCTGACAGCTAGCTCAGAGCCTGGAGCCTGTTTCGGATTCTGTATCTTCCCTCTCTCTCTGACCCTCCCCTGCTCATGCTGTCTCTCTCTCTCTCTCTCAGAAATAAATAAAAACAAACAAACAAAAAGTCTGTCATGTTTGTACTAATCGGCAGTATAACACAAGAGTTAGCGGCGGTGCACAAAGTGTATGCAGATCAGTTTCTGGCATGAATGAGAATTGGTTACTTACAGTGTTAGATTAATTCTTCCCGTTATTGATAGCAACCACAAAAACAGTTCTGTTAATTCAAGTAAGGTTTCATTTTTGGTAGTGGTACGTTGACAGAAATGATTTATTTCAGTGAAAAAGTTTGAGAAGTACTTCTCTCTACTATTCTAATACAATTTAACTCTTTGGAAACCTGATCAGGACTTGAGCTTTCCCCCTCCCAATCCTTACCACACCTTCTATGTCACAGTCAGTGCCTTGTTACTTGCAATACAAACAAAAGTAAAATGTGACTCTTACCTTTTCTAGTAGAGAAGGCCTATAAACATTCAGCATAGTTAGAGCCACACCAGAGATCTGAACAAAGTACTGTGGGAGTCCAGAGAAGGGAGTATATGCCATCTGGGAGGAGAGGCAGCAGACAAGGTATCTGAGAATGAGAACTCTTTGATTACAGCTAAGAAACCAAACCACCAACATTGACCTTACACTTGCAGACCTCATGAGTGATTCTTGGGCTCTCTAATAGTAACCTTGCTGGTAAAGTCATACGTCTTCTGACTGACTGACTTTAGATTACTAAAATTATTTCTTCTAGATGAGTCACGTGTATGCTTAGAAGGGAACAGAGTGAACAATTCAAGGGTGTTCTTTAGGCTCAGGGAGATACCAAATCATGGAAAATGATTTCCTAAGCTGTCGTGATTGGAAGAGGACTCTGCTGTAGAGAGCTTCGTATTTCAAAATTATGACATAAACAGAGACAAAAAAGCAGGCTCAGCAGGAACTGCGTCCTATAGACTGTATTAACAACTTAGGGCCGCCTGTTCAGCTGGGAATTATGGGCCCAAGGTACAATAAAATCTTCTAATCCCAGATTACAGTGGTAAATCATTCTGTAGAGAGTATGCTCATTGAAAAATCCTTTTCTCAGGGATATTTCCCTAAAGATTTTTCACAGAGATCTTTTGTTTGACACAGGTTATACTCTCCTGTTTGCAATTAAAAAAACTTTTTTTTTAATGTTTTATTTATTTTTGAGAGAGACAGCATGAGCAGGGGAGGGTCAGAGAGAGAGGGAGACACAGAATCTGAAACAGACTCCAGGCACTGAGCTGTCAGCACTGAGCCTGATGCGGGCTCAAACCTATGAACCATGAGATCATGACCTGAGCTGAAGTCAGATGCTTAACCCACTAAGCCATTCAGGCACCCCTTCTGCTTGCGATTTTTAAGCATATATCTATTTTCCTTTTTTATGTGCTTTTTATTTTAACTTTTTTTTAATTTTTAAAAAGTTTATTTTTGAGAGCGCGCGCGCATGAGAGAGAGAGAGCGAGCACGCGTGCGTGAGCGAGTGAGCAGGGGAGGGGCAGAGTGAGAGGGAGACACAGAATCTTAAGCAGGCTCCAGGCTCTGAGCTGTCAGCACAGAACCTGACATGGAGCTTGAACTCATGAACTGTGAGATCATGACCTGAGCCAAAGTTGGATGTTCAACCAACTGAGCCACCCAGGTGCCCTTAACTCTTTTTTTTTAAGTTTATTTTATTATTTATTTTGAGAGAAAGCATGAGCAGGGGAAGGGGCAGAGACAAGAGAGGGAGAGATGCTGTCAGTGCAGAGCCCAACGTTGGGGCATGAACTCATCAATTGTGAGATCCTGACCTGAGCCAAAATCAAGAATCAGATGCTTAACCAATTGAGCCGCCCAGGCGCCCCTGCCCTTTTAATGTGTTTCTAACTCAGCTCTCTGTGTAGTGTGCCAAAACACTTTTAAAATAGTTTCCAACCAAGTTCTCAATATTTATACCAATTCAGAAGGTAGAACAAAACATCTCGAGCAGAATTCTCCATACTTGCCAAGTACATTGAGCGTTGGGTATAACAAGAATAAACATCTATAGTGTATTGCTCTTGCATGAATTTGGGGATGACATTTAAAACTAGCTGAAATGTAGTAGTTTTTCAACTACTCTAAAAAAAGGCAGATCAAAAGAAAATGGCATGGAGTTAAAATAAATCTGTTCAAGGAGAAGTAATTAACAGATACAGATAGCGAGAGCTCACCATGGGTCAGGCTTCAAGTGCTTCTTGTTCTGTGTCATTTATTTATTTTTTATTTTTATGTTTTAAAAGTTTGTTTATTTTGAGAGAGTTTGAGCAGGGGAGAGGCAGAGAGAGGGAGAATCCCGCGGGGCTTGACCCCACATACCACGAGATCATGACCTGAGCTGAAATCAAGAGTCAGACACTAAACTGACTGAGCCACCCAGACACCCCTGTCTTACTTTATTTTTAAAATAACCTCATGGGGGGGCTGCCTGGGTGGCTCAGTCTGTTAAGCCTCCGACTTCAGCTCAGGTCATGATCTTACAGTTCGTGGGTTCGAGCCCCGTGTCAGGCTCTGTGCTGACAGCTCAGAGCCTGGAGCCTGTTTCAGATTCTGTGTCTTCCTCTTTCTCTAACCCTCACCTTCTCACGCTGTCTCTCTCTCTCTCTCAGAAATAAATAAAACATAAAAAAAAAAAAAAAACCAACCTCATGAGGGGGGCACCTAGGTGACTCTGTCAGTTGAGCATCTGACATGATGCTCATGTTATGTCAAGTCATGATCTCACTGTTCGTGAGTTCGAGCCCCACATCGGACTTGCTGCCATCAGCACCGAGAGCCCACTTTGGATAATCTGTCCCCCTCTCCCTCCCCCTCCCCAGCTTGTGCTCTCTCAAAAATAAACAAACAAACAAAAAGAATAAAATAACCTCAGGGGCGCCTGGGTGGCTTAGTCGGTTAAGCGTCCGACTTTCGCTTAGGTCATGATCTCGCGGTTCGTGGGTTCGAGCCCCGCGTCGGGCTCTGTGCTGACTGCCAGCTCAGAGCCTGGAGCCTGTTTCAGTCTGTGACTCCCTCTCTCTCTGACCCTCCCCTGCTCACGCTGTCTCTCTCTCTCTCTCCTAGAAATAAATAAAAATTAAAAAAAAAAAAAAAAAAAAAAAGAATAAAATAACCTCATGAGGATAGGTTTGCTAATTCCATTAACAGAAAAGAAAGTCGGATAATACAGGCACGCCACCTAGGCATGCTTACTTGGTTGAGCATCCAACTTCGGTTGAGGTCATGATTTCATGGTTCAGGGGTTTGAGACTCTTGTCGGGCTCTGTTTGGACAGCTTAGAGCCTGGAGCCTCCTTCAGATTTTGTGTTTCCTTCTCTCTCTGCCCCTCCCCTGCTCATACTCTGTCCCTCTCTCTCTGTCTCAAAAATAAAACATTAAAAAAAAGTCTGATAGGGGCGCCTGGGTGGCTTAGTCTGTTAAGCGTCCGACTTTTGCTTAGGTCATGATCTCGCAGTTTGTGGGTTTGAGCCCCGCGTCGGGCTCTGTGCTGACTGCCAGCTCAGAGCCTGGAGCCTGTTTCAGAGTCTGTGACTCCCTCTTTCTCTGACCCTCCCCTGCTCACGCTGTCTCTCTCTCTCTCTCCTAGAAATAAAACATTAAAAAAAATTTTTTTTTTAAAGTCTGATAATCCAGTTTGACTTCAAAAAGTTCTCTTATACCCCATTTTTGCTTGTTTAGAGTATTTGATGCAGAGTTAAAAGAAATGTGTTTAAAAAGTAAGTTATTTATCTGTGTTCCCCTTATTATTTTCTTTCTTTGATTTTATTATAACAGTTTAAAAAGTACAGAAAAGTACAGAGAATAATCTAACCAACCACTACTGGGAATTAGGATTTTGAATGGATTAGGGGCGCCTGAGTGTCTCAGTCATTTAAGCATCCAACTTTGACTCAGGTCATGATCTCTCAGTTTGTGGGTTCAAGCCCTGCATCGAGCACTGTGCCAACGTCTCAGAGCCTGGAACCTGCTTTGGATTCTGTGTCTCTGTCTGTCTCTGCTCTTTCCCTGCTTGTGCTCTCTCTCTCCTAGAAATAAACAAACATACAAAAAAAATTAAAGATTTTGAACAGATTAGACATTGTAGATTCAACTAAAGTTTCCTTCCTTCCCTCCACTGTAACACCAGAGCTCTATGACAATTTCATTCAGCCAGGACTAATGTAAAACCTAGATCTATTAACACCACGTTTTCCAACCTTCAGCCTCTGTGGTCTCCCTAAAACCATCCTGTGGTAAGAGAGCCACCCAGTTGGCAGCACTGGTTATATAGGTGGCTATCGCGGTAGTAAGAATAAACTCATGATTTTATGTATGTATGTATGTATTTTTAAAGTTTATTTATTTTGAGAGAAAGAATCCCAAGCACGTTCCACACTATCAGCACAGAGCTCAAGCTCAGGAACTGTGAGATCTGATGGAGCTGAAGTCTGACGCTTAACCAACTGAACCATCCAGGCACCCCTCGCTTTATTTTTCAGCAGTCTCCACATCCAACATGAGGCTCGAACTCAGTGACCCCAGAGATGAAGAGTCGCATGCTCTACTGACTGAGCCAGCCTGGCACACCACTCGTGATATTGTTTAGATGATCCTAAAAATGAAATTGCAAAAGTAAAATATGCTCCTAGCGAGCTTTGGAGTTGCTGATCAGTGTCTGGCACCTCGGCAGCTGTAAATTTATTTTGGAGAAATTTATGACACAGAAGTTCAGTAGATTTGAATATTTTAAAATTTACATACTATCTGTAAACTATTTCTTGTGTTTCTTTATGTCTCTTTGTGAAGCTCTTTTAAAAAACTGTCAGCTTATCTGAGGTGTTCTGAAGGCAAATGAAGAAAAGAGGGACATAGCTACATTGGATCAGTTTGGGAAAGGAAGTTCCTGATGACAAGGTCCCTGGATCTGAGGGAAAGTGAACTGGGCACAAGGGACAAACCTGAGCTTGGAAATGTGCTCAGCCCCTGGGGAAGTTGTTTGCCAACTGCTCCAATGCTCATGCTAAAATCTTATTAGTGTTCCATTGTTTTTATAATAGAGGCCATTCTCCCACAGATCTTTAAAAATTCATAATGTTCAATCCTGGCTGGAACAAGGGGACTAACAGGGCTGGGCAGAACAGAACTCTGACAAGAAGTGGTATTTACAAATAATTGCTATTGGCTTTTTGAATTTATCAGGGAAGTACAGTGGTCCCCTCTTCTCTGTGGGGGATGCATTCCAAGTTCCCCAGTGGATGCCTGAAACCACCACTGGTTCCAAACCCTACGTATACTATTATTTTTCCTATACATACATACCTGTGCTAAAGTTCCGTTTATCAGTTAGGGCAAGTAAGAGATTAACAACAGTTACTAATAACAAAATAGGACAGTTGTAACACATCTTGGAATTAAGGTGTTGTGACTATATTCTCTCAGAACATCTTACTGTTCTGTAGTCAGCCTTCTTGTGATGATGTGAGATGATCAAATACCTATGCGATGAGATGAAGTGAGGTGTGTGATGTAGGTGTTGTGACCTAGTGTTGGGGTACTATTGACCTGACAATATGTCACGAGGGTCACCTGCTTCCCTTATGATTGACTGCAGTAACTGTGGAAAGTGAAACCTTGACTAAAAGGGTACTCCTGTGTAGTGTCTTCTGGAAGATTTCCCCTGGAAGGGAATCTAAATATTCTTTAGGCTCTACTGCCACCTAGTGGCTTGTACGTTTCATATGCCCAGAATGTACTAGGAAGCAAAAGTTGAGTTGGATGGGGGCGGGGTGGGGGTGGGGAACCACTGATACCTTTGTGATAAAATGTAGTTTCTTTGTGGTCACAGGAGGGCAGCAGAGGTCCAAGTGGGCTTAGATGCCAGGTGGGGGTTTCTCTACATTCTGGCCACAGGTAGGCAGTGTGGAGTTAGGCTCAAAAGGTCATGCAACCTTAATGAGGCTTAGGGATTTTTTATCCAGGATCCTCAAGTGCACGGAGACCCACAGATTTCCCCCTTTATTTCCTTTTCTTGTCAATTGAAGAGCACCTTTTTGATTCATCCTAGACTTGTTTTTGCTCCCAACATGACCTCCACTGGTAATAATCTTTAAGGTTTTTGACTGGGGGGCGCTGTTCAGTTTTTATTCCATTTTCTCTTTAACATTTCCTCTTATATTGAATTAGAGCTAGCCACCAAGTAAGTTCTCAAAAAGGGAACTATTCTAAATTTGTGGACTTTATTTTGAGCTAAACATACAGTATAATCTTTTTTTTCCAGCCCCCCCCCCCTTTTTTTTGCCAGTTTGAGGGGGAGATTAATTCTTTACCCATTGTTAAAGCCCTAAATCTGCTTATTTTATGACTAATGACTAATTAGTGATTATGAACTATATGAATTAATATGACTAATGATCAGTCTTTGACTATGTTCATAGACTGACATATGAACTAATGACTAATTGGTGATTGAGCTCTATTTTGTATTTGGTCTGTTTAAAGCTCCCAATAAAGAAAATATATCAAGTAGAGTTGTGTTTATGAAGTTCATTGCTGCCCTAATTCCTTACCTTATTTCTCCATCCTTGCAGCTTGAATAATTCCTACCCAAGTTGTATAGAAGGCTCTTCTGGGGCCCACTGTGCTTACCTCTAATGCTGTACTTTAGCCAATAGTTATGAAACTGTTCATTTGCTTTCCTATCTCTCCCACTGAACTCTTGAATTCCCTGAAGGACCTCAGGGCTTAGCATGAAGTGAACAGTCACTGTGCATGTTTGTTGAATGAGTGTATGAATAAATAAATCCTTTCAACTGTAAGAAAATACTATAAAAATAGCTAAATCCTTAGTTACTGGATGCTAAGACATGGAAAGTGCTGTGGAAGAAAAAAGCCAAGGAAGAAATTTGTATGAGGGACTGTAGTGTAGAGCACAAGCATGAGACTAGAAATTGGAAGGCCTGCATTGTAGAGTTTGCTCTATTAACTAGTTGACTGGACAAATAAGCTTGTTTCTGAGGCCCAGTTTCCCTGGCTGCACAATGAAGGAATAGGCCTGGATGGTCATCACTCTCTTGCAGCTGCTATAGCCCATGATTATTAGGATTTATGATAGTTCCCGTTGTGTTTGAGGCAGATTGTGCTGTTTATGTGGATCCTCACTTGAGCTTTGCTTTTTTTCTTCATTGTTGCTTTTTATCGTATTACCAGATTTCCATCATCATCCACAAGAGGTGGAAAGTTAGTGTCAGTATGTATAACAAAAGACACAATGTTTGCATAAGATTGCAGTGTTTGCAGTGCATTGCATTGCAGTGTTGCAATGTTCGCAAATTTGGTGACATTTGCAAAATGTTTTACATTTACTACATTACCAGGCTTGTGGGACTCACATATACTCTTAGACACATTAACCCATGTGATCCTCATGGCTCACCTTGCGATGAGGTAGATGAATAATAATATTCCTATTTTACACATGAAGGAGTTATACCTTGGTGAAATTTAATTTTTAAAAAGTAACCTGTACACCTAATGTGAGTCTCAAACTCATGACCCCAAAATCTAGAGTCCCGTTCTCTACAACCTGAGCCAGTCAAGCGCCGTAACCTTGGTGAATATTAAATTAACTTGTCCAGGCCCTGGAACTATTTAAAAAATTTTGTTTTTAATGTTTTATTTATTTTTGAGAGAGAGAGAGACAGCATGAGCAGGGGAGGGTCAGAGAGAGAGGGATACACAGAATCCGAAGATAGGCTCCAGGCTGTGAGCTAGCTGACAGCACAGAGCCCGATGCGGGGCTCGAACCCACGAACCGTGAGATCATGACCTGAGCTGAAGTCGGACGCTTAACCGATTGAGCCACCCAGGCGCCAGGCCCTGGAACTATTAAGTGATCGAGTGGTAACCTGATAACAGATATTTGACTCTAAACTTAGATTCTTTCTTCTCTATTTTGTTCAGAGACTTTTGGATGATAAATTACATCTTTTTGTTAAAAGATTTTCATTAAAAATATTAAACTTCTCTTTTTTCAATGAGAAAAGCTTAGGAGAGATTGATAAGAAAAAAATGAAAGTAGGCTATCTAAAATATTTCTGCCTGGCCACCCACATTGGGTATAGAGATTACTTAAATAAGTAAATAAAATATTTCTACAAAGATGGTCACCTTGGGTCCAGAGGACGTGCTAGAGATGGCAGATCAGGAGACCTGACTTTATCCAGAGGATGACCTTGGTCCAGTGCTCTCTAGTAGAACTCTGCAACGTGGAAATAGTTCTAAGTCTATATTATCTGGTATGGTAGCTGCTAGCCACATGTTGTTAAATGAACATTTGAAATGTGCCTGACTGAGGCACTGAATTTTACATTTTATTTAATTTTAACTAAGTTTAAATAGACACGTATGGCTAGTGGCTTCAGTGTTAAAGACAGCACGGCTCTGGAAAAATCTGTTAAACTCCCAGTACCTACTGCCTCCTCATCTATGAAATGAGAGGATCAGACTAGTTGATCTGTAAAGCCCCTTTCATTTTTAGAAACGCATGATTCATGCCTTCTGAAATTGTAGTGATTCACATGGAGCTGGGAACCTAGAATTTCTGCAGAATGGTCTTGATTCACATTTTCTCTAATTTCGCTGTTAATTGGGTGACCAGGATCCAGGATACGACGATTTGAAGGAAAATTAGTATCTGAGCCTATGCTCAGTGTTGGTGTCTGAATAGAGATGATGCTGGAGAAGAATACGGATTCCAAATAGAAATGACCCTGTCTGGCATTATCTTTTGTATCTATACAGAGAATAATTATTTTTAACTTTGTGTTGTGCCTGGCTTTCTGTTAAGATGATTAGAGCAGACTGATCAGATGGCGCTGTCTTTTCTGCATGCATGAAATAGACTGAAGAAGTCATGCTAACTTCTCTCAGTAGGTGCCTTCCATTTTGCATGTCTTGATATTATGGGAAGAAATTTTATTAGTTTCCTGAAACCTTTATCCCCTGGTTAGCAGTTGAAGCCATTCTTCTGAGCTGTTGAATAGTCCAGTTTTGTTAACATTTCAAAGAATCCTAGATCCTCTGCTTTTAGAATACTATCTGGTAAATGTAGTTCTGTCTTAAAAGAAGGGAGCAGATTTTTTTTTATGTAGAATTTTCTGAAAACAACTATCATGAGACTTAATCTCATGAGTCATTTTTGCCTTCTAGATGGACCAGCCCTAGTGTCTTAGATTTGTTTGACCGTTTTAATACCATAGAAACTCAAAACTTGACTTTTGCACTAAACTAAGATTTCTTTTATAATTCTGTGTCAGGGCTTCTCACTGAAATGGCCTTATGTTCCAGTCTGCTTTCACCTGGCCATTAGAACTGATGCATTCATAATTCATAGTCTGTGGCCAGAGTGTGGTTTTTTGTTTTTTGTTTTTTGTTTTTTTTTTTAGTTATTTTCTTTTTTGAGAGAGAGAACACAAGCAGGGAAGGGTCAGAGAGAGGGGAATAGAGGATCTGAAGCGTGCTCTGTGCTGACAGCAGAGAGCCTGATGTGGGGCTCAAACCCACCAACCGTGAGGTCATGACCTGAGCCGAAGTTGGATGCTTAACTGACTGAGCCACCCAGTCACCCTGAGAGAGTTTTTTGCTTAACAAATTTGATGGAGTGGGGCACCTGGCTAGCTCAGTTGGTGGAGTGTGTGACTCTTGACCTCAGGGTTGTAAGTTTGAGCCCCCTGTTGGGTGTAGAGATTGCTTAAAAAAAAAAAAAAAGTTTGATGGAGTGAATAGGTGAGTTTTAATAGGTTTGTTTGTTTTTGGCACCATGAACACTTTTCTTTTATGCATATCTTATAATTCTACTGATACAAGAATGTTGTATAGTTCTATATCATGTCTCTAAGCACCATTGTTACTGACATAAAAGCATTCTGGGTAGAAGTCTCATATCTTTTCCATGAAGCTCTGATGCTAGAATCTCTAGGTCACCATAACTGGTACGCAGAATAAGGTGGTGTCCTTTTACCTGCCAGGGTAGCTCCACTCTTCCAAAAGGTAGTGCTTTCCAACCCTTTTCAAGTCGTGACACCCAAAGGAGATTACAGTATGTTCATGGCACACTGCAGAGAAAATGACTCGGTGTACTGGAGCCCATAAAGCTACAGGGCCACATTTTGGCTGCACCCATATTGCAGCACACAAGGCAGACAGCTCTCCTGGATTTGGTTGGGGAGGAACCATCTCACAGCTTCCAGCTCGCATCTCAAGTGATTAGCGGTAGGGTGACTGCTTCTCTTGGAGTTATCCTCCACCTTCTTGCCAGAAATAACCTTATCTGTCAGTGAAAATTATTTCTTCTCTTTCCATGTTAAATTGGAGATTGGGAGTTTTTCTCTACTTTTTCTCTCTTGAATTCTTCCTTTTACCCCCTGTTCTTCCAACTGAAATTGAGTGCTTTGTAGGCTTTCTAGATCCAGAAAAGCCGTGTAGGCTCATTGCATTCTTCGTCTCCACCCCCCAGAGAGTTTGTGAGCTAGAGAGGTCAGAGTGACTTCTGTTAAGTCACGAAACTTATTAATTGTAGACCCAGGGTTGGAACTCACGCCTACAACTCCTAGTAAGTTTTGCCTCAGTGTACTTGGAATTCAGATTTGAAGATTCCTTTCTATGGATATGAAATGTTCTATGAAAAATATTTGCTTTATTCTGGTTGTTCTAGCCTGGCTTAAATACTGTCCAGCATTTGGGAACCCCATGGTTGTCTTTGTGGGTTTAGAATTTTGTTTTAAGGATTTGGGGTCCTGTCTTGTAGTGTTCTAAGACATTTTTTTAAAACCTTGGATATCTCTCTTACCTTTCTGCTTCTCTCTTTTAGGTTCACTTTTTGCTTTCCCCTGGATAAGAGCTTTTGAGATGGCAACTTGGGACACGTGGATTTTCTTCAGATTTATACTTACTGCCGACTCTGATTTGGGATGTAGGTGGAGACCCCAGAGAAGTTCCCTTGCTTTTGTGTTAGAGCAGTTTTGTAATGAGTGTTTATGAAGATGACCTTTACTTTCCATTAAGTGTAACCTCCTTTTTGCCTTTCAAATTAATAAACTCCATGCCACTCCTTCTTGTGCCTGTGGCTCTGTTTTTTATTTTTCTTCTTTATTGGTATTACAATCCTTCTTTACTTTCAGTCCTCTGCAGAGCCCTTTAGAAGCGGAAAACTTGCAACTGTGAATCTGCTTCCCAGTTTTCATTAAGTGTATCTGAAGCTAATGACAAAAGGCAGTGCTGACGACCCTGGGAAATGACAGTCCTTTGTCTTTTCCCTGTGGCTGGTAATCCTTTACTAATCCCACACTTGTTGCAGGTGGTTCCATGCTTATGACAATGCATTCCTGGAGCTGCATCATTAAGCACTTTGTTAGAAATTGAACTCCACGGGTACCTCCATGTTTACATGCCTCAGCTTGCTTTAGTGGTGAAGAGTGAAATGTGGGCAGTGTGAGCAGAGTGCAAAATGTGAGAGTTGTATGTATGTTTGTGTATAGGAAACGGTACTCTCCAAACCACTTGCACAAATATTTTCTCATTTTGTTCTTGCCACCATCTTGGGGGTTCTAATCCTCATGAGATACATGGAGTTAACCATCAGTGTTGTCACTTGCTTCAGATCAGAAGTCCTGATACGGCTTGTGTAGAGCAGTAGATCTGCTGGGTGAAGTGTAGGTATATTTATGTGTATCACGCTAGCAACCCTGTTTCCATCGTGGCGCTATATATAGGAACTAAGCTATGCTGAGAATTCCACCATTTAAATTTAGCTGACCACTGAGATGATGAGTTGTGCTTTAGAGGTTCTCCCAACTTGGCTGTACATTAAAATTGCTTGAGGAACTTAAAAATGAGAGTCCAGTGCCCAGGTCACACCTCAGACCAATTAAAAATCTTTGAGGCCGGCGGAGCACCTGGGTGGCTCAGTCGGTTGAGCCTCCAACTTCAGCTCAAGTCATGATCTCGCCATTCATGAGTTCAGACCCCATGTCGGGCTCAGAGCCTGGAGTCTGCTTTGGATTCCTTATCTTCTTGTCTGTGCACTTGCTCTGCTCTCTGCCTTTCCTTCTCTCAAAAATAAACAAACATTAAAAAAAAATTAAAAGAAAAATCTTTGAGGGTGGCATCTATACTAGGTACAGCTAATTCTCCTGTGCAGACAAATTGGAGAGGCCCTCCTCTGGATTCTTGCTTCTCAAAATGTAGTTCGCTGACCAGCAGAATCACCTAGGAACTTTAGCTGAAAAGGAGTCTCAACCCCCCTCCCCCAGCAAAATCTTTAACGTAGTTCCTGTGTGATTCATGTGCATATTAAAGTTTGAGAAGCACTAAGCTAGAACAATGGCCCTCAAGTTTTTGGTGTATCTCACAATTCCTAGGGATGACTAGTTCACTAAAATTTTGATTGAGCAACTTAATTTCCTTTGAATTGTATACAGATAAGCTTTATCAGGAGAATCCTAGATTATTTTTAGTCTAGATAGATAAACAGGTATTTTGGATAAAAAGTGTCAACTGTTTTCCTAACAGCAGCCAGCCCCGCAAGGTCCTGGAAACCTTGTTTCCAAATTCTTTAGAGACTTAAGCTGTCCCTAATTCCCTCCCAACCTGAGGGTACATAACCAGTTACCTGTCACAATCCCAGTACAGCGCTTCCTGCCCATGAGTCCTGTCCCTGTGCTTTAATAAAATCACCTTTTTGTGCCAGAGACGTCTTCAAGAATTCTTTCTTGGCTGTCAGCTCTGAATCCCACCATCACCCCCAAAACTTCATCGGGTTTTGTTTAATGCCTTTCAATGATCTTGAGATTCATGGTTTATTGGATTAGCTGTGGTTTCAGAAGCCATTTACCCACACCAGGGACCATCATCGGGAAACATTCATCTTTGAAGTGTCTTTTCACTATTTGTGATAGGGCAAAAAGCCTGTAGAATGCTTTTGGAGTTTTGGGTTTTTAAATTTAGTTAAAAACTCATTACAAGTGACTCACTTGCTTGACTTGCTCGGTGGTTCTCAACTATGCATATACAGAAGAGTTAGCTTTGGAACTAACTATTCCTTCAAGCTTAAAAGAATGTGTTACCCCCTATTCCACTCCCCTAATTGAGTTTCTGATTCTTAGGTGGGTTTTGTTTTTGTTTTCGTTTTTAGCTGAAGTAGCTAAAGACATGGTGGATGAGAGGCACTGAACCAGGATAGCTAATCTGTTCATTAGATACCTCTTCCTATTTCTGGACCTTTCTCAATACCCACCAGCTATGTTGCGATAATAATATTTCTCCATGGGCCTTAATGCATGGGTACTCAATATAGCATGTTGAACGAGTAGATTTTGAGTACCATGGTACAGAGAGTAGCAGCATTTCCTGCTGCTTCTAGCTCGACACCTTTTATAAGGTGGGTTTATTTTTATTTTCTGTGCTCTTTTGTGGGGCCGGAAGCCATTTGCCACAACCACTGTAAAGAGTCTGTTGCCTGCCATTTTCTGCAGTGGTGGGAAGCCCAGCCCTGAGCACCTCCTGCCCACACACTTCCTGTCCCCTATCACATGGAAACCATCTCTTGTGTTTTCTTCTCTCAGCACCCTCTACCTTTGGCCTCTTTGATCATACCCTTTCATCTCAGGCTTCAAAATACTTTTGTTATGATGGTTGGAAAATACTTGGCAAGGTCACAGAGGCCTGTTCCCCTGGTTTTGGAGGCTCAGAAAGCCAGCACTGGCTAGTTACCAGAGGCTCGGGGTGTCTCAAGTTTGAGTGCTCTATGACTTTGTACCTACATTTAGTTAAAAAACATTTTAACAAATAATAAACAATGGATGTCTCCTTGAGGGGAAAATAACACTTCTCAGAACAAGGATTCCCAGATGAGGGAAATGAGAAAGAAGTAGGAGGAAGCTTCTGAAAAGCAAAATAAAAAACATTTGCTTACATTCAACTAGTAAGCGGGTCCAAGCTTATTACAAAACTTCTGTCAATGGGATGAAAAAAGAGATGTATTTTCCAGCCACCCTCCTCCCTCTCCCCCAGGCAGCCTGGTGTTGCAGAAAGCATTTTGCTTGACTGGAAAGTGTTGATTTAAGAACCTGTTCTGCTGCTTATTGTCTGTATTGACCTTTCATGCTGTCTCTAAAATTTAGCAAATAATTAGGCACCTAGGCACTGCACCACATAGTGCATAGGGTTCTAAGACACAATCCTTGCTGTCCAGGAGTGAGTGATTTGACATTGAGTGTCTGTAATGGCATTAAGTGCCCTCCTGCTATTTATGTTTCCCTATAAATCCCATGAGGAAGGGAGGTGCTATTCCTTTCCAGATGAGGAAATGGAAATTCAGTTTGCAAGTGTTAGGGTTTGAATCTTACTTCTGTCTTATTCCAAAGCATTTGGATTAGGCTTTGAATGCAATAAATAATAAAATAATAAGCATGGGGATAATAATACTTCACATATTGTCCCAACAAAATGTAAGTGGAAGTACCTTGTTAATGTAATTGCTCTACAAATGTGTCCGTACTCTCATGGCTGTCATCAGAAATGCTGAGGACCATTTCACATATATTGCTTTTCTCCCTCAGCGGCTCATCCAGTTTTACTGGCTTTCGGCTATAGGGCTATGGTGGCCAATGGTGGCCAATGGTGGGCCTTCCTCTCTCCAGAGGAGAGAGCCCTTACTGCTAGGAGCCTTCATTAGGGTCAGCTATTCAGGCTTGCTCTGCTTAAAAAAAAATTTTTTTTTTAAATGTTTGTTTATTTTTTGAGAAAGAGAGAAGGAGAGGGAGAGCGACAGTGTGAGCGGGGCAGGGGCAGAGAAAGAGAAAGCCAGAGAACCGAAGCAGGTTCCAGTTCAATGTGGGGCTCGAACTCATGATCAGCTGAGATCATGCATGACCTGAGCCCAAGTCGGATGCTTAACCAACTGAACCACCCAGGCACCCCTGGCTTGCTCTGTTTTTTAAAATTCCAGGGATGGGGGGCACCCGGGTGACGTAGTTGGTTAAGCGTCCGACTTTCGCTCGGGTCATGATCTCGCGGTTTGTGGGTTCGAGCCCCGCGTCGGGCTCTGTGCTGACTGCCAGCTCAGAGCCTGGAGCCTGTTTCAGTCTGTGACTCCCTCTCTCTTTGACCCTCCCCTGCTCACGCTGTCTCTCTCTCTCTCTCCTAGAAATAAATAAAACATTTAAAAAAAAAAAAGAAAATAAAATTCCAGGGATGGACAACTTAGATTTTAACTTTTTATTATTGAAATTTACACAGACACACACAGACAGACAGACAGACACACACACACAGACACACACACACACACACACAAGACAAGTAAACTCCCAGATGCCCAACGTTCAGCTTCAACAATTATCAACATTTTACCCCAGTCAAGTTTCAGGATGTTAATTAGTAAGACACATCTGGTGGGAGAGCGCCTTCTTTCTATTCATCATTTACCTAAAAAAGTATTTGAGTGCCTACTCTGTGCCAGCTACAAGAGATACAGAGGTGATCAGAACAGACCAGAGGCTTCCCACTCAGAGCCTTAAATCCTAGCTGGGAAGAGAGCCAGATTAGCACATAAATAGAATTGTGTTGTTCTTTGGGGAGTGGAGGACATAAACTGTGTGAGGTGGTTGTAAATGGAGCTCAGGAGGGAGCTCCTCAGAAGAGGTGGTCAGGAAAGCCCTCTCTGAGCAGGTGACATTTAGGCTGAGATCTGACAGCTGAGAGAGCCAGGAGCCCAAACAGCTGAGTGTGTCTGCATATTATTTTACTAACTTGTGTTGCCCTGTGAATGAGGAGTGGGGTTCGCATGTGCAGAAAGTATTGCCTCAGGAGACTACTAGCAGCGTGTATTGGAGGAGTGCCTAAATGTGCGGGCCTGCTTTGCCTTCTAGTCTGATCCTAGAGGGGGATCAAGTAGGTGAAGAGTCACAGAAGAGGGAAGGGACATTCAGGCAGAATACAAGACACTGGTCTTGGGCAAGTCAAGAGACCCCAGGCCTTTTCTGCTCCTTCCTCTTTGACGACAGCTTCTGGAACCAGCTGGGGCTTCGTGTCCACAGTACTTCCTGGAAAGCCAGGGGGGTTCCTGATGTGGGCCTAGTGCTCTGTGATCCTGTGATCGCAAGCAAGCCACTTAACCTAAGATTTGTGAAAGGGAGAGGTAGTACTCTGTCTCCCGCTTAGGTTTACCATGAAGATCAGAGGAGATAATGTTTGCTTTGGTGAGGAACAGGCTATTGTTGCTGTAAAGATTCTAGATAAAGATGTTGCTGCACCCGCATTGCTTGGTAAATCACTGGAATAACGGATCAGCAAGGAGAAGCAAGGACACCCCAGAGTTTGCTAAAAATAGTTTCTTGAGGTCTCCACTGGAGAGAAGTCCTTTTTAAGGTTAACCCAGTTTCCCCGATCAAGGCTGGAAGCATGATATGGAGACCCGTTGCTCACCACTCTCTAAACCACATTTCCTTCATCTACTTAAACTCTCTTAAGTCTCGCCAGCCTTGTCTTACATTTATATGCTCTTCCCCTAATGTTTTCTTTTTTCCTCCTTGGCCGAATTATATTTGGGTGGTTCAGGGAAGAGGGTAGACAGGCATGCTCCTTTGCCTCAGTGGGATTTTTTGAAAGGTTTTGAACATGGGAGGGATCTCTCCTGTGGACTCTACTGCCTCTGGAATAGGAACATGCTCCCATTTCCAGAGCAAACAGGAAGACTGGGCTCTTTCCGAAGGTGGTGAGAGCCTGTGGGAGCCTTGAGGATGTTCTGGCCTGTGAGATGATGGCTGCCCTGAGAAGCTACCCCTGGACGGTGCTGCAGAGGTCTGCCTTATGCCTTCAGATCTTGTGTCCTGCAGGGTCCCAGGGACCTTTCTGAGGGCAGCGAGGCCCTGGAGGGTGAGAGGGGAGAGAAGAACCAAAACATTCAGGGTAGAGAATCAGGGAGGCCTGAAGTGCTCTGGGGCCAGGAGTAGTGGCTTTTGTCAGAAATGGGGCCACGGCCTTGCCAGTGTTTCTGGCAGGTGCTTCATCAAGCTTTCCCGGAACATGGAAGCCATGGAAGGAGGAAGAAAACGTGCATGCTGGTGTTGTGAGAAGCTCCCATGGCCACAGTGAGGGGAGAGGTGGTCATCTGCTATGGGAAACAGCACATGCTAGTGGCACCTGGAAGCCTGGAGCCCTTGGTCAGCTTGGTGGGCCAGCCTGATGATCAGCACATGGGGTCATGGTCCATCCTCCCAGGTGTTTCCTTATGCAGTAAAACCTTGGTTGGTGAGCATAATTTGTTCCAGAAACACGCCTGTAATCCAAAGCACTCATATATCAAAGGGAATTTCAAGAACATTGGCTTAGTTGTGATCATGTGCCGTTCGGCGTCACATACTGCTCATATTGCAAGATATCCCTTGTTTATCAAGTTAAAGCTTATTAGAATTATTTACTCGTCTTGCGGAACACTTGCAGAACAAGTTACTTGCAATCCAAGGTTTTACTCTGTGTGCATGTGTGTTTACTAAGCTTGTACACCCTTATCCCTTCGACAGTATTGAGAAGTGGGTGGGCTACTTTATATTTTATCCACACGACTGGTGAAAAATTGGGAAGATTCAATGTTTAAGACTAGTGAGGCCGTGAAGCTTATAGTAACAACCGGTTCTCCTGACTTCTGCCCAGGACTTATCCCCAAGATATAACAGAAACCTCCATTATGAAAGTACAGAAGTTGACACATATCTTTCGTGCTTACATATTCACTGGACTGTTAGCTCCTTGAGGACAGAAACTGTGTGTACATTTAATAGGAATGGAACTTTATTGAAATATAATTAACAGATACAAAAATGCACAAGTCCGAGGTGTACATTATGACACATTTTGACATGTGTACACATCCAAGTAACATTCACCCACATCAAGATACAGATAATTTCCACCACCCGGAAACTTCCCTCATGGCCTTTCCCTGTCAATCCTTCTACCTCAGAGGCATCCACTGTTCTCATTTCTATCACTGGTGAATTAGTTTTGCCTATTCTTGAACTTCATCTGTGTGGAGTCATTGTACAGAGACAATGCCCAGAGCCTGGCACAGGGTCTGGCACGTGGCAGGAAAGCAATGTGAAAGAAAGCCTTGGTTCGGAAACTACCCTGTGAGAGAGCATTGATCTCACTGGGAAACTGAGGCTCCGGGCATTTGGTGATCAGGGCACAAGGCCAGGGCAACCGTGGACCCTACTGCCAGATTCTGAATTCACACCTCTCTCCCAAGGCCCCCCTTAGCTCTCTCCCCCTCTCCTGCCCCGCCCCCAGGCTCCCCTTCGTGCTCAGCCAACCTGATGATCCTGGGCAGATAGTGCCCCCTGCCGCTTGCAGGGCCGGATTCGGCACCCACTTCCCTCTACGGGGAGGTGATAGGATCACACAAGCGCTGGAGCCCCGTGCAGCTACTGGCAAAGGTCAGGGGCTCCGTTCACTGTATGAAAGTCACCAGCCCTTTTATTTTCCTTGGAAGGAGGTTTTCCTAAGTTTTGGGAGGCCTTTCCTCCCTCAGAATCAGCGGACTGAGGGAAAGAGGCCTTTTTGGTGGAGCGCTGCTGCCCCCAGATGGACGGCGGCGGACACTACCACCGAGTGGGATGTCCAAGCTCTGCGTTTTTCGCGTTTCGGGTTCTGGCCTCAGTTCTGAGGCTCCTTTTCTATGGGTCTCCCGCATCCAGGGGTGCTGGTCTCTGAGAGGCAGATTCCGTCCGGGCCATCACCCAGCACCTCAGCCTAGGCCTGGAGTTAAGGGTCTTCCTCCGAGAACCAACCAGCTCCAGCTGTGTGTGGGGGCAAATGTGGCTTCAGGGAGGGTGGGCTGGACGTAAGCCTAGAGGGCCTGCCCTGTATTAAGCAAATGTTTAATCAGGTGTGGTCAAGGTTTGATCTTAGTGCTTGGTTCAGAGGAGGGGCAGAGGCGGGGTGGGAGAAGCTTCTCGCATGCAACCGGGTGTGCAGCACCTCCCCGGCCTGCTGCCCGCCGGCACCGCCCCCCTCCTCCCCCAGCTCTCCGTCTTCCTGTCGCACCTGCGGTTGTTGGTGGCGGTGTAACGGCCCAGCCTGCCTGGCCCCAGCACGTGGCCTGAGGCGATACTATCTCTCACTCAGTATTTTTAACTCCTCTTTGCAGAGGATGTGGCTTTTGTGGGAGAGCTTCAAAGGGTGCCCCACTTGCCCCTCTGGGCAACTATTACGTCATGGAAATGGGGAGGGGAGGCCCTGAGCCCCCGAACACCTGCAGGGAAGTGGGAGACTTTTTCCACTTCCTGTCCTACTTCTGGCTACTGACTCAGTGTCTGACCTGTTTATTAATTTCAAAATATAGCTTTTTGGCTGATCCTCAGAGGAAACCTTATACGTGTGTGTCTGGGTGAAATGAGGTCTGGAAACCAGGTGGCCTTACACAAAGGCAGGACTCAGGTGGTCCTGCAGGCTTCTAACCAGTCAGCGCACTTATTAACAGAATGACAGCTCTGGGTCCCCACCTGGCTTGATCCCTGTAGGTCTGTCCTCAGGAGCTCTTTGTCCCACACACTGCTCTGGGAGGTAGACGAGAGAAGTGGTTTTAAGATAGGCCATGTGGGTAGTTAAGATGTCATTACTACCTAAAACACTCTACACATTCAATGCAATTCCCATCAAAATTGCACCAGCATACTTCTCAAAACTAGAACAAACTATCCAAAAATTTGTATGGAACCACAAAAGACCACGAATAGCCAAAGTAATACTGAAAAATAAAACCAAAACGGGAGGGATCACCATCCCAGACTTTAGCCTCTACTACAAAGCTGTCATCATCAAGACAGTATGGTATTGGCACAAAAACAGACCCATAGACCAATGGAACAGAATTGAGAACTCAGAAGTGGACCCAAAAGTATACAGCCAACTAATTTTTGACAAAGCAGGAAAGAATATCCAATGGAAAAAAGACAGCCTTTTTAACAGATGGTGTTGGGAGAACTGGACAGCAACATGCAGAAGAATGAAACTAGATCATTTTCTCACACCATGCACAAAAATCAACTCAAAATGGATAAAGGACCTGAACATGAGACAGGAAACTATCAACACCCTAGAGGAGAAAGCAGGAAACAACCTCCTTGACCTCCACCGCAGCAACTTCTTACTTGACACATCCCCAAAAGCAAGGGAATCAAGAGCAAAAATAAATTGTTGGGACCTCATCAAGATTAAAAGCTTCTGCACAGCAAAGGAAACAACCCAGAAAATTAATAGGCAACCAACGGAATGGGAAAAGATAGTTGCAAATGACATATCAGATAAAGGGTTAATATCCAGAATCTATAAGGAACTCACCAAACTACACGCCCGAAAAACAAACAACCCAGTGAAGAAATGGGCAGAAGATATGAACAGACACTTCTCCAAAGAGGACATCCAGATGGCCAACAGACACATGAAACGATGCTCAGCATCGCTCCTCATCAGGGAAATACAAATCAAAACCACACTGAGATACCACCTCACGCCAGTCAGAGTGGCTAAAATGAGCAAATCAGAGAACTCTAGATGCTGGCGAGGATGTGGAGAAACGGGCACCCTCCTACACTGTTGGTGGGAATGTAAACTGGTACAGCCCCTCTGGAAAACAGTGTGGAGGTTCCTCAGGAAACTAACAATAGAACTCCCCTAAGACCCAGCAATAGCACTGCTAGGAATTTACCCAAGGGATACAGAAATGCTGATGCATAGGAGCACATGTACCCCAATGTTCATAGCAGCACTCTCCACAATAGCTAAAACATGGAAAGAGCCTAAGTGTCCATCAACAGATGAATGGATCAAGAAGATGTGGTTTATCTATACGATGGAATACTACATGGCAATGAGAAACAATGAAATCTGGCCATGTGTAGCAACATGGATGGACCTTGAGGGTGTTATGCTGAGCGAAATAAGTCAGGCAGAGAAGGACAAATATCATATGTGTGCACGTATAGGAGGACTAGGAGGAACTTAACAGAGGACCAACCGGGAGAAGAAGGGGGGAAATAGTGGGGGAAAGGGAGAGAGGCAAACCATGAGAGACTCTTGAATGCTGACAAAAACTGAGGACTGATGGATGTGGGGGGGAGGAGGGATGGGCATGGAGGAGGGCACTTATGGGGATGAGCACTGGGTGTTATGTGGAAACTAATTTGACAATAAACTATTTGTAAAAAAAAAAAAAAAGATAGGCCATGTGGGGAAAGTGAGGTGGACCCATAATGTGACCTTCCAGCCTGTACCTTACAATGGTTGCTCAGTGTTCTGGGTTCTGCCTACCCTGCTTCTTGTGTGTTCTCCCAGAGTAACATCCTCTAGACTCTATTGGATGATTGCCTGCCTGGGGGCTTCACTGGCCAATGGGCCATCACTCAGGTTTTGCTTTTCCTGATAGTTCTTGACAGGTTACTCTTAGCTCTTGGCAAAACTGTGAAATAGCAGCTCACCAGCCAACTCCTCTATTAATCTCCGTTTCCCTTTCTCCCTCACCTTCCCCACCAACTTGGCTTCCTTCCCATGCCTAACGGCACTAATTATTTCTTTGTTCATTTGCTAGTTACATGTATATTAAGTGTCTGTTGTGTGTCAGACACTGTGCTAGGTGTTGTAAACACACAGATGAACAAGATACACTTCCCATCCTGAGGAGTGCATAGTTGAGTGGACTTTCTTGCCCAGATGTTACCTGATAACTTAGGTGATACCTGTGAAGGCTTTCCATGTGACCCAGGGGAGTTGGATTTTAATGGGTAAACCAAGAAGATGAATAATCCTTCAAGACTCAGATGGCTGCTTCTGCAGTGGTGGGTCATAGCAGAGGGTCACTCTGTTGGAGCTTAAGACCCCACCCCGCTTCATGCTTGTGTAGCCTGGCCTTCTCTTGATGGGCCAGTGATTCTAATTACACTCAAGGGCAGGTTTCTGGGTCAGAGGATTCTCTAGGATCTTAGGCCTGAGGTTGTGAAAAGTGATTTGGTTCATTCTTCTGCCTTCAGGGCTGGCCTGTGCTTATGCCTTTTGGGGCAGGAGGGTGTCTGTCCAGACAAATCCGTTCTACATCTGGCCTTGGTGACATATTCTCTAGTGGGATGGACAGTGGCCTCCTTTCCTTGAGGCTGGTCCCTGTTCATGGGGCCTGGGACTCTTCAGGGCTGGGCCTTGCTATGGATGCAATGACTGTGTCTCTAGGTTTTCTCAGCAGCCTTTTCCTCTCAGGCTGAGCAATGCCTGGTCCTTTACTGCACTGAGGGGCTCTGCTGCAGTGACCCTAGGCCTAGCACTGACCCTCCCAGTGGGCACAGGGAATCTGTATCTGGGCCACCTCGTAAGGCTACTTTAATTCCCTCTGACGCCTTTGGTGGGCCCTGGGGCCAGACATGAGGACAGAGTGGATAAAGATGAGCACAGTCTCTGCACCACCCCCTCAGCACCCCCACTTGCTCCTGGTCTGTCCTCTGACTCGGCTCTAGGTAGCTTTAGGTGTAACTGCCTTAGACTTGAGGGAGGGTTCTTATAGGGATCGAGGAACCCTGGTTTGGGATGGAAATGCCTCTGCTTTCCAGATGGCTTCCTACCTGCCTGAGGCCTTGTCACCCTTGGCTTGGGCTGGGCCCAGAAGGAGGAGGCCTTCCTCTCTCCCTGGGTCTGGTGGGTGGATCCCCAGTCACTGACCATCACCTCATAGGTCCTTGGGTGGCCTTAGGGGTCCATGACTTCAGGGCCCTGACAGCTGAGGGCCCCGGGCTGGGGCTGACTCCACAGGCTCCCTTGGCCTCCTTCAGTCTGAGCTTCCTCCCGGGTTCTGGAAGGGGTCTCTCTGTCCGGTCCCCTGCCCTAAAGCCCCTGTGTCCCCTTTAGTCTCAGCATCTTTGCCACCAACTCTCAGGAGCTGAGCTGCTCTCCAGCCACCCACACATCCTTTGCCTGGGTCTTTTGCATACAGACCAGAGTGAATTCCTACTTTAGAAGAAAACAAAAAACAAAACAAAAATGAATTTGCCTTATGATTTTAACGGTTGATAAAGGCTTGCTCTGTGAACCCTCCTAGGAGCATTTGCATTTAATATGGGGAGGAGAATGCTTTAATTAAAAGATATTTCCACTGGGATCTCTGTTGCATCAGATTGATGGGGAGACAGTTTTCAGTTCCCCACAGGTGGCTGGATCTCACTTTTGGGAAGGTGGTCTCTGTCCTGTGTGACAGTGATCCGCTAGGATGGGATTTCCTCTGCCGCTGTTCCCTTCAGTGATCTTTAAAGGGGCCTGTATTCAGGCCTCAGATGAGGGAGTTCTGAGAGAACTGAGGATTCTGTGACTACCCTCAGTAAGGCCAGCCAGGAGATGGACAGTGGCTCTTAGTTCCGAATGGAGGCCACAGGATCAGAGATGCATGGAACTCCCGTGCATCTTCCTTCCCGGCAGCCTTCCAGTCCTATGTGACATTTTATAGGTGGTGATCCTGGGGCTCATGGAGGGGAGGGACATGCCTAACTCACGTCTTGGAGCTGGTGGTCTATCCCTGTGATAAGAAGCAGGCCTGAACTGTAGCTTGGAAGGATTTGTATATTAATGGTTGGTGTGGCCAGAGACACATGGGTGAACCATAGAGGTGTTTGGGAATAGGGCCCTCTCTTACCCCTGGGAATTGGTAAGCACTGGGCTTGATATCAGTAATGGTGAGGAGGATGGCCGAATCTCTGAGGGATGTTCCCATCAGTGTCCATGGCCCCAGGGAAAGGCACTCAGGCAGCAGGAGGCTCAGAAGAATCCCAAGGACCCCCAGGGAACTCTACCTCCTGTCTTGTAGGTGAGAGCTTGAGATATCCACTCTCCTTGGCAGAGTCCCTGGGCTTGAGGGGAGAGGACCCATTTCTCACATCCAGGGTGGGGGGAATAGAAAGTCTGGCTAATCTTCACCCCCTTCTAAAAGTTGGGGCATTGGGTTGGGACCCAGGCAGTGGAGTGGTGGTTGGTCCCCAGCCATGAATCTGTGGGGGCAATGCACCATTTCAGTGGGAATCCAGTTTGAAAGGAAAGGCAAAGGAAATGTTCCCGGAAGGCAGGAGACAGTGGGTGGCATTTTGAGGATACTTGCTGTGTGGTCTCTGTCTGCTAAATTTCAACTGCAAGCCATTACCAGTCATGGATGTAGGCTGTCTGCTATGGGTGGCCCAGTGGTGTGGCCTGAAAATAGAAGAGCAGGGACATAAACTTTTAAGTGGGTTTGCTTGGCCCCCAGCACAGCCTTCTAAGTGGAATTTTTAAGAGGTTGTTCCAGGAAGAGGTTGACTTAAGCAACTTGATGAGTTAGGCTTTCTGAATGGCATTAGGACGAACGCCTTGGTTTCTTTCTGCCCAGCCAGTGATCAAGAGCAAGCCGAAAGTGACCCTGACCAAACACAGTCAAACAGGAGCACAGTCTCTGCTCTTTCAATCACCTTTAATGAAGTCATAGGCAGCAGAATATACAATGTGGCTCAGATACACAGCACAGCAGGGTCTAGATAATAATTTTCCCCACATCTTGGGGAAAAGTGTAATGTGTTATTCCTTTATGAACATTATTTAAAACATATAAACTCCTCACAACATTCTCCAGGAGCTAGAGCCCAAGAGGACCCACTGGGGATCCCTCAAACAGGGGACATATGGGCAGTCTCAGGGGAAGGTTGGGGAGTTTCTCCCCAGCCAGGTGAGGCCACAGTAGCCCCATGCCTTTGCCGGGAGTGTCAGGCAGTGACAAGCAGCGATGAGGGGACAGAGGGGGTCGTAGCGGTGTTTGGCAGCTCTTCAGCATCTTGATCACAAACATCTGACAGGATCTGGTCAGTGGCATTGCCAGTGGGACCAGAGAGGCGGAGGGAACCTTCTTCTCCATGGTGGCAGGAGTGTGCCTCTCTGCTTGAAGAGGGGGAGGAGGTGCGGCGGGAGCAGGGGAGCGCTGGGCTCTCACATTCTTGGTGACCTGGGATGGGGAAGATCAGAAGTCAGGCTATATACTGAGGAGACAGACTCAAGACAGTTAGGGATGTGAAGGAGATGCCTGTATTGCAGAGTTCTAATGGACTCTGGAGTTCTTTTTGCTGGTGACCCAACAGGATGCACTTGTCAGTAGGATGACCAGGGATACTGAGAGAGAAGGGTATGGAGATGCTAGCCAGGATTAGGGTGTAAGAGGAATATAATGTCTTACCACCATATTGGGTATGGAGGAGATGAGGAAAGGAATTGTGGCCCCCTCTAGGTTTTGCAGTGAAATGGGTACAGTGGAAGACATGGGTATGAATGAGTCTGGGTTCTGAGTTTCTCTTATTCTTTGACTCTAATTAGTGAGTGGCCCTTGATGTTACTTGGCCTCAACTTCTTTTCCAAAGTGAGGATAATAACAGCCATCCTGCATGATTCATAGGGGAGCCGTGGCTCAACTAAGGTGACTGTTGTCACCTGAGGAGTGTACTGTGTTATACCAATGATCCAGGCCAAAGTTTCCCTAATAGGAAAAAGTGGAAGAGTTTGGTGTGTCCAGCCTTAGGAACTAAAAGTGAAACCCTGGGGGGAGGTTTGCTTTCTGACTTTGGGGACCCATGCTAAGACCCTCACGGCTTGCACTCCCACTGGAGATGCCTGCTTACCTCAGCTGGACCACAACCTCAGCGTCATGAGCAGATTAAAGCCAACCACCTTCAGGAGGAAGATACGGAGCCCAATCACTATCAGGTTGTGGAGATTTAGGTCCATATCTGCAAAACCAAGAGATTATTGGCATGTACACCCGAGGTCTGCACAGCCCCTGTGACCTACCCACGATTTCCCCCAAAGCCTCAGCTCCTGGCCCGCCTCTTTCTTTTTTTTTTTTTAAAAAAAAATTTTTTTTTAATGTTTTATTTTATTTCTAGGAGAGAGAGAGAGACAGCGTGAGCAGAGGAGGGTCAGAGAGAGAGGGAGTCACAGACTGAAACAGGCTCCAGGCTCTGAGCTGGCAGTCAGCACAGAGCCCGACGCGGGGCTCGAACCCACGAACCGCGAGATCATGACCTAAGCGAAAGTCGGACGCTTAACCGACTAAGCCACCCAGGCGCCCCACTGGCCCACCTCTTTCTTTGAACTTGGGTACACATCCCCTCCTAAGCATATTTGTATGTTCCTCCAGGGTCAACAGGATTCCGTTTCAAAAGGAAAACACCAACTGCACTCAAGTCTTTATTTTATTTCTGCATCCCTCAGGAGCAGGGATGGGGTGGTGTTCAGAACTCACTGTAATCCCTTGGGTCTGGGGCCCTGAGTGAGGAGCTGGTATCTGGATCCCAAGGGGGATCATTCAATGAAAATGGCTCAGATGGAAATGGATGGGCCCAGGGTAGGTGGCAAGGAGAGGTGAGGATGCTGAGAGATAAGACTACTGCCCATGTGAGTTCTGCTGCTTTTCTTGAAAGGAGGCAGACAGAGAGAAAATGTCCTGAGGGTGATCTGGTTAGTTCAGGGCTTTGTGTAAGTAGTGGGGAAATATCAAAGCTGGGCCGAGAAACTTTCTTTGGTTCTTCTGACAGTGGAGCAGTGGAAAGGAATACAGAGGCCTAGGAGTGAGTCATGGTCTAGTAAACTGGAGACTCATCCTGAAAGTACTTAGAAGGGAAAAGAACATTAGAGATGGTGAGAGGAGCCTGGGCATTCCAGAATGTTCCTGTTACTCCTAACTTCATTCTAGATCCACATATTCCCTCCCACCTCTCCTAGCTAGTCCGGGTGATTATGGATGCATTTTAAGCCAGGATAGACCCCTTTCTTACCTGTTTCAAAGCCTTTCTCTACCAGATTGGCATCACAGGAAAATTCTAAAAGGAGAAACAAAGAAATTTTCTTAGAGTTGAGTGCTGACTTTCCCACCCCAGACCTTGGATTTGGGCAGATGAATGTCTGTCTATAGACTTTCCACGTTCTCTCATGGAGACGTCTGGAGGGAACTTGTCGCATATGGGCACCTGCTGGGAGAGCCCCTGGTATTGGTGGGATCAACACCCTGGCTTCTGGGTTCCACTCTATTCACTTAACAAACACTGGTCATGCAAAGTACACATTATATGGCACGAGGCCACAAGGAGCCATCAGACACAGACCCTGCCCTTGGGTAAGTTCCAGGAAGAGGCAGTAAGACACACACAGTGACAAGTGCCATAAGGAGTGTGGATGTTTTCATGTGTCCCACAAAGTTTGAATCCCTGTACTCCAAATTTGTTCCTTTGTTGTCACCATCTCAGTAAATGGCACTGTCATTGACTCAGCTGCTCGGGCATACAATCCAGCTGCCTTCCTTGATCTCCACTTTCCTTCTCACCCCTCCATGGTTCTTTTTTTTTTTTTTTTTTTTAATTTTTTTAAATGTTTTATTTATTTCTAGAAGAGAGAGAGAGAGAGCGTGAGCAGGGGAGGGTCAGAGAGAGAGGGATCACAGACTGAAACAGGCTCCAGGCTCTGAGCTGGCAGTCAGCACAGAGCCCGACGCAGGGCTCGAACCCACGAACCGCGAGATCATGACCTAAGCGAAAGTCAGACGCTTAACCAACTAAGCCACCCAGGTGCCCCCACCCCTCCATGGTTCTAACTTTGAATCTGAGACAGTGTTGACCACTCAACTCCCTTGCTGCCTCCCTGTCCCGGCTTCCATCATCTCTCTGCTGCAACAGCTTCCTTTCTGCTTCCACTCTTGGTTCCTACAATCCATTTTTCACTCAGAAATCAGAGTGCTCTTTTCAATAAAGTAAATTGGATGCCATTCTCCTGCTTAAAACCAATTGATAGCTTCTCATTGTACTTAGAATGGTGGCTGCCCCCTCATGACCTAGGAGGCCCTGTGTTGTGACCCTTCCCTACTTCCTCCATCTCATTTCCTGTTGCTCTGCCCCTTTTCTCACTGTGCTCCAGCCTCAGGCCTGCACAGGATCCTCCCTTTGCCCTTGGCACAGCTGGTTCCTTCTTATCCTTTAAGTATCATCTCACAGAGCATTTCTCCAGAGAGCCCTTCCCTGGCTTTTTGTCCCAAACTTGGCTGTTTCCTCAACTCCCAAGTTAAAGTACATATTACAATCTGAAGTTATCTAGATTTCTGATTGCTGATGGATGGTCTCTCCCAACTAAAATGGAGCTTCCTTATGTCCTACACCTCATCGGATTTATTTACTCCTCCACTCCAGCACCTGGCATTGTACAGGCACAATCAATGTTGAATGAATGAACAACTGGGTGAGGTTAGACCTTTGGCAGAGAGACAGAAACAAGGGGTGGTATCTTGGAGAAAGGCATTAAACTGGGGCCTGGAAGAGCAGCAAGTGGCAAACAGCCTAAGCAGAGGCAAGGAGGCAGGAACTCAGGGCAGGTGAGAGGCCAGTGCCCTTCTTGCCACCTTCTCCCCATCTGTTCTTTGCCCATGACAGCCTGCGACCTGCTGCAAGGAGCTCACTGGTGCTCAGTAACAAGACAGTAGGGGCTCTGCTGACAATTGATGAAGCTGAGACAGCCAGTCATAGCAGCTTTTAGATGCCATCCATCTGAGCTCTAGGAATAACCAGGCCTCCCAAAGAGAGGAGATTGGGCTTGCATAGGCACCAAGGCTGACTCACCCGAGCTGGAGTGGAAGGTCTGGTTGAAGGTACTCCTGCATCCCAAATCAAAGTTGGTGCTCCAGGCCACGGCCCCATTGCTCTTAGAATCCATAGTCTTCATGTCCAGCACAGTACCTGCCAATCTAGTCATGTTGGACTCTCTGGCTTGTTCTACATCGTCTCGTGAATCAAAATCGGTGAACAGGCAGACAAAGGTGTTATTGGATTTAGAACTTTTCAGCTCGTACACGGCGGGGTCAGGGTTCTGAATAGCTGTGGGCCAAGAGAACCTGGGTTAGGAAATGTCCATTTCCCCCCTACCCGAACCCAGGTGTGAGTTCAGATGCCAATCCAGATGGGTAAGAGCAGGGCTCTGTGGGGCTGGAAAGTCACATACTCAGGCTTTGATGCAAAAGAACATTTCAGAAACCAGTTGTTCCAAGTGGACTGGGAGTCAGAGACAGGTTTAAATCATGAGTCCTGACCGAGAGGCCAGGCTCTCAGTGAAGGCTCTCTACCTGGCCCTGCCTGCCATTCAAGAAAACCAGAAAGGGTTGGCTACTTAATATATTGCTCATTCTTTTTCTTAAGAGGAACTTCTTCAAAAGCACAGGGGGCTTACTAAGCCACAATATAGCACTGGAGGGACAAAACAGGCCTAGAAAAAGGGGCCAGCAGGGCAAACCATATGCCTTGGAATCTGGGGTGGTTTCCCCCAACTGAGACTGGGTACTGACAGGAATCAGAGGTTTATTATTGGCTGGCGTTAAGTTGGAAGGTGGGTCCCATCACCAGGAGATTTTTTTATTGATAACAGTTTTAGACAATAAATTGGGGCATGTGCGTCCCAGTCCTGGTTTTACTGTTCACTAGATACAGGGCCCTGTGCAAGTCACATCAGCTCCTTAAATGTCAGGAATTTCATCTAGAAAATGGAGATATTGCCTCCTCCACCTTCCTAACCAGGCTATTCTGAGAAACAAAGGGGGATTTTGTCCTTATAGAATTATATCAATAAACTGTAAAGCACTGAATAAATGTTAGTGATACTACCAGGACATTGCCGTAATAACATGCTACCGAGTTATACACAATTTCTGCTCTTCACCCCCAGGAAGCAGGGGCTGTTGGAGGCTTGTCCTCAGTGCTGAGAATCATTTTTCGGTATTTCTGTAGGATTTTGTGTTTTTAATGTAACTCTCATTGTTTATTCTTTCAGACCTCCTTGCCTTCAGAGGAGGAAGCAGAGGTTTGCTGGGAGGGTTAACACGCTGGGGCCACCCAGAGAGTTTAGAGCAGCACTGGGACTCGAGCTTCCTGCCCCTGTGGTTCTCTGCTCCCACAGCTCCTCACCATGCATGCAAGGTTTCTCAGGCCAGGGGTGCACCCCACATGTGAGGCCAGCCAGGGTGGCCTTGGCCATGCAGACTTCCGGCTGGACCCAAAACCAGGGAAATCAGCCTTTGGCATGGCCTTAGGTTGCTGAGTCAAGGCATCCCAAGGGTGTGGGGCTGTTCCTGAAGCAGCAGAACAAGGGTGGGTGCATGGTCACATGTGAGGGACATCCAAAGCTCTGGCCCCGAGGGATTCTGCCTTTTCCCCTCCAATGTCCACATATCTGGGGAGTCCAACATCACTGTGGGTTAAGGCCCTAAGGCATAAGTCTTACAAGGAGAGGAGAGACCAGAAGCCATTATGTGCCACAACACACCCCAATGGATTTTTTAGCCATCAGTGGGAGTCATCAGTGGGACTCGAAGGGGGACGTGGAAGGGTGTGGAGGTGCTGAGAGAATGTGTCCTTGAGGAGAAGACAGAAGATAAGGTGCCACCAGATTCAGTGTGGGCTTAGAGGAGAAAAAGGGTTGCAGTGGGGGCCAGATGTCCAACTTTGAGTCCTGGTTAAACACTCACTCGGGGCACCTGGGTGGCTCAGTTGGTTAAGTGTCCGACTTTAGCTCAGGTCATGATCTCACAGTTTGTGAGTTTGAGCCCTGCGTCAGGCTCTGTGCTGACAACTCAGAGCCTGGAGCTTGTTTCAGATTCTGTGTTTCTCTCTCTCTGGCCTCCCCTGATCACACTGTCTCTCTCTGTCTCTCAAATATGAAATAACAAATGTTTATAAACAAAACAAAACATTCACTCAAGTCCTAGAGCCAGTAAGCATCCGACTAGAGAAGGTTTAGACCACGCTGTCCAATATGATAGTCTTTAGCTACATGTGGCTGTTTAAATTAAAGCTAACCAAAATTAAATAAAATGAATATTCAATTAAAAATTAAAACTTCTGATTCCAAAACCAAACAAAAACTCCACTGAAAAGGAGAACTGAGAGCTTTCCCCTTATGTTCAGGAACGCAACAGAGACGTCTACTCTCACCACTGTTACTCACTATAGTATTAGAAGTTTTAACCTCAGCGGTCAGACAACACAAAGGAATAAAAGGTATCCAGATTGGCCAGGAGGAGGTCAAACTTTCACTCTTTGCAGATGACATGATACTCTATATGGAAAACCCAAAAGATTTCACCAAAAAACTGCTAGAACTGATCCATGAATTCAGCAAAGTTTCAGGATGTAAAATCAAAGCACAGAAATCAGTTGTATTCCTATACACCAATAATGAAGCAACAGAAAGAGAAATCAAGGAATTGATCCTTGATCAATTTTTTATGGCACCAAACCCCATAAAATACCAAGGAATAAACCAAAGAGGTAAAAGATTTATACCCTGAAAACTATAGAAAGTTTATGAAAGAAACTGAAGAAGGCATAAAAAAGTGGAAAGATATTCCATGCTCGTGGATTGGAAGAACAAATATTGTTAAAATGTCAATACTACCCAAAGCAATCTACATATTCTATGCAATCCCTATCAAAAAAAAAAAAAAAAAAACAAACACGACCATTCTTCACAGAGCTAGAACAAACAATCCTAAAATTTCTTTGGAACCAGAAATGACCCCGAATGGCCAAAGTAATGTTGAAAAAGAAAACCAAAGCTGGAGGCATCATAGTCCCGGACTTCAAGATGTATTACAAAGCTGTAATCATCCAGACAGTATGGTACTGGCACAAAAACAGATGCTCAGATCAATGGAACAGAATAGAGAACCCAGAAATGAACCCACAAATGTAGGGCCAGCTAATATTTGACGAAGCAGGAAAGAATATCCAATGGAACAAAGACAGCCTCTTCAGCAAATGGTGCTGGGAAAACTGGACAGCGACATGCTGAAGAATGAACCTGAACCACTTCCTTACACCATACACAAACATAAACTCAAAATGGATGAAAGACCTAAATGTAAGATAGGAAACCATTAAAATCCTAGAGGACAAAGTAGGCAAAAACCTCTTTGACCTTGGCCACAGCAACTTCTTACTCAACATGTCTCCAAAGGCAAGGAAAATGAAAGCAAAAATGAACGATTGGGACCTCATCAAAAAGCTTCTGCACAGTGAAGGAAACAATCAGCAAAACTAAAAGGCAATTGATAGAATGGGAGAAGATATTTGCAAATGCCATATCAGATAAAGTGTTACCTATAATGAACTTATCAAGCTCAACATCCAAAAATCAAATAATCCAGTGAAGAAATGGGCAAAAGACATGAATAGACACTTCTCCAAAGAAGACATCCAGATGGCTAATAGACACATGAAAAAATGCTCAACATCACTCATCATCAGGGAAATACAAATTAAAACCACAATGAGATACCACTTACACCAGTCAGAATGGCTGACATTAACAACTCAGGCAACAACTGATGTTGGTAAGGATGTGGAGAAAGAGGATCTCTTTTGCAATGCTGGTGGGAATGCAAACTGGTGCAGCTACTCTGGAAAACCTCCATACTGGAGGTTCCTCAAAAAATTAAAAATGGAACTACCCTTTGACCTAGCAATTGCACTACTAGGTATTTATCCAAGGGATACAGGTGTGCTGTTTCAAAGGGGCACGTGCACCCCAATGTTGATAGCAGTGCTAGTGACAATAGCCAAAGTATCAAAAGAGCCCAAATGTCCATCGATGCATGAATGGATAAAGAAGATCTGGTATATATATACACAATGGAATATTACTTGGCAATCAAAAAGAATGAAATCTTTCCATTTACAACTATGTGGATGGAATGAGAGGGTATTATGCTAAGGAAAATTAGCCAGTCAGAGAAAGACAAATATTATATGACTTCCCTCATATGAGGAATTTAAGATACAAAACAGATGAACAGAAGGGAAGTGAAGCAAAAATAATATAAAAACAGGGAGGGGGACAAAACATAAGAGACTCTTAAATACAAAGAACAAACCGAGGGTTGCTGGAGGGGTTGTGGGTAGGGCAATGGGTTAAATGGGTAAGGAGCATTAGGGAGGACACTTGTTGGGATGAGGGCTGGATGTCATACGTAGGGGATGAATCACTGGAATCTACTCCTGAAATCATTATAGCACTATATGCTAACTAACTTGGATGTAAATTTAAAAATAAATTAATTAAAAAAATAAATAAAAATTAAAACTTCATTTTAAGAGCTTAGTAGCTACATGTGCCTGGTGGCTACCATATTGGACAGTGCAGGATGATAGCATATTTCCAGTGTCACAGAAAGTTCTATTGGATAGTGTTGGTCTGCCACAGAATATGAGATTTTGAGGAAGGGTCTCAAGGGCTGAGTGTGGGTCTTAAAAACCATCTTTAAGTCTGTTGCGGGAGGTGACTCCATCAGGGGCAGGCCAAGTTTTGCTCAAATTTGCTAGTGAGATATCAAAATGAAAAACCAATAAATTAGGTCAGAAGAATGGAGGTGATTTTGGCCTCTCTCAAGTGTTGTTTTCATCAGTTGATACACTTTGGGCTTCCCTATCTGCATTTTTGCTATTGTTTCTCCTGCCCAGCTTCTCTACCTCTTATTGCCTCTCTTGCTCACCTCTCCTCCATGCCCCCCACCTCATTTTCTCCTTTGTGCTCATCCTCTAAAGTACTTGTCTAAAACGTGAAGCTGATCGTATCAATTTTTGTTCAAAATAATTCAGAAACTCCCTGTTGCCTATAGGATGATGCCTAAATTTCCTGGCATGACATTCATGGGCTGTCACGATCTGGAGAGCTTGAATTTTTTTCTCTCAGGTCCTTTATGTGCCCTATACTAGAGCTGCACCAAACTCTTCATAGTGGCATCCTGGAATGTAAGTTCCTTGACAGCAGAGGCCTGTCTCTGGTTTACTGCTGTATCCCTAGTGTGTGCCATATAGTAGGTGCTCAAGAAACAATTGTTGGATAAATAAACGACCTAGTAACCATCAGATTTGCAAAATTCCTGCTTATTAGAACTTTTTGGTTAAAAAAAAAAGCTGGGTACTGATCCATAAACTTGATTTTTTTTAAAAGCTCCTTTTACTCCCACCCCCATGTACCCAGTGCAACCTTCTCTTTTTGTCTGAAGACAAGAAATGAGTCACTTTTAATCTGGAGGTCATTAGGGGTCCATCTACCAGAGCCCTGAGTGAGAGGAGAGGCATTCTACCATCGATGACATTTCAGCAGTTGGCCTTAGTAAGACTGTATCAATTTTTCAATGTGGAAGTTCAACTATTCTGGATCCTAACCTTTCATTTTTTTTTTTTTTTAATTTTTTTTTAATGTTTTATTTATTTCTAGGAGAGAGAGAGAGACAGCGCGAGCAGGGGAGGGTCGGAGAGAGAGGGAGTCACAGGCTGAAACAGGCTCCAGGCTCCGAGCTGGCAGTCAGCACAGAGCCCGACGCGGGGCTCGAACCCACGAACCGCGAGATCATGACCTAAGCGAAAGTCGGACGCCTAACCGACTAAGCCACCCAGGCGCCCCCCTAACCTTTCATTTTAATCAGAACTGACCACAGATACACATGTCCAAGTGGTCAGTACTTTGGATGCAGAGGGACACATAATGATCGAAAGCTTCCTTACCACTATCTATCTGTGCTTCGTAGTTAGGTATCAGGATCCCGGAAGTGTGAGTTAGCAACCCTTACCATGGGTCCCACTGAGCCTCTGGTGAGCATGGAAGCAACGAGCCTGGGCAGACTTACCCAGAGTTATGGAAATTCTGGTTCCTTTGCCAAATTTCAGCTGGGAGGCAACACCTTCATGCCACCCCTAATGTCTCCATTACAGAAACCCTCAGGTTTCCCCTCTGAGGGATGGGTTAACCCACTTCTTAGAGCCCACTGAAGAAGGAAGAGGGGAGGTCCCCAGGCCTTGAGCTGTCCATGGAAGGAGCCAGCTCCTGTCACATTCACATCCAGTCTGCATTTCTTTTTTTTTTTTTTTATTTATTTCTAGGAGAGAGAGAGAGAGACAGCGCGAGCAGGGGAGGGTCGGAGAGAGAGGGAGTCACAGACTGAAACAGGCTCCAGGCTCAGAGCTGGCAGTCAGCACAGAGCCCGACGCGGGGCTCGAACCCACGAACCGCGAGATCATGACCTAAGCGAAAGTCGGACGCTCAACCGACTAAGCCACCCAGGCGCCCCCCAGTCTGCATTTCTAAGTTGGATTCTGAACTTCCTAGTGGCTGGCCTTCGGCCCTAAATGTCTGTATTTTCTCAAAAGCTCTAGAGTCCCTTTTCTCTGTTGTCTAAAAAGAGATCTTACTTGCCTTTCTCTGCATCCAAATTTATTATCAGATGTGTTTACTTGGGCCAAAATGAACGTGCCTTGTTCATGCCCAACATCATGCCTTCTTTCTTGTTCCTTATACCTGAAATTCCCCTCCTCTCCTTTCTTTGCCCATACAATCTTACCTGTCCTTTCGGCTCAATGAATCCTTTCTACTGCATAAAACCGTATTCATCTGGGTCGGCTTTCCAGCCCTAACCCTATTCCTCTGAATCTCTATTGTGCCTATTGACATCATCAATTGGTTAAGACTAAAATAGTTTTCAGGTTGCTAAATTTACAATAGTTATGTCCCTTTGGCTAGTTTTCATCCTATTTGGGAATAGGTTAGGCATCTATCTTAGACTTCCTCTCACTCAGTCTAACACTTTATAGAGTGATGGCCACACGGAAGGCATTAAAAAATATCCATTGAACCATTAAAGTCAAATCTTAATGTGTTTGACCTAGAGAAACAGATTTTCAAAATTGATAGTGATGCTTTTTCCCTTCACAGAGGCCTCTGAAGACAATTTGTTGTAACGCCCACAGTTAGCCTCACCATAGTAACACTGATACCCCCGAGGAAAGGAATAGTGACACTTGCTGGCCCATGGGTGCCACCTGGGATGACTCACCAGATATTACAGACACTTGGGTTCCTTTTCCAAATGTGAGTTTGCCCACAACTTCTCCAGTATTCACACTGCAGGTGATACCATTGCAGAAACTCACTAAATCTACCTCCTGCCTCAATAGAGGAAGCACTGATCTCCCACAGGGGACAAGAGAATCACACTTTTTAGAGTTAGACCTTCTGCTCTTTTGGGTTGAGACTTTGGTTGGTGCGTTCATCCCTTTTCCTCCTGCCCTATGCTGCTGTAGAGCCCTGGGTTGGAGGTTGTGATTTCAATAAACCAAGAATTCAGTAGAGCAAAACCCCTGTTCAGGGCAGCAGTATCATGGATCCTCTCGTTGAAGGTCCAGGACTACTTGCTTATCATTTGCCTCATGAGTCTTAAAGTCTCAGTCTAAAGATGTTTCCCAAGCACTGAGTGCTGGATGGGGGAATTTTCTGGGGAAGGGTGGAAAGAACCATTTGGGATCCTTCATAAGAAAATACCTGGGCTTAACCTAGCGTCTTGGGCAAAGAAGAATTAATTGTCAATGTCGATCCTTGCCCCACTTTACTTACTTGGCTGGACACTCAGTCTGGTCCCTGCTCCAAAGATTAGCTTGGTACTTATGCTGTATCCTCACTGCAGCTAAGGCTTTTGTAATATCCTTCCTGAGATAAATCTGCCTGAACCCCCCAGGCTCTGAAAGTACCATTCTAAAGGGCTCCCCAAGTCTTTGTTTCTTAGATTTCCTATATCCTAGGAAAGTTGTTCCCCCTTCCCTTTATAATAATGTAAGCCTTTTATAGCAAGGCCTTGATGATGATGGTGATAATAATAATAATTTTATTATATATTATTATTATTATTTTATTATTATATAGAAAAGGTACCATTTATTAATTACTTGCTTTAGGCTGGGCATTGTCTTATATTATATGATGTCCTTATTGTCATTTAGCTGTTGAGGAAGGAGAAGCTTTATTAGTTAGAAAGGGTAGAGCCAGAATTTTCCCCAGATCTGCCAGCTTCTCAAATTTGCTTTGAACCCCATACCATCCTGCCTCCAGGCCTTGCTCTGTCACGTCATATAATTGCCATCAGATAAGAGTCCAGGTTACTTTTACCCTGGGAAAGGTTCAGAACTCCAGAGAGGAGGATTCTGTGAGCAGGTAAATCATTAGCCAAAAGGAGGAATTTAGCTACCTGCATGCATTGTGTTTGCCATTAAGTCATTCCTTCCTCCAAGGGCACGTAGCTAATTTCCTGAATGATCAGATTATCTGGTGCTGATATTATCAGCTTCACTTGAGAGCACAGAGTATCTGGAAATCATTTATGTTTCTGTAAATTATTCTGCTTAGATTTTCATTTACACAACTGGCTCTTGGCACTTCTGTCTTTAATATGAGAAATGGGACCATTTTAAATCACCAAGAAAGCTTGCAGAAATGGAAACCAGTATTTAATATTTCCCTGAGTTTGCCATAAATCATTGCCTGTTTTCTCATAGGCAGGTCGTCAGTTACTTTGGCCCTGGACTCAGGGTGATCATACTCACACGGGTGCACAGCTAGCCGGGTCCCAGCTCCAAAGATCAGCTTATTGTAGCTACTAGACAACACACAATAGCGGGCTGCTTTATAAAAACTCTAACCTAGGCAGGCCCAGCCTTCCTGGGGCAGCAACATCTCCTGTCCCTGTTCTACAGACCCCTCCAGATCACCCTTTCTCTGACACTAGTGAACAGTCTGGCTCATTGAGTCCTTATTTCTCAGCTTTCAGTATAATAGCCCCACAGATCTTTTCCTTATAGTTAGCCTTGGGCTGTTCCGGGCTTCCCGGAGAGTGAACACCCTCTCTGGGTCCCACACTGAAAGTGAAGGAGGAAAATTGGAAGAGTCTGAAGAAAAGCCAGGAATTAATTAGGAAATGAATCTTGAAGGAGAATTCAGAGAACTGGCAATATATGGAAAACCTAGGGTAGGGCTGAATTATGAAATGGAGGCCTGCGCAAGGCCCTTCTTTTAGAAAGTGGTTCTGTTATTCCTTGAGGGCAGAGAAAAAGAGAGGCTAAAATTGTCATAGGAATATTCACATGAAATACACAGGGAAGATTGCCTAACTCTGAAGGTTGTGTGAATCAGGAGTGAGTTACATATGGGGCTTGAGAACCTCTTTCTCCAGAGGTTTCTAAGGTTAGGGTTGACATCCATAGGGGGAAAAAAATCCCCAAAATTTGAGAGTGATTTAGATAAGTCCTTCTTGTTGAGAATTTCACAGAACTCTAGTCCTTCTAAATTTTTCTGCAGAAGAAGATTCCAAGCTCAAATAAGTTTGGAAAGTGCTGTATATGTATACTGACAGGGCATATTAACTAATTTTATTTTTTTTTTACAAATAGTTTATTGTCAAATTAGTTTCCACATAACACCCAGTGCTCATCCCCACAAGTGCCCTCCTCCATGCCCATCCTCCCTCCCCCCTACATCCATCAGTCCTCAGTTTTTGTCAGCATTCAAGAGTGTCTCATGGTTTGTGTCTCTCCCTTTTCCCAACCATTACCCTCTTCTTCTCCCCCTTGTTAATTTTAAAGGCTCTGAGAAGTCCTGCTGTAAAGAATCCACAGCTCCTCAAACATTTGATCCAGTAACCTTTTTTTTTCTTAAAACATCCATTAACATCTGTGGAACATATACAGGTTTAGATATATATGTATATTCCTTGGAAGTTCCTTTTCTAGCGCTAAGAATTTAAAATTCCATTCTGAATTTTAGCCTAATTTTAATCCTTAAGTTTTCTGTGTTCTGCCTATGGCCACAATTAGGGGTCTCATTGATTCTGATTATTTCTTTCTAATTATCATGAAATAGCATCCTTCTATTTGGGGAATTGCTGAACATGTAGTCAGCTGTATGGTGAATTCTCCTGCCACTATCAGGAACAGCTTGAGGGCAGATACATATACAATCAAGATGCAGGAACCACATTGCTTCAACACTTTGTAAAGTTACCTTCTAGAAACAATGGCGACTTTAAAACCTTTCCCAAGTATGAATTTATGGGTCTTCCTTCCACACACCTTCCTATACACCTTGGAGCTATGTACTTCAAAGAAGATTCTGGGCCTAATGGAGAAAAGTTTCCTGGGTGGTCTCTCAAGGGGAGACACGTATTTATCAACAGACCTTTTTCCTTTTGTCCGTTAAGACCCATTTGCGCTGCTTCCCTATCACAGGCATTATAGTTCTTACATGCCTCTGAAGTCTGCTTCTTGAGGAATGTGATGGGTTCAGACCCATGGCAGGGCACAGGCTCTGCTGAAGCACACTAATGAGCAGGTCAGTATGGAGGAAGTCTTCCCCAGAGAGATGGACTTTCTTTCACGCATGTACATGTGGATGGATTCTGTACTCACCCATTTTTGAAGTCTGATAACTCTCTCCATTGGGGAATACTTACTATTGTCTAAAGCAACGTGTTCTGGGCGCCTATGTGGCTCAGTTGGCTAAGCATCTGACTCTTGCTTTTGGCTCAGGTCATGGCTTTGTGGGTTTGAGCCCCGCATCAGGCTCTGCGCTGGCAGTGCAGAGCCTGCTTGGGATTCCCTCTCTCTCCCTTTACCTCACTCATGCTATCTCTGCCTCTCTCAAAATAAATAAATAAACTTTAAGAAAAAATAAAAAAAAGTAAAGCAACATGTTCTAAACAGTTACTACCCTACCGCTTAGGCCTTCTCTGACTCCCTTAGCCAGAAGGCATTTTTTTCAATAATCATGTTTGGTGACACTTCCATGCCAAGCATCGGTCTGGGCTGTGGAGGTGTAAAGATAAAAGCGAGAGGGTTCTGGCCGCACAGAGCTTATAGTACAGTGCAGGATGCATATAAGTACCAGGCAACTAAGATTGGAGGTATGGCCTGCCATCTTCTGGGTTCTGATTGCAATTTGTGTGTATTTCATCTACAATGTGATGACACTGTGCTGAATTGTCTGTTTATATGTTTACCTGCTGGGAGATCCTGGATGTCAGACACTCTGCATTTCCTCCCTCTCCTTCCTCTCTTCCTCCCCTTCCTTCCTTCCTTCCCCTGTACCTTCTTTTCTCTCTCATTCCCATCTAGGATAGCGCTTAGATTATATTAGGTGCTTTGTAAATATTTGTTGAATAGAAAAGTCCTGCTCTCTCTCTTCTTTTATTAGCACTATTTCCATTCTCTTTTGAATTCTGTATGATTCTATTTTCTGAAGTTTTTATTGTTTTTTTGTTGCCTTATTTAGGCTTTAAGCTCTTCCTACAGCTCTTGATTAGATATGGAGTTTTGTGAGAGTGTGTCCAATGGCTGGCATCTTTGGGAAGTTTAATTTCCCACCTTTCATGAAACCTAGATGATAACAAACATATAGTTTTTGGCATAATCAGTCATAATTTCTTTTCTGATAAAGATCTTTTATCTCAAAAGGATCTGGAAACAGCAAAAGAGTCTGTCTCAAGAATGATGAAAAGGCCAATCCCCACGGGCAATTTCTCGCATTAGAAAATAAACCACTATTGAGCCAGTGGCTGGAAATTAAAATTTCAAAACATTCAAGCCTCATGAAGAAACATGAGAAATTGGCTCAGGAAGTGCAGATTCATCAGTAAGAAAGCAGTGTAGGTACTTTCTATGTCTTTGACTAGAATCTAAGGTCAGGCACTTACTTGGATGCACTTGGAGTCTTGTTACACTCCCCAAAGTGAGAGCTCTGCTATTTGTCCCCGCACCCTGGTATGATGCATTACAAATAGGCGCCCTGTGCCACCATGGGAGGCTGCCTGGTCTCCTCCTGTGTTCACAGCATTCACTTTTGGGAACAGGGCTTTTAAAGAGTCTGTTCCATGGTTTTGGTGATAGATTTCTCTTTCCATGTCACTTCATGCCCAGGGTTCTAGTTCCCTGCCTGCTGTTCCTGTATCCTGCCAACCTGATTCAATGACTTTACTGATGTCTCCAGAAATGTCAGGTCCTTACCAAGGCTGCCATGGTCACCAGGGCAAGAGGGCTCAGGATGGGCAAAGTAAAGACCATATAAGTGGCCTCTGAGGCCTGGGGTCTTCCTTCTCAGAGTGCAGGAGGGATGGTGTTAGCAGGGATAACGAGAAGTCAATAGTCACATAGAAGTCAAATAGATTTGGGTTAAACTCTGTCATTCCTAGCTGTGTGATTGTGGGCACGTTATTTACAGGAAGCCTCTGTTTCCTTATCTTTAAAATGGGCATGATACTAGCTACCTGACATTAGGACGGATGTGAACATTGCAAGAGAACTTATGTGCAAGACAGACAGTAGTCATTGGTATGTGTCAGGCATTCAGTAATAGTAGCTAATAATGTGATGATTCCCAGCAAGGCTTTACACTAAGGGAAAGAAATGAAACTTCTTGCAGCTAGAGGAGACCCATCCCTGCCACACGTGCCCCTCCAGAACCCCTGGGTCCCTCACCCTGGCTGGGACACTTACACGTAGGACAGGTATTTCATGGATCTAAGGGGAGGGATGAGAGAGAGTCTCAGCCACAGGGTTGAGAGGTAGGGTAGAGCTGTTAGCTGCCATGAAGAAAGTCCTGCTTCAGAAACTGAACCAACAGTAAAGTATTTTTTCTTATTATGAGGATTTGTCCTCTGAAAGCACCATGCAAAACCCTCATTCAGCACAGCCTCAACCATTTTATTAGACCCAACACCCTAAGTTACTCCCAGACAACAAATGACTCTTAAGGATGGAGCAGACCATATCACAGACTCTCATTATCATGATCTCCTTCCATAATATATTCCTGTCTACAAAATTTCCCTTATTGAAATGATAATTTCTATAATACTCACATGGATGAACAACAAGCCTGGTCCCTCTTCCAAATATAAGTCTGTTGTTGCCTCCTGATACACACAGTGAGGAGAGCCTTTGATAAAACCTGTCTCATGTGACCTCCCACTGCCAACTACCCGAGTGGTGCTGGGGCAATAATCCAGGGGAAAAACACTGGGGATGCTCTCAGAGTGGCAGGAAATCTCCTGCAGCTATCTTCCAGCCTCTGAGCCTTAGTGTCAAGGGGTGATGATGGGAGCTGGTGGTGGGGGCTGGAGAGCACCTTACCTCCTTTATCCAGGAAAATACCGTGCTCCTGGCAGCAGGGAAGCAGGGAGTGACTCCCCAATACCACCACCACCCTCCTGCCTGCTTCGCCAACACTAAGGGTCTGATCCTGTTACTCTCATTTTTTAAAAAATGTTTTATTTATTTCTGAGAGAAAGAGAGAGACAGCATGAACAGGGGAGGGTCAGAGAGAGAGGGAGACAGAATCTGAAGCAAGCTCCAGGCTCTGAGCTAGCTGTCAGCACAGAGCCCAACGCGGGGCTTGAACCCACAAACTGTGAGATCATGACCTGAGCCGAAGTCAGACACTTAACCGACTGAGCCACCCAGGCGCCCCTGATCCTGTTACTCTTCTGTCAGATACAAGGGGCTTCTGGAAGGCTCCAAGGCTGGAGGGCCCAGGACACATTTGGTATTACGTCGTGCTGAAGCCCTTCTACCTCCTTTTCCTGAAAGGCTCCTGTTCTGTCTTTCCCCTTCCTTAGCTCTTTTGGGTGTCCCATTCCTAGGCTTCCTGCATGAGGCCCATGGACTAGTCGCTGCATTTCCCTGGTTCCAGGCCAGATTCTCCAAGCAGATTTTGGCCCTTCCTGTGATTGGTGCTTTTCTCCTTCCCTCTTTACCACCTGGAAATAGGCCAAAGCATCCAAAGGCCTTTGGTTTGGTTCCTTTTTTTTTTTTTTAGTACCCAATGTGGGGATTGAATTCATGACCCTGAGATCAAGAGTCACATGCTCTCCTGACTGGGCCAGCTAGGCATCCCGGATTCCTTTATTTCTAGTGACCTTGATTCAGACAGGGCCCGGCTTTTATGAACCAAAGCACAGGAAAAAAAAAAAAAAATCACAAGAATTTCCATAAAATTTCTGAAGAATGAGAGAACCAGAGACCATGCTCCCTACTTCTGAGATATGAAAGCTAACCTCCCAGAAGTTATGGTCTGGGCTGAGGTCCTGAACTGAGACGGGAACTCAGCCCTTGGTTCCTGGCCAACGTATGCTGCTGGCCCTCAGCAAGCTTACCTAGCACTAGGCTTGAGGGCCACGTTAGCAAAGAGCTGTGTGACTTTACTGAGCTCAGGGGTTGCTGAGTGAGGGGCTGGGGCCTTGCCCCTCCCTTTCACTGCCTGCCCAGCATGGCCCTGAGCAGGTGCTTGGACCCTGGGTCTCTGGCTCACCCTACAACAAGAACAAGATGTCCCCAAGACCCCTTCCAGCTCTCACTTCTGTGGGTCTTTGTGCAATTTGAAACCCAATCTCAGGGAAAAGCAGGGCAGATTTTCACAGAGGATAGGAGCATGGTCTGTGGAGATGCTCAGAGAAGCAGAGGGTAAAAGAAACAAAGAACAGGGAAAGGTTTGGGACAGTGACTGTCTGAGAACCTTAGGTGTGGCATCGCTGAATGAATGTCCCCTGCCCCCATGGACAGAAGAAGTTGTCCAGCACTGGGGGTGGGAACAGTGGTAGAGGATGATGGGAGGGAGGTCATTGTACAGGAGGATCCCAGCTCACTTACTTGGTGTGACCATCACCTGGGTTCCCTTCCCAAAAGTGAGTCTGTTGTTCCCATAGCCACACTCTGGGTAAAAGCATTACAAAAAGGTCCTGGTTTTGTGCACCTTCTCATGGAGGACACACACCCTTCACTGGAGCTCTAAAAGCTAGGGACCTAGAGGGACACCTGGGTGGCTCAGTCGGTGGAGCATCCGACTTTGGCTCAGGTCATGATCTCATGCTTCGCAAATTCGAGTCCTACATCAGGCTGTGCGCTGACAGCTCAGAGCCTGGAACCTGCTTTGGATTCTGTGTCTCCCTCTCTCTGCCCCACTCCCATTTACTCTGTCTCTCTCTCTCTCTCTCTCTCAAATAAACATTAAAAAAGAAAAGAAAAAAAAAAAAGCTGGGGACCTGGAAAGCCTGATCCTCTGTTTTCCCTGTAATGTATGCTACAACCTCCCTCGTGGGTTTAGCACCAACGCCTCCCATTGGCCTCCATTTTCCTCATCACTGCTATCAACAAACACAGCCTCTGGCTATTTTTCCTGTGTGGGGTGGAGGGAAACAGAGCCTTTACAAAAGGTTGTGGGAAAACCTGCCTCCATTCTAGACCAGGGTAGGTGTGAGTTATTTCTAAAGATACCAGGCAGTGGGAGGTATTTTCTTACCTCAGCTGCCACACCTGGAAATAAGATACCATTTTTGGGGGGAACGTATGCAAAAATGTATTTTTCACTTTGTCGGAAAGAGTAGGAGCGAGGAGCATTTCCAGCATGCCGTGCTGGAGCCCTTGCTAAAAACATGGCTCGGCATGACTCAGTCACCTCTTCCTCTCCGGGGCTGAGCAAGAGTCCTGGTGACTCAGCCTCACTGGTTGCAGTTTCTGTCCTCACCTCACTCAAGGATTCTGCCCAGGGGGCTTTGTGTCCTCAAGAAAGTCAAACATCTCAGCAGATAACAGACCTAAGTCTTTTTCCAGAAGCACATAGGTTGGAGTCATGCTTGGTCTCTGCCGGGGAATGTGGACTGACCCTTGTCACCACTGTCCTGTCTCCAGCCAACAGGGCTCCCTGCCAGGTCCCAGGTCTTGTGCATGACCACATACAGCACTGGCACATTCACATGTAAGTTGTTACTAGACTTTTAATATCCAATTGTTGTTTTTCTGATAAGACTGGAAGTTCCTGAGAGCAGGAGCCATATTTTTTTGTTTCTTTTTTTAAAGCCAGCTATGGTCACTAGCTTATTGATGAGACCCAGTGATCATTAACAATGAAACTGAGTTTTGCTGTATATAATTATGGGGACGAAGAGGCCAATTCTGGGAGAGGTTAAAAGAAAACTATACTCTGGGTAAATGTAAGCTGCAAAATCTAAGTACTTAGGCAGGGAAAAATCAAGGAAACTTTTTGGAGACAGATAATAAGGAGGCTGTATAAATCCAAAACATCATGAGGTTCATATTGACCAACGGCAGAGAGGGAGCACCTGAATGAACAACTAAGTTACTTGATTCCAACATTTTCCTCCTGATACTTTGACACTGATTATCTTTAAAGGGTAAAAAATAGTAATAATAATAATAATATGGCAGAAAATATATATTCTGAGTTAGCAGCATTGTTATGATCAATAATAACAAAATAGTAGTAGTACTAGTAATAATGATATTCTATTACAGACCATGCTAAACACTACATATAAAATATAAACCCAGTATTGGAGGTGGGTTTACACATTTCCAGAGTTCTGACTTACTTGGGCTGATCAAAAGTTGGGTGCCGGTTCCAAATACGAGTTTCTGATAGCCTGTGTTCACACTCTGATATAACTCTATACAAAATGGCACCTTGTAACTGAGCCTTAGCCTGGGATCCCTGTGTCACACAAAGGTTAGTTACTAAGCTTATTCCTTCATCTGTGTGAATGTACCGAAGTGGGAGGAGGCATATAATTTTAGTATTTAACCTTCATTTTCCTAAGACCATTGGAATATGACAAGAAATAAGGAAGAATGCAATGGAGATCCTGCTTTATATACAGTAGATTATATAAAAAAATGTTATGAAAATTCAGATTGAAGAGGCCATTCATATAATTACAGAGTTTCAGTTTTGTCCAGGACCTAGGGTAGTTTTATCCATCCACACTTGCTAGGTGTTCAGGAAGTGTTTCTGATGTTCATGGATAATAACACGACACTATCATTGCCAACCTGTCTTATTTAAGTAGCAGACAAAGTCATGCCCACCCTCTCAAATAAATCAATGAAAATGTATGTCCCTCAGTTACAATCACAATCTGGTTATTTCATAGAACTTACTTGCTTTGACAAATAGTCTTGTTCCTGTCCCAAAGACAACTCTGGAGCCTGCAGTATTTCCCACAGTGATTTGTGCTATGACAAAATGGGCCATTTCCTTCTCCTTCCATTTTTATACCGTAGCTGGGGAGCAGGCCCAGGTACCTACTGGAAGGTGCTAATAAAAAGAACACTTTTTTTATACTCCTCTAGTAAAACCCATTTGATTTTTTCCTGTGTTGAACATATCTCACACTTCCTACCAGGTTCACCAAACACTAGTCACTATTCTGTGAAATCCAGGGACCAGAATCCCCAGGCTTTAGTCCCAGGCCTACTTCTCACTGACTTTATGAGGTTGGACAATTCAACCAACCTCCCTGGCTCATAATGTTCTTGTTGGAAAAGCAAAGAGGTCAGAATTAGATGATGTCTAAGCCCTCTTTCAGAGCTGACATTCTGTGATTCAGCAATGTCCAAAGTGCCCTTAACGTTACATTTTCTGTGACTCACACCTGTGTCGGGCACTTGCATATCAGTTACACTGGCGACTGGTCTACCTGGGGAAAATACAAGAGATAGCTAGGGAAAGGGAGCATCAGGACAGTGTTACTGGCAGCTCCTCCGTCTCCATGGGGGTAAATGCTCCCAGTAGCCCTGGTACTTTCTGTCTCTTCATGAAAAGGGGATGAGAATCCTTTGGACATTTGGGGAATTCAGATCAAGATCTCCCAAAGCGCCATCTCTAAGTCATGGAAATATTTAAGAGTAGAAAAGATAAATTCCATGTTTTTCCTTACTCATGGTATTGACATTGTCTCTCATTTCTAAGTAAGCCCTGGCACAGGGTCTGGACAGAATGTATTAGAAAGACCAAGGCTTTGAGATGAGGCAGGCAGACCTTGGTTTGAATCTAGACTTTTCTATTCACTAACACTGGGATCTCAGGCAATTACTTCTTTGAGCCTCAGTTTCCTCTTTTGTAAAATAGGGATACTGCCTTCCCACTAGAGTTGTTTGAGGATAAACAATACCATGTATCATGTACCTAGAGTCTCATCTACATATCACAGGCACAAAGGAGTTACTATTTCTATGGTAAGTTACATTATTGATTAACAATATTATTTTCTCAGGGTTTTAGAATTTGTTTATGAAATAGCCATGAATCTGTGCCCTTGAGTCATATAAACTCTAGAGTGGTATAGGAGTGAGGTCCCAGAATCACAGATTTTGAGTGCTTTGCCCCCACTCATCTCACACTGCAGGAATCTAAAGCACACAGAGGGGCAATGACTTGTTCAATATTATACCACCAGCTGGGGCCAAGTTGAGAACTCTAGACTGAAACCAGAAGACCTGGGCTCATTTCTGTGCACTTCACTGACTCTTCTTGAACAATGTTTAGTGTAAAGGGACACAATCTCTGGAGGGAATTTGGTATAGCTTTTTTGGGGCATGGACAAAATGACCTTGAATATCCTTCCCCCAGTTCATCTCTGAATCAACGGCAATGGAAGTAGAAAGTCCATTAAATCATGGCCATGCAATTTTCTGCTCTTCTTGCTTTTCCCTCCATCGGGCTCCATTTAGTTCGCTTCCAGTGCTAAAAACTCTGATATTAGGCAGAACTTCTGCCATTCTCATAGCTTGGGAAAGGTCTTATTGGTTTGCTAAGTCCCATCCCAGAGAAAATATGCTTGTATAGTCTTTGAATACTTTCACTAATTTATCTGGGTGCCACAGTTCTTAATATAACAGTAGTAGATTATAGGTAATTATAAATAAGATACAAATGATGCAAATGACATCTCCTTTTCACCCGTTCACTGTCATCAGAATACATTTTGTAGTTACTACTTACTCAGCTCTGCCTTCAGCCATGTGCCTGTCCCAAAGGGGAGTTTGTTGTTCCTCCCAGTGAGTCCCACAGTGTCTGACGCCTCACAATAAATTCTGTCACTTTGCCTCTTTTCCTGTTTACCCTAATGAGTTAGAAAATACTCAAGATTTCAGATAGCTACTTGACTTATTTGTAGGAGAACAAAGCATCACCCCCTCCCCCCATGGAATAAGTTCATAGCTCCTGGTGCTAGGGGGACAGAAAGACCATGTAAATATGCTTCTCCATTTATAGAAGAGAAAACTGAGGCCCAGAGCTAGAGATCTGTCCAAAGTTCCACTGCTAGTTAGTAGCAGAGACCAAACATGGATCTATTTGATTCCTAATCTAGAGTTTCCCTCTCTTCACCACATAATGGATGTTGTCATTTACTTCATCTCTTCTTCCCCTTGGCCTGAAAACTTGATTTCCTTAGGTGCTTGATTTCCATTAAACAAGCACTTATGAAGCACTTACTTTGTAAAAGGACCATATTAGATTCTTCATGGGATATAACAAGAGTCTCTGCTTTCAAGGGTCTTTCAGTTTTAATGGGAAGATCTTCTCTCAGTAATGAAAGATTTCCACAGCTGTATGTGTCACAGATTGTCCAAGATCCCATAGCTAAATTTGGGATATGGAGGGTAAGAGGAATGAGAAGGATGCCTGGGGAGAAACCACAGCCAGGCTTCAAACAGGAAGCCAGGCTATTTCCAAAGATATCAGGTTTGTCCTAATTGTCTAGGGTGTCTCTGCTCCATTCTGACATAATGAATTGGTTCTACTGCTATTTACAACTCTTCCATTTGCCTATTTTCATTTTTAAATGTTCCCCATGAAGGCTCGATCTTAAATTCGTAGGTTGTCTGATAAAACAAGGAAGATGCATCCATAAGGGTAAAACACATGTAAGTACATGTAGAAGCCTTAAGGTAGATATGGGTAGAATAAGGGCAGGATGGGGTCAACATTTACCTGGAGAGACTAGAAGCATGGTCCCTTTACCAAAGGTGAGTGTGTTGTATCCTGACATTCACACCATAGTAAACACCCACACAAAAATGGCCTTCCAGTGTTGGGCTTTGCAGCCTCTAATCTACTTAGAGAAGGTGAAAGAAAACCCTCCTTTATGGAGAACCTATTACACGCCAAGCAGGTTAATAATCTACATATGTTACATTACCTCATTCAGGCCACAACTGTGCCATGAGCTTAGATATTATTATTCTTATTTTACAAATAAAGAATGGGTGATCTGAGGCTGAGCAGGTAGAACCATTACTGCTATGAAAGACACAAATGGCCTGAATGCACAAGACGTTTTAGCATAGGACAGGTAAATCATAGAGGAGCTTCAAGAGAAGAATCTTCCTCCTTGTCCCTTTTAGAGGAAGATTATAGCTGCGTTGGGGTTAATTCTGCTAGAGCCAGATGTCAGAACTCCAGTAACAGTGATCTCCTAAATCTCCAGCTCATCCTCCATTACACAATCATTTCTTGAGACATGAAGATATTTTTGTCCTCAATCTTTCCATTGTTCTTCTGATATGCTACTCACCAGGCCTGACCAGCTGTCAAATACCACTCCCAAAAATCCATGTATAGCCTATGCCCTTCTCACAGTTGTTTCTTAGTCAGCCAAAAACACCCACTAGTTTACCCTCTTCTCACACCCCTAACCAAGAGGTAGGGCCCTTTCATCTCTAAAGGGGGTTACATCTTTGCTTTCTTTTTGTATTCTACATAACACACAGGCCATTTGACTCAAATTTGGGCATTTATTGCACAACACTTAAAATAAAGTCTCTATCTACCCACATCTCTGGTCTATCACCATCTAACTCATGATTTTCAACTCTATCCAACAGATAAATCTAGTCCTTCTATTGTCTCCATTACAGTTATCAATTTTTAGATTCCTGCCATAATGTCTCTCCTAATTTTAACTTCAATCAATCTGAAACTTTATGGACTGGCATCTAGATCATTATGAGTGACAGCTTCCCGTCCCCCCCAGTCAACATTTTTTTGCAAGCTCATTGAAGCCTTGTTACTTACTTAAGTCTTGTTCTGCCCCCAAAGCCAGGTGTCCTTCCGATTAAAGGACACACTGTCTGCTTCAGGTCTGGTAAAAATCACCACTGTCTTCTCTTTAGTTCTTATCTGTTGCATATCTACTATTTTCCATTGGCCTCACCAGTAATATCTTGGCTTTCTCTTCTATTAAGACAGAACACAACTTGGATGGAACGATACTATTAGAATGTTCAAGGATAGTTCCGGTTATCCTTTTCCCATCTCTTAGTTTAAATATTCTGAAAGTAGCCAGGAAGGCCTATTATATCCTATCATGTACTCCAAATGTTATAATTGGAGAGAAGATGACATAAGGAAGGGGAAATGCTTGGGAATTTAGACTTACTTGGGGTGACTTGGAGCTTTGTTCCAGTTCCAAAGGTAATTTTTTGGTTACCCCCAGTAATCACTGTAATTCAGGCCTTTACAAAAATGGCTTCCTTTCTCTTGCCATTTACATTTGGGTAACATTCAAGACACTGTACTTCAGAAGAAGAGAGAGTTGTTTTTACCAATGCCTATGGCTATAGATCCACGTGAAAATGGCTAGTGTACTAAGAACCTATATACATATCCTACATATGTAATTCCTTGAAAGAATTATATTAGCTGATCTAGCTTTTTCTTTTTTGTTCGGAAAACAAATGCTGTTTTACATGTGTATAGCATTTAATAGTTTAAAGAATGCTTTCGCATACATTGTCTTATTTTGGTGTTAAAATTACTTATGAGGTGATGTTAAATATTTTCATTTTAACAGATGAAGAAATTGTGGCCCAGATGTACTAATCAAGTGAAGTTTAGAAGAACTGGCTCAGCCAAACTTTCTGCCTTTTTCTTTGCATCAACTCTCTGGCTGGGCTGTTTCAGTATGTTATTTTTGGTTCATCTACATGCCTATTTTTCTCCATAGCTAGATCTTTCTATCCTCTCTGCCATTACCTTAAAATTTCTTGCTACATCAGAATGCACTTAAGTCTGCATAAGCCATTAATTTCTTGACACTTGGGCCCTACAAATACTGCAGTAAGTTCAAAGGGCCTCAGTAGCCACATTAAGTCTCCTACCTTAGTGACATATTGTCTACTTACTGGGTCTTACTAATAATCGTGTCCCACTGCCAAAGATAAATGTATTATAAACCACCGCACCATGCTGCCTGACAATGCATGAGCTACCTTGCTAATAGATTAATGTGGTTAGCATGCAGCTCCCCTCCCTCATGAGAGCTCTGGCTGGGATTCCCTCCTTTTTTTTTTTTTTCTTTTTTTTTTTTTTTTTTAAATCACTGGAATAAAGACTATGGAATTAAGTCCGTGAAAGCCTCTTTTCAGGACACAATAGTAGTGATATAGGGGAAAGGCTGAGGAGAGTCCAAGTGATATTCTCTAGACAATGCTGACACTCATTTCCTTCAAAAAGATTTGCAAAATTTCACCGAGCAATCTCTTTTTTTACCAGCCAAAATTTACTAGCTCTGATCCCCATTTTTACTTCAAAACCAATGCCTACACACAATCTCTTTTTACCAGTGGTTAGCAAATTGTCTCTATCCCTGTAGGCAATCTTTCTTTTATGTTTTTAACATATCTAAAAAGTTTTTTGAGCATGGAGTAGAACATGGGATATGGTTGGAGTATTAGGGATGGGGACAGCATCCCTTTTTCCATTTTGTTTTAAGTGCTTTCATCACTAAACCCCAATACTCGTTGAGTTAAAAGAATAAGGAGACATTTAGTCCCCTGTGCAATAGAAGACTGCAGGATAAGCACAAGTTTATAATCAGTCATAACCAGGTACTTACTGGAGCTCACGGATACCGTGGTTCCCTTCCCAAAAATCAACATCCTTCCCCCCTGGTAGGCACAGTGAAATGAGGCTCTGCAAATACCTTGGGTACCCATTCACTCTACCTTGTTTATCACTATAAACAATAGAAATCTTGTATTCTGTCTTTACCCTCTGCAAAGAACTCAGTGGGCTTTCAGTGTTTGGGTATGCAATAACAAAGCTCTGTCACTTTGTAAGGAAGAGGATAAGTCCTACACTTACTCAGTAACTAGTCACTAAACACTTCTGTTTGTAAGGTACTGAACTACGCACAGGTGATACAGTGGAGGGCCTCTTGGACACTGTTCCCGTCTACCACACGTAGTGCTCACAGTCTAGGGAGTGGCACACAAAAAAATAAACAGATAATATAATGTCAAGTGATGGAAAAGCATGAATAAAGTCAGGCTGGGCAACGGGATAGAAAACAACCAGGTGGCAGCTAGGTTTGACAGCTTGTTGGATTGGCTGGGCAGGAAAAGTCTCTCTGAGGATCCGAGACCCAGGCATGGAGGAATTAATCATCACCTCTATTTACAGATAAGCAAATTGAGGTCTCAAAAGATGGAAGTCTGGGTCCAAATCACATAGCATTAACCATGGATATGGACGCTTAGATCATGCCTTCTCTCTGCTGAAGTACAAGGTCTAGTTCTACCATGCAAATTCCTGGTTAGAAAAGTTAAAGTGAGACAGGGGTTTTTCTAAAGTGACTTTGGGATGTTATTTGGGTAATTGGAAGCTGGCACTGGCCATTGAGGGCATCAAGGCTGTGAGAAGATGCCAGCCAGAAGAGAAAGTGTTGGTATTTCAGAGTAGGGTTTTCTGATGAAGCTGGCCACTAACATGAAGATGTTTCCTTCATTTCAATTTAAAAAAAGGAAAAAAAGAGAGAGATGGGGCACCTGGGTGGTTCAGTCAGTTAAGTGTCCGACTTTGGCTCAGGTCATGATATTACAGTTCATGGGTTTAAGCCTCACATCGGGCTCTATGCTGACAGCTCGGAGCCTGGAGCCTGCTTCAAATTCTGTGTCTCCCTCTCTCTCTATCCCCCATCCCCAATCAATAAATGTTAAAATTATTTTTAAAAAAAAGTGAGAGAGAGAGAGAGAGAGAGAGAGAGATACTCTCTCCATTCTGCTTTCCTATTAAGTTGGCAAAGAATGCAAACTGTTACCTAGCAGAATGAACTCTTACAGTGAGGATGGGGCAGGGACAGAAAATGCTCTTCTCCCCAATAAATCTGCATAAATTGAAGACACCTGGAAGTCCACCAAGACTTCCAAAACAGCTTGGTACATGTCTCATTAACTAGTCAAAATCAGAATACAATGGCGATACTTACTAAGATCCACCTTTACCATGGTCCCTTTCCCAAACACCAGCTTCTGGGCATTTGAAACACCACAGTGATCTGTGTCCTCACAAAAACCAAAGGGTGCTTCACTTTTAAGCATGGGAAACTTCCGAGGATTCTCTCACTTGGTTGAAACCCAACTCAACACTTAGCCCATATTTAGGTAAACTCAAGAAAGGTCTTAAGCTCACATACTCTTTAGAATGCTAGGAAACCTCTAAAACCATTTACTACAAGCTCCCAAACTCACACATTTGTCTCTTGAGTGATCTCAGGTTTTTTATAATCTCCAGGGACAATCCTGCTCAATAACTCCTCTGTTCTATTTTCTCATAATTGGAAGGGTTCGCCCAATATCACAGTTTAATCCTTTTTCTGCCGTAGCTGAAGTCTGTTAAACTTGCTTACCCTCCAATAGGATTTTTCACAAAATTATGAATCGCCTGACTGCCCATACTTTTCAAAGAGATTTCACATATACTATCTCCTTTGAATCTCTCAAAATCCTTTGAGTGAGGCAGAGCTGAAATCATTATCTCCATGTTACAGATGAACTTAAGGCTTAGATAACTTGAATGGTGTTCCCACGGCACAGAGTTGGTGAGTGGCTGAGTTGGGTCCACATTATCTTTCGGCTCCTAGTTGAATGTCTTAATGATTTATTTTGTATACATTCACGTGTTGATCACATCACCTTGCCTTTTAAATATTTCTCCCTTTTTTATTCTCTTCTCCATTGAAAAAGACAATATCATCAGCAATGAAAACAATACTTCTCCCCCTACCACCCCTCCTCTCCCGCAAAAACCCCAAGCAGACCTATAGCTCAACTCTTTCAGAGCAATGTTTTTTTTAATGCTCATATGCTTTCTGTGAGCTGGGAGATAAGAGTTACCAATATTTCAGTTGCATTAATTGGGAAAAATGAGGACCAGTGGAGATAAATCAGAATGCTGGTTATTGAGTTTGCAGCCTATACAGACAGCAATATATTGAACCTTAGAAAATGTTGGTCCTTGCCCTGCTATTGTGTCCATGTTCAAATCACTTAACCACTCTGAATAAAGAGAATCACACCTTTCCACTATCCTCTGCTTCTTGAGACAATCAGATAAGAGATGAGAAGCAATATGAAAAATACCTTAATTGTTTTCCTTCTCCTTAGAAAATGGACAAGAAAATATCAAGGTAGCAATATCTTTTATCCATACTGAATTTGTATATATGCATTCATGTTTATGCATAAGAGCAAGGTTAAACATTTACAAGGCAAATTTGAGAGATTACTTTGGGCCGTACAGCACATTAATGGCTAGGTTCTAGCTTCAATGTTAGAAACAGAATTGTGGCTCAAGTGCCAGTAGTCACTTGGTTTGACTAACACCCTAGTTTCTCCTCCAAAAATTAGCTTGTTTCCTGCAGTGTTAGTCATATGGTGATTTGAGGCCCATCAAAACCCAAAGGGACCAAGGAAATCACACTCTGTAGATACTTGAACAAGGACATTTCCTATAGCCTTGACCAAGTAGAGGAATTGTGTTTAGGGTAATCCCACTTGCTATTACTGTACCAACTTTATAGAGCTGGAATGCCTGGATGTGGGCCCATAGTTGGGTTTAACCCACTCATATATTTACTTTGGCTGCTTGGACCTAGATCTATGAGTGAAGTTAATAGCTCTCAACCATAGCTTCATTCGGGGTCCATTTGACCATTTTTAACCCACAAAGAAACCTGAGAACAGGAAACCCTATAAGCCCTGGAAACCTTTTGGATCAGGCCATTCATGTTTTTAGGGTGGAAATGCTGATAAACATAATCACACACAGGCATGCACCATTAGGGTCTCTATATTCAATTTAATGCCGAAGGAAGATGCCAAAGGGAGGAGGGATACATTAGTGGGTCCACCTAGACTCTGTGAGCTGCTCTGCACTATAGATCAGCTTTACTTTTCTTGGTCTAGGTTTCAAACCCAGACTCCCTTTAGCTATTCTAGACCCTCCACTGGTGAGGCTACTATTAAGGAAGGGGGTAAGGAGCCTTCTTGGGGAGAGTTTACAGAGTACAGTGGAGAACTCATTCTTGATAAGAAAGGAGTATAACAGTTGATGGAGCTTCTAACAGGGAGATGATCAAGAACTCCAGTACTCAACCAAAATAAACTTTGTAAATCTATCCTCCAAATTGGCATGCCCACTCCAGGTCAAGGGCCAAATCTTTCCCTAAGCATTGGGTATAAACCAGAGTGTGTGCTTCAAGAAGCCTCACACACTCCAATGGGATTGCCCTTCTCTTTTGCCTTTGGTGGGGACGAACACAGTCTCCTTTTAGATTCTCGAGTTCTTAAAAGGGACCCTAAGTCATCTTGACCTTCCTTTTGCCTCCCCATCCCAGTCTCCCTAGGAAGGAGGAGCAGTACAGGTTTTCCCCTAGTTTAAGGGAATTCATTCATTTCCCTTTTCAGTTTCTTCACAGTGATGTTTCCCTGAAGTAGAAAATAACCCACTCACCAGGCCGTACGGTCAGCTGAGTTCCTTTTCCAAAGTACAGCTTCCCTAAGGTTGAGCCTCTATCGACACAGTGCTGGCCCCCTTTACATGAACCTAGTGCTGATGTTCCCCAACCACTCTCTCTCCTGCCCTGGGAATAGGGTTGAAAATTCACTTCCATCCTCTTTAAATGGCTTTAAGTATTTTTCTTGTGCAGCCAGCAGTCTTAGCTGGACAGTCAGTCCTTAGAGGCTCTCTCTCAGGGGACAAATGGTCTGTGGGAACAATAGCCTTCCCACCTGCAGAGGCCCCTCCCGTCAGAAAGCAATTACACGTCTTTTTGAGAGGGTTTAAATTGGAAGGAACTTTGCTTCCCTGGCCCTATTTCCCAGTATAAAAGACTGCTCACTTACTTGGATTGACATTATGTTTGGATCTCTTTCCAAAGCTGAACTCATGAAAACTTTGATAGACCAGATCTGCCGTCTGCAAAATCACCTCATTTCCCTCATTCAACCTCTGGTCCTCCTGCCAGGCATTTCTCTTTTCTCCTTTTTCTTTTTCCCTTCCTGATACTCTCCTTTTATTTTCCCACTTACTGCACTAGGAAATCATGCCCCACCATCTTCTAGACTTAAAAAAATCCCAAATAGCCTTTAGCTCATGAATAATTTGGTGACCGATTTCTTCAGCTATCCAAATCATGAAAATGGAAGGAATAGGCCTAGCCTCACCTCTTCATCCTCTAGGCTTGAATCCTGGGGTCTTAGCACTTATGAGTTGAAAGGGAGCACAGAGGTGATTTAGACCGTAGCTAAAATGGTATAGACATCCCTTCTCTAACATCCAGGGCTTACTAGCCTTAAGGACCCACCGTGAGGACCTCCAAAGAAGAAGAGTTTTGCACTTCACAAGCAGCCTTCCCTCTACAGGGTGGTTCTCCTCATTCAAACACATTCCATAAGAGGCTGAATCTCCTCTCAACCACCAGTTTTGATTTCGCCTTCTGAACTAACCCCTTCCTCATCTACATGGCAGTTCTTCAGATATTTTGAAAAGAGTTATATCTCATCTTGATATAGTCCAGTGACATCCTCTCTCACTCTTTCTTCAGGGACCTGCGATCATTTCAGATGGTTAGCTTGATTTTTACCTGACCATGAAGCCCAGGCCATTAACCAATTTATCATGGCGAAGGTGTACCTGACGGGTAGAGCCATTTCTGGGGCAGAAGAGGAGGTGAGGGAGACGAACGAAGTAGAAATCTGAGGATCCTAATGCAAACTGGGAGGGCTTTTTTGGAATTTAGCTACTGACCATTGAGTTTCCCAGGTGAAACTGCCCATAACCATAACCACCATTTTATTTAAAAATGATTCTGACTTTTTCTTTCTTACTTACCTGCTCTTACAGTGACTGTGGTTCCTGCTCCAAAAGCATAGTTGTAGCTAGCAGAGGCCCACTGTGCTAGGTCTTCCTACACAAACCTCATCAAGACTGTGGGCTGCGCCAGCAGGCTGCCTCAGGGCCTACCTTTCTGCCCCTGTGCTAGAAGCCCTTGGTAACTATTTTAACCTCTTGCTTTGGCTTTTGCTTTCACAGAGTTTCCTAATCTGTGAAGAAAGCAGGAATGCTAATATCCATCCTGGGGGATTGCCCGGAAGGTGAAATGAGTTCAAGTAGAAGATGCATTTTATACTAGTTATTAGTGATCAAGCATTCAATAATAGTTATTAATGATCAAGATTCTTTTCATCTTAAAAAATGCATATAATTTTAGTTTGTCACATCTTCTCTCTGAAACCTGGAACATTCATAGGTACTTTAAATTATATCCAAGGCTCTTTTGTCAACTAGTAAAAAAGTATTGGTAGTTAAACTTTGTGGATTTTCCGTGTGTAGGATGCTATCCCAAGAGTAGGGTTGGCAGTTTCAGAACGCTTACTGAGTCATGGGATTTGCTTACTATGTTTTATACCTGTTTAAGAGACATATCAACAAGGAATGATAAATTGTTGGGGGGGGGGGGTCCAAAACACAAAATAAAAATTTAACTCAAATACATACTGGTAAGAGGAATTTAGGATAATATGTTGGCGACTTTTACTTGTGGACAATTATAACTTACTTGACTTTACACTGAGCTTGGTCCCAGATCCAAAGTAAAATCTGTTAAAGTTGTACACTGTGTTTACTATCATTACAAAAAGTCTGGGACTTCCTAAAAGGGAGGTGGTTAAACAGAGGAGACCAACCAAGGTAGTCAAGCCTGACCCAACCCTACCAACTTCTTGCTATTTTCCTAGAAAATTTCAAGAACCAAAGTGAGGAATGAGCCAAGAAGACACATTCATTATCAGAGACAGGCAAGATAAGGGCAACGGATTTTCTTCAGTGGTTTTATCGATTTCTTTTCTTTAGTTTTCTGCTTGGGTTCATTCTTATGTCTTCTGTGTTCCATACACACAGTATTTGCAACAAGGACACTGCCAGTAAATGCTTTTTACCTTTTTCTTTTCCTAATTATAAATGAAAATTCTCCTCAGGTGGACTGGATTGTGAGAAAAATCCTTACTCCACCTTTACCCTGGAAGCTTCTCTCTCTGGGTCTGTACCTGGGGCTGTGTGCCTGACAACTTGAGCTGGGCTACTTTTAATGACATCGTAAACCACACCAGCTAGTCTTCTGTAGTCTGTGTGTATCATCCGCCAGGATCCCTGTGTCCTATCTGTCAGAGTACCTACATTATATAACCAAATGTACTTTAACATCCACATCGACACTCTTCTTCCAGCCCCCACAGTGCAACCCTACATTTTGGCGCGTGTGTGTGTGTGTGCTTTCTGCCTGCATGTTCCCTTTAGCAAAGGGGAGAAAAAGGAGGCCTCAGTGCTGGCTGTCATTTGCAAGTCTAGATGAAACATTATTTATGAGCAAAATATTTTGCTGACAATAAGAAAGAAAGGAAAGCTCAGTGCCAACAGTTAGACGCCCACACAGTTTGGATTTAAACAAATCTCAACAAATGAACACAGTTATGAGAAATAAAATAGAGGTGACTTCAGTCTAAGCCAAGTAATTATAATACTTATGCAGTTTTGGAGGGCAAGGGGTTTACTCGTTCTTACTTGCAGAAATGATAAGCAGTGTGTTACGAGAATGCTTTGCTGGAAGGGCACCAGACAGCTATAGAAAGAGAGCTTCATTTAAATACCTTAAATAGGCACCTTTGTGTTTAGCAGTAGAAATAAGCTAGAACAGGCTAGAAATATGGCTGGTTAACTAGACTTAGTTTAAGACACTTCTTGGTAAGACCATCTTGTAGCGTTTGGTCTGGTTCAAATGAAAATGTTAGGAGATAAACAGAGGCTCCCTTTATAGAATCTATTCCTATTATTCAGCATTCTTCTAGGTTACTCCTCTCCACTCATTTTCATCAACTCCCCTTCCAAACTTAGTAAAAAGCCTTCTCTTTCTCTTTGGTCTTTGATAAATACTTCTTTTCTTACATTACCTTTTTGGGCATGTGTTGTTGGTGTCTCTCTCCCACCCTCAACCTCAGGCCCATTAAGTTATATGTATGTACAGTATACATCTATAGATTAATAGATCAGTTGAAATAGTATTTGATTGTGGCAGCCTACCAGGTACAACAGTCAACTGGGTCCCGGATCCAAAGGTCAGTTGCCAGCCTGAACCTGAAGAAACACTGTGATATGCCCAACAACAAAAACCAGATCAAACAGGCCAGGGTGGCGGAGCAGAGTAAAGAGTTAGCAATTCCTTTGTGGGTTAGGCCTCACATCATTGCCAGACTGATGTACAGTCGCCATATTGCTTATCAACAAATCATAAACCTGTCTTTACAATTCTGTTTTATTTTACGGAATCTTTGCTTTCCACTGCCTACTACAGAGTTCTAAGTATCAAACATATGCTTTCAACATATATATAGAGTGAGTGCTCTCTGATTTCAGATGTTAAACCAGGGTTCACATCTCTTCATCTAAGAAGACTCACAATGGGGCACCTGGGTGGCTTAGTCGGTTAAGCGTCAGACTTTCGCTTAGGTCATGATCTCGCGGTTCATGGGTTCGAGCCCCGTGTTGGGCTCTGTGCTGACTGCCAGCTCAGAGCCTGGAGCCTATTTCAGAGTCTGTATCTCCCTCTCTCTCTGACCCTCCCCTGCTCACGCTGTCTCTCTCGCTCCTAGAAATAAATAAAAAAATATTAAAAAAAAAAAAAAGAAGAAGAAGACTGACAAAGCCCAAGACAGAGACTCTTTCTCCTCCACTCTGGGCATCACTGAGTTGTACAACTAGGGAACTGCCCAAATCCTTATGTCCTCCTTAGACCGAGTCTGCAGGATCTAAACGAGGTATAGGGCTGCCATTATCTGGTAAATTTGGCTGCTAGTTTGATATTGCTAAAATAATTTTACAGTGATTAAATTATCAGGGGAAATTTCTAGTTTTCCACTTTACTTTTGGGTCATTTCTTTTCTCCTGACTAAAGTGGTACCTATATTGATTTAGCTGCCAAAAGACTTCAAAAATGGGACAAAAATAAATTTTAATATTTTCTAAAGTAGTGAGGATGGCACGGAAGGGTCATGCCCAGGAGGGATCAGAATACAGATTGTCATATTTGAGGGAACAAATGAGATCCACCTACAGAAGGTAAGTTCCCTAAGGGCAATATCACATTGAGTTTGTTCCCTAACGGGTCCCTGGTCTGAGCATCAAGCCTGGCAGAGAGTAGATGAACAAGATTATTTGTCAGATGAGTCCTGTGGACTCCTCAAACATCAGGCCAGGAAAATCAATGGTTGAGACAAGCTTAGAAAACTGGAGATCTAAGTTTTAGTTCCAGCTCAGGCACAGATAGGCTGTAAGATCATCATAGATTACCTGGTAAATTAGCTGGTAAATGAAGCTCTAAGACCATGATCAGTCTCTTCCCCAGGACTTAGTTCCATCATAAATGGAGACAGTCAAAAGGGATGATTTTTAAGGGTTCTCTCTGCTTCATGAGGCTATATTATACAAATTTTTGGCCTAAAGTTTCAGAAACAGGAGCATCCCACAGTACTTATGAGAACACTTTTTTTTTTTTTTAAGTGATTTTCAGGGGCGCTTGGGTGGCTCAGTTGGTTAAGCATCTGACTCTTAATTTCAGCTCAGGTCATGATCTCACAGTTCGAGGAGCTCCGAGTCAGTTTCTGCACTGACAGCATGGAGCCTGCTTGGGATTCTCTCTCTTCCTCTCACTCTGCCCCTGCCCTGTTCTTGCTCTTGCTTTCTCAAAATAAATAAATAAACACTAAAAAAAAAACAACACATGATTTTCAGACTCTGGGAGAGGCTAATGGCAGTTATTTTGGTCAGTGATCATTACTTGCAAGGTTCCTTCTATATATGGACATAATCTCAGCCAAAAAGAATGGTGCCTTAGGAATGCTTGTTAAGGAATTAGAAGTCTTGTCACTGACGACTGTACAAATCCAGGGCTACAGAGCCCAGCCAGTACCCCAAGAATCAGTCACACCCCTTTACTCACACCACATATATTCTGGGAGCAATACCCAGGACTCCCCTACATGCCCATTTCACACCAAGACATTAGATCCTAGCCAGGGGGACTTTTGTCCTCCTTCTATTTGATGCTCATTCACCCTTTCTAAACATTCTTCATATAATATATAATTGGGGCCAAATCAGCTCTTAATCCACAGACATTGCTTAATCCAGGGGTCCACTTTTATACTTACTGGGCTTCACAGATAACTCAGTGCCTTGTCCAAAGATAAGCTTTCCTCCCTGGTTATAATTCACACTGTGTTACATATCCTGTCAAAAACACATCCAATCTTCCTGAACACATTTCTAATCCTCTCCCCACAAATCCACAGCAGATCTCTTCTCACACCTTAGCATGAATTGTGGCTATACTTATTGTAACTTTTTTTCGTATAAGGGGAATAAAGTACTTACACAAGGGACTGATAGAGAATAATGAGAATTCCTATTTATCTGAAAGTGTTTCTATCTAAACTGATTTCTCGTTTTTGCTTAATGGCTCTGGGTATTGCTGCTCAGGGAAATGGCTTCCTTTCAAACATATTTTTGGGGTCTCAGCTAGAAACACTTGGTACACAGGGGTTAAAAAATTAAGGGCAGGTGAGACTCGGGGGAATCAGGCCTACCCGCAGTGACCACAGCCTGGGTCCCTGCTCCAAAATTCAATTTCCACCAGCCATCAGTTGTCACACTAGTGACAAACACTTCTACAAAATGGCTTCCCCAGAGAAGACAGCTGGTAAATGAAGACAAACTGCTCATGGGGAAACAATCTTGCTACAAAATGAGGCAACTGCATGATATGAGATATAAGCTTTTCCCTCCCTCCTTTTCTAATTTCTCTTCCTTCAAGACACCAAGGATGATGTGTGCCAAGAACTGTACTTCCCAGGCAGCGAGGCCAGAGAGCGGCGTCTCTGGGGTTAACGAAGCCTGGGCCCTCGCTCTAGACTCTTTAGTGACCAAACCCACCATGCCTAGGAGTTTACCTAATGACAAACCCAGTCCTCAGTACCACTGGAGTTCAGGTGACAGCTCACCACCACTGCTACCCTCGCCTTTAAATTATCTGGTGCTTTGAATTCATGAATCTCCTGGAAAAGCAGTTTGAGGATGTCTGAGCTCAGAGCCTCCTAGAACTATTGTCCATCACTGGCATTTACAAGCCTCAGATTTTAAGTTTACAAAATAGGGATAACTCTACTGAAATCTCTGGGGAAGACTTACCATCAGATGGTGTTATCTACTGGAAGTTTGAGAGAAGGGGCAGACCCTGGATTCCTGGTGAGGTCCTGGTGGGTTTGTTCCCCTCTACCCCTCCCAGAGCTCCTTCAAGGATGAGAGGATGAGGAAGATGACCAGCCACTGAGCCTTGGTCTGGTCGAACCCTTTTGTATTCTTGTGACTCAAGGAGGCCCCCATAGAGAAGAGAGCAGGTCTTCCCTTTGGAGATAATAGTATTCAGTGCACAATTCAAATGATATGCCACTTACTTGGCTCGACAAGCAGCCTTGTCCCCTTCCCAAAGATAAAGGAGAAGCCTTGTCCTTGTACACAGTAATTAGCTCAGCATCAAAAACCTGCCAACTCAGCGTTCCCCCACATCGAGCCCTCCTGAGGAGGGAAGCTTCCAGTACATTTGCTCTGGTGTCATTCACACACACCTGTGATCTTCCTCCCTGAATAAGTGATCCCTTCCCCTCATTACCCCTTTCTACCTCCCTCTGCATCCCTGCGCCTGAGGTCAAGATGTACCCTCAGGCTCATTCCACCTCATCTCCCCCCCCCCCCCCAACTGTACTTACTGGGCAGCACAGACAAGCTGGTTCCCTGACCGAAGATCAAACCCTGGCCATAGTTATTCCCACAGTGCCTCTGGGCTCTGCAAAAACCCCCTAGAGCTCCCCTGACTTCATCTCAACAGTGTAATCGACCCAGGACCCAGAACCTGTGTTTCTAGCTTTAGGATGAAAAAGCCAGCCTGTTTTGTCCTGTCCAGTCCCAAGGACAAAGGGGGTTTGGGATGCGCCGAGCAAAGGTTCCAAAACTTAACCCAACAACCTTGGTGTCCTGAAGGGTGCAGCTCTGCATTAATGAGCCAGAGTTTTTTCCCCCTGGAGAGAGACTCCAGGATCTGGAAAGAGGCTTAAAGAGATTCTCTCATTTCTCCTCCTGCCTCAAGGCAGAGCTGTGCTTCAGTCACCCCTGATAGGAGGGTGTCTATCTCCTTTCAGAAACTCTCTAGAGTAAGTGCCCTGGCAACTACTCCTGACAGCTCATCTTCACTGTTCAAAAACCTATTAGGAAGGTTTTACCACTAACCTTGCTCCCTTCTTCTTGCAGTCTTAGCTGCATCCTGTGGGCTGCATCCTGGTGGGGCTGGAGAACACAGCCCCTCCAGCTCCTGCTCAGGGCACTGTTCCCAGACTGAGATATGGGAGGCAACGCCACTTGCCCCTTAACCTCTTTTCTTCCAGATGCACTGCCCCAGTTTGCCTCCACAGACTTCACTGATCCTTCATCTCTGGGTCTGAGAGTTTCATTTAGGGGCTATTTTCAGGTGCCATATTTCACCATGAGCTTCACTACCCAGAGGAGCAGGACAGTTTGGGAGGCAAGTTGCTCTTTCCTGTGAGGCTTCCAGCCTCCTCTGTCCCTGTCCCTCCACAGGGGAAGCCTGTGTCTTGGGGCACTCTGGAGGTAGTCACACTGGGGTCAGCGTGGTGGGAGGTGGTGTAAGGTTTCCGCTACTGTGAGTGTGTCCCTGTGAGTAGCCTCAGGAGCTCCCACCATGCAGCTCTTTGCGGAAACCTCTCCCCTGCCTCTGACACTTGGATGATTCTGTATTTAAATGATCCAGGATTCTTTCTATTTCCACTTAGATACTTTCAAATCCCAGGTGAAGAATTTCATAGAACAGGCTAACATTCTCCACCCTCCCCCCCCCACCCAATGCCAGCTCTTCTGCTGATGCATGACAGAGTCTTGACAGAAGAGCCCGAGGGGCGAAACAAAAGTTCCACTGTGTGTTGGGGATGATGTTTATCATTATTATTAATAGCTAGGGCTTAATGAGCTCCTTTTATGTTTTGGGCACCATGCTAAATACTTTAGCTGTATTATTTTATCTGATCCTTACAGTAATTCAGCAAGGTAGGTATTTTTTTAATCCTCATTTTATGGATGGGGAAATTGAGGGTCAGAGAGGTTAGGTAATTTCCCCAAGGTCATACAGCTGTGCAAAGGTGTGGAGCCAGGGCTTGAATTTAGGTTTTTCTATCTCTAAAGCTCATGATATGTCGCCTAATCCATAAACACTTGGGTTTGAATGTCCCAAGGGAACAATGGCATCTCAGGGATGCTACAGAAAATGACTCAGTACTGAGTCTCATGTTCTACAGAAATTTTGTTCCCGGATGAGATGCCCAAAGTTCTAATGGTTCTTTTTAGGGATTTAAATTGTAGTGGCGAGTAGGGGTGGTCAAAATTAGGTTTGAAAATGTACTTTCTGACAACAAGGATTGCTAAATTTCCAAACTGATTACAGAGAGGCACTGAGGAATTTCCTGCCCTAGACCTCACTGGAGGGCCAGGGAGCAATAGGGAAGCCTGGTTAGGGGTTGGTGTGGCATTGGGTCCCTCTGGAAGTCCTTCCTGACATTCTCATTGACTCAATGATTGTTTATATCTCTATTTCTTTGAAAATGTTGTATATGATCCTGAGAACCGCTCACCATGAGCCACAGTAACAGATTGTGTGTGCATGCATGTGTGTGCATGTGTGTGTGAGCGCGCGCACATCTCATTTTAAAGCAGAGAAGGAAACCAACTCTCTTTGGCCAGGGGAAAGAACATTAATAAAGAGCCCAAGCAGATGCACAGGATTAAAGTATTTTTCAAACTAATGATTTGATTGATTGCCCCTAAAGGCCCAGCCAAAGAAGAATACAACTTACTTGGCTTCACAGTGAGCGTGGTCCCATCCCCAAAGGTTAATTTGCCTGTATTGGTGTTACACAGTGTTCAGTGCTATTGCAATAACCTTGACTGGGGCCTCTAGGAAGACAGGTGGAGGTGGAGGAGGCAAGCAGGAAAACAAAACCTGAAATGACTGCCCATGGCCAAAACAATCTCCTTGTAATTAGGTTAGAACGTGGGATGAATACCAATAACTCGCAACTTCCCAGCCCAATTGTATTTGCCATAATCTTCCTTGAAAGAATGGGCCTTGGTGGGAGCACCTCCTGGGAAATTCACTAAAAGTGGCTACTGCTAGTCTCCTGGGATCCGTCTTGTTTGTTATTTCTGCAGGCCCTTTGTCTAACTTTCGTCCAGTTCCTGCCTTTTTCCTCCCTACTTTCCCTGGACCTTCCTTCTCATGGAGGGTCACATGCTTTCTCAGGGAGAGACTCTGTGGATAGTAAAAGCCAAAGCACAATGCGTAGGGAATATATTGCATTAATAACCTTGTTTTTCGGCTGGTATCACGAACCACCAACACAAACCAAGCAAAGAAAACACCACCTGTGTTTTGACAGCTTCTATGTGACAGAAGACAGGCTTCTTGGGAAGAATAATTAGCCAGAAAGAAGAACTTACTTGGTGTGACCACGAGCTTGGTGCCCTTGCCGAATGTGAGTTGGTAACTCCCAACCCCAGAGTATGCCCAGCGTTTCCTTTCTTTGCAAAATCCCTGCAGATGCTGAGAAAATCAAACCACTCACAGCACAGGAGCTGTGCTGACAGAAGTTCAGACTGTCACAGTAACCAGATGACAGGCAGAAGAGCTGTGACAGAGGCTGGCCATGGGGTGGACCATCCCTCGAGAGTCCTAGAGACCTGGCTGGCTTTCAGAGGGCATCCAGTCCATCCTCCCATCTTCGGCCAAGGTGTTCTCTGACCAAAGACCTATCTCGTCTTTAAGAGCTCTGAGAAGGTGGCTCTCCTTTGCCAACAGCCTTTGCATTCTTGAAAGAAACTGTGCCTTATCTAAATGAAATCTGCAAACTGCAGCCTGAGTTCTTTGTGTCTCTAGCCTCCCTCCTTGAAGGAAATTTCACATCAACAACTACAAACAGAAACGCATCATAACATACCATGCCAGTCCTGGTGGTAGTTTCTAGGGAAAAAACTGATAATGAAGAAAGTGGGTCAAGGTGAATATTGGCTTTATCTGTAATTTGAATTATTTTTACCATGAGACATCTTCATGTATTACTTAGACAAATTTAAAATTAATAACAACATTACATATTTTAAATGGCTCTTGGATTTCACACAAGCCTTCCTATGTGCCTCAGGCCAAGGAGTCTCCAAAGACTTAAGATTTTGGTCTCCTGGGATCAGAGGAGGGAGCTGGGCCAGGATGTGTGGTCAGAGCAAGCTAGAGGCACTGAGGCTGGGCTGGGCTACATGCCCTTGACTGTCTGGTGGGCTTTTCAATCATGCCATTTTAACCTGTTTAACTTTGTACTCCGAACTCTCTTCCCAGCTCTTAATAGACCTCTGGGGACAAAAGCATTCCTGGGAACACTGAAAGATCATTAAGGGAAGAGGCCAGGCAGATCAAAATTAGGGATAACTAGGGAAACTTACTTGCAATCACAGAAAGTCTTGTGCCCTTTCCAAAGATAAGCCTGTTTCCTGAATCCCCACAGCAATTGCCTCCCTAACAAAAACTCTGAATGTCTGGCCTGAGTTTTTCGGGTTGTTTTCTCTTGGTAATCTTTTCCCAGATAAAAATCTTCCCACTTAACAATAGTTTTTGTTTTCCCTTAGCATGTCTTTGCCTCCTTCTCCCCAATCCTCTACAAAATGTGGTGTAATTAAGATGCCTCTGGCTTTGACTGTCTACTCTGCCTGCAAGAGCTTCTGTACATGGAGCTGTGGCCCAAGAATGCATTTCTGAACCCCCTGCAAACTTCCAGCTTATTGTGAGTCTGTGAAAAATGTTCTAAGGGAAACTCCTGCTTCTGGCCTCATAATGAACTCTTTGCTGTGCTAGAAATAAAAAGGAGTGGCTAATTTTCCTACATGAAGGAAAGGATTTGGAAAATGGCACACAGCGAGAAGGCTCAACACAAGATGTTGCTCTTGGCTGACACACCATCTTTGTTGCCTCTGGCATTTAAATAGGTCTTTACAAAGTTATCTCCCACCCATCCCTGGAACAGGGGAAGTGAGAAGGCATGGGGCATCAGAGCCAGGAATCTTAGCGGAGGCCAAACCGGAAAAAGTGGGTGTTTTGTGAAGAAGTGGAAGGAGAGGGTCATAGGTAGGCTGTGGTTACTTCCAGAACCACTTAGGTTGGAGCCAGAAATCACACTGGGTTTAACAATGTGTTCAAACAAAGTCCGCTGGGGACAAGCCTGGGGGAGACCTGAAGACAGACTCTGGGCAAAGTTTCACAATTTTGTACTCTTGATCATATATAAACAATGAAAAAGATAATTGATAGGTAAGCAGAAAAACACTGACAGCAACTTTCCCAGCTCTAGAGGGGAAAGAATTGGTATTTGGCTGAGCTGTGGAAGGACCAAGGACTGGGTCTATGTGAGAGCAGAAGGGCCCAGGACCTAGACGCTCCCTACATGTCTTAGAGCCTGGGAAACTTTTCGTGCCTGACACCAAAACCACTTTGAACTCTGTGGGAGTTAATATCAGAAAGTTACAAGAGCAGCACTTACTGAGGAGAACATGAAGTTGAGTTCCCTTTCCAAAGGTGACTTTTTCAGAATTTTGTTCACACTGTGATTGGGGCCATAACAAAAACTCTTGGTGACTCTTTTCAGTAAAGCTACACATCCCTTAGTGGATATTTCATCTTCCTGGGACTTAATAGATCCCCACACTGTCTCCTCTTACTGTAATAAACAGGCCTCATTATCTCTTCAGCCATCTTTCTCTGGGTCTCCTGGTCATTTTGCCTGAATTTTGTGCTGCTCATTGCAAATGCACAGAGAGGAAATTGGATGACCTCATTTAACACTGAGGGCAAATTATAAAAGCAACCAATTCGGCGAACTCCTTTGCAATATCAAACACAGTTCTATTGTGGCAGTCAAAAAATGGCTAGGCAACAGCCATGGGACTAGAAATTGGCCCTTCAGAGCCCAAAGAAAGATGGGGGCATGTAGGGGCCATGTCAGCCACACATCTGATGTTCCACCTGAGGATAGACCTGCATTACAGAGCCCTTAGCTCACCCTTGGCTCTGTTAGAGTGGCCATATCACCAAACCCTATCACCAAACCCTGAAGACATCTTACCTGAGGCCAAGCACATGTTTACTTCACTCACTAGAGCCCTGAGCCAGCCGGGAGTAATGAGGATCATTCATTTTGGCCCACAGGGATTCTAGTCTTTGGGGAAATGTTCTCCTTTCACAGTCCATGGATACAGTCTCTCACCACTAAGACATGGACACCTGGTGCTATTACCACCAGCCCTGATGGGGTCCTTGTTTGACTCATAAAGAACCAAGCCCCATCATCTCCTCCTCATTGTCTACCTGACCCCTAAATGCTGTTTATTGCAGTCATTTAAAAAGATTAACATGGGGGGCGCCTGGGTGGCTTAGTTGGTTGAGCGTCCGACTTTCACTTAGGTCATGATCTCGCGGTTCGTGGGTTCGAGCCCCGCGTCGGGCTCTGTGCTGACTGCCAGCTCAGAGCCTGGAGCCTGTTTCAGATTCTGTGTCTCCCTCTCTTTCTGACCCTCCCCTGCTCACGCTGTCTTTCTCACTCTCTCTCCTAGAAATAAATAAAACATAAAAAACAAAACAAAACAAAACATCCTTTCTGTGAAGGTAGATAATCCATTAAAAAAAAAAGATTAACATGGGTTGGTCATGTTTACTAGATTTAAACAAACTTATGGAGCAATCTAGCTTGTTTCCTGGTCTTTTGGCATTTCCCACAGCTAAACCATTCAAAAATAGGCTATCCTATGTTAAGGCTCCTTGTGTTGGCCATTTCGTTGTTTCAGTTGTAACCCAGTCAGTCAACTTGACAACACATGCCTCTTAATTATGAACTTCTTGACTGACATTTGGATGGGCCCTATTGTCTCCAAAATGGTGCTGTGGAGGAACTAACACCTCAGGTGAACCCTCAGGAATGCCAGCCTCCTGAATTCCTTATTTCCATCCTCCCCAGTGGATATGTTTAAAAGTTTTTACTCCCTACAGAGGAACTGATCGTTAAACAAAAACCTTGCCGTCACACCTGCCATTTTATTTTACTCTGAATTTCCTTTCAGGTGTTTATAAAACCATCTGGGATCGTCAATTTGTCTCTGAATTGTTTTAATCCCCCATTGCATTTGAATAGTAGAGCTATGTTTTTAGTGAAGTTTGACATGTATGGGACTAGATGTGGACATTTGTCAAAACAGGGAAATATGTGGGTTTTGTATTGGATCTATTAGAATAAATACGTATGCAGGTATGAGAGACAAAGAAGGTACCTTATACATATTAGTAGCATTTAAAATGAGATGGATTCTCATTTTTAATAGAACGAAAGACAAGTTTGGTGGGCAAGATCACAGCAAACACACAAATCATTGCAGAACGTAGTTTAAGAGCTACTGTGGCTGTAAATAACTCATGGCCCCAATTTCTTTTCAGAAGGAGGAGAGCTAAGCTACCACATTAAAGGCAATTTGGGGAGGTCCCATTTTGCATCTATTTGTCATTATTGCTCTATTCTCAACAATCATGAATGTTTTATGCATTTGCAAAAGTCATATTTCAAAAGGTACATTTCTCTACATATTAAATTAAATCTTCACTAACTTCACAGGATTTATTTGTTTGGTCAAATATAAATAGAACATGGCCACTTACTGGGCTTTACCACCAGCTGGGTTCCGGCTCCAAAGAAAAAGTCTGTCGTTTTTCCCACAGCATTTTCTCCCTTTGCTGAAACCCCTAGTAAAACCCCACCAGACACGTGGTGTGGTGGTGAGGAAGCAGTCGTACTCCCTGGTTTTTTTTTTTTTTTTTCTTTCCTATGTCTCTGGAAATTGGTCTTTTAGGATAGGAAGAAAAAAATTGGTTGTGCTACATAAAGCAAAACATTTTTATTTTAAAAGACCAAATATATGAGCTTTTCAGGACTTTTTGCATTTCTAGGCTTACCTCTGCCAAAGTGGAATCAAATAATTTGTCAACTCTTGCTCTCATTTGTGTGAGCTTAGCCTTAGACACACAGGTCTGAAGGGATGATGCAATCCTATTCCACAGGGATGTTTCCCAGCACCAGAACCATCTAAACTCACATCCAGACTCCCCCCAACTCCACAGTCCTGTCCCCTATTCATTGGTCAAGTTATTTCAAAGCTTTCTTACTGTGTAATAGTGTCTATGTGATAGGCAAAGAAAACATTTCACCAGGAAGGAGTAATAAAAGGTGAACAGTCCTATCATTTCCCAAAGAAGTTCCACCGTGAACTCATGATATTTTAGACAGACAAGGGCAGGGAGTTAGGACACACCATCTCCTGCACTTTTAGTAAGTCCAGTCTTGAAATTAATGGAAGAAGTGAACATTTTTTTTTTATAAGAATAGTTGTATCCTAAAGGCAAGTGTAAGAGCACAAAAGAGCCCCTTTATCACAAGGCTGAGTGTTGGCTGGGTGGTAATAGACATCAGGTATTGAAGAAAAGACATAGGGTGAGCCTCCAAGACAGTGGTACCAGGTCTTGGTTAAAAGTAGAGCTTGAGTGACAGAATTGTAAACTCCAAGAGAGGAGACTTGATCTCCTCTCTGACATGACTGTGACTTGTTGATTCTTCAGATTTGAAGAGAAAGAATTCAAAACTGAATTTTTGACCCCACAGCCTGGGAGCAATAGGTGTCCAGAAGGAACCAAAAGGACTCATTCTAGGGGAAAATGATAGGGGAGCCAAGTGTAGGACAGATAGGGAAGGTGCGACAAGGGTCACAGTTTTAAAACTGAGCTAACCTACTCGAAGCCTCCTCTCTGTCCTCCCCAGCCCTGGGTCAGTTCTGCCCGACTTCTTAGCAATCTCCCCACTGTAGCTCTGTAGTCTCGTTTGGGAGAATAAGACAGAGAAGAGATGGCTGGTAGGAGAAGGTGCTGACACACAATTGTACAAACAGGTTAGCAGAGGCTGTCTCTCTCCAGGTAAAAGTATGACCAAGAACAGAGCAACTTGGAAATCAAGTTCACAGAGCAGACCTGCAACATGTAGATAGGAACGACATTGCCACAGTAGTTTTTCTTCCTAGGATTTATCTGAATCTTCATACTGTTTCCCCTTCTTGGCCATAGCATGGTAGGGAAAGGGATGGCCGTGGGGGTACCAGGATAGCCCCGACCCTCCTTATCACCAGAGTGGCCATTACTGGCCACTTGCCATGGATACAACACCCCACTACTCACGCACTTGGCTTCACAGAAAGCACAGTCCCAGTCCCAAAGGTGAGCTTGTTTCCAGCACCTCCATAATTCACACAGCTCTTCAGAGCCTTACAATAACCCGCAGGAAAGGGCATGGTGGGATGGGGTGGGGATGGGCCTAGTCTTTCCAGGCTAAGCACGTCTCTGTCCCACCAAAACAAAGGCCACTTGCCAGGTATCCCTTCAGCTTCTATATTTCCTTGACCAGCCCCAATACTGCCTTTTAAGTTCCATCCTTATGGGACTCGCACTAAGGCCCAGGACCCAAGGTGACGCACCAGCAAGTGATTGGAAGCTTTGCAGATATCTGCTCCCCACACAAGATAGGAGCTAGAGGCAATGATGTGGGGAAAGCTGCAGACACATTACTTTTCACCCACTGGTCTTTGACTGTGGACCTTTCGCTTTGAATTTGCTCTTCCAGGGGAATGAGGCCAGTTCTATCCTTGGGAAAGAATTCTAACTGTATCAGAGGGAATTAGATACTCCCCAACAACCCAGCTCTGTCCTCATACAGGGCTAGTTAAGTATTATTCATTTTGGAAGCAACTAGACCAAACAAGAGAGCTGGTGGCTTGACATTGCCTCTCACTGGGAGTGAAAACCCCATTTGGGTTGAGTGCATTGTCTCCAGCAAGCTGGATTGTTCTTGAAAATGTAATTTGCATGCTATGCCTCCTATATTATTCAACTCGTGTCTCCTCTCCCTTACAGGCACATCTCTGAGACTTACCTGGCTTTATAATTAGCTTGGTCCCAGAGCCCCAGATCAACTGATAGTTGCTATCCACACAGACACAAAAACCTTAACAAAAACCTTCACTGTCCTTCCGGGGAGCCTATTAGAGATAAATCTCAGATAAAAAGTCCAGAGCAAAGCACATAAAACAATGTAGGAATATTGACTACTGAAGATTATTTGCTCATTTAATTATATTTGATTCCCTTGCCCATTACCGATTCCACACACAGATGGTAAAATTGAATGACTAAACACCCAAAGTCAGTCGAGGTCTCTCTGCATATAAGAGAAGCACAATTCATAAAGTTTTTAGATTGGTGAAGTTGAACTTGCTTTGCCTTCCCCAATATTTTAAATAAAAATGCAAAAGAGAGAAACAGATCATTTGTTTAGAGTCCTAATGCATCTGATTCTCTAGTGTCTTATTTTCACTGCTGATAAGATTCTAGTCAGAACCATGGCATTCACATATAGGTTAAGCTGATTTGGTTTACAGAGTTCTACCTGTGAGACCAGAGTCCCTAGGGACCCCGGCGGGTGGAGGCGCCGAAGACCTGACAGAGCACACTGTTAGGTGGCCTGCAGGACCGTGAGGAGGTACCACAGCAAGTTGGCTATTTATTGGAAAACACCTTTTCAAAATCGCTGCTTGGTTTCCAGCACTTACTTGGAAACACTTGTAATCGGGTTCCAGCCCCAAAGAAGAATTTGCCACTGTTGGCCAACACTGTGATACCGACACCTACAAAAACCCCGAGCCCAGGATGCACCGAGTAGCAACCAACTACAAAATCTTGGAGATACATTTAAAACACAGTGCAGTGAAACAGTCCATTTTTGTCTTGGTTGCACTTCAACCCCCGCACATTCCCATGGCCTGTGCCTATTGTTTTCAGTTCACAAAGGTGACAGCTCGAAATAATTCACCTTAAGAAAACGGGGGATCTCAAGCTCTAATCTCAGTTCTGGTGTTTTTGGTTTGACTTAAATTATTTAACTTGTCTGCGCTTTGGCTTTTCTGTCTGTGAAATATGTCTGATGATGTGTGACCCTGTTTATCTTATTAGAGCATGTTGAGAAGATAAAAGGGCTGGGGGTAGAGCAGTAGGTTTACACCAGAGAAACACGTTTTGAATGATGTGGGGGAAATGAGCTCCTTCAAGCCAAGATATTACTAACATGAATGGGGGAGGGGTATGTTAGTTGAAGTTTATTGTCTAAATCAGTAACAAAAAGCTTTCTTAGTAAAAACTGAAGGAGAATAATAGATCTGTCTCGTGTGTTTTTCCACAAGAAAGTTAGCAAACATGACCACTAAATCTGCCAGAAGGGAGAGGTGTGGAAAAGGTCAGCTGAATTCTGAGGCCTCACTGCCAGGGGGGATAAGAAGAAATGACAACCCCCCCTCCTCCCACCCCAGCCCCTCAGAAGTGAATGAGCATTGATTAGCTTCCCAGGACATGCCATTTCCCTTTGCTGTTGGTGGCGTTAAATGACATCAGTTAAAGTTATTTATAAAACTGAATTTCACCATCTCAATGGTCAAACTGGCAGTGTCGCTAGATCCAGAAACTATATACGCTCAGTACTCCCCTGGGAAATGGGGGATAAAACAGAACCCCTCGATAAGATTTACAGACATAATAGTGCACAGAGAGAAAAAAAAGACACTTACGCGGTGTGACCATCACTTGGGTGCCGGACCCAAAATACAGCACATCCCCAAAACCTGTCATTCCACAGTGGTTGACTCTACTACAAAAAGCCTGCTACAAAAAAGTCTCTTCAGAGACAACGTGTCTCAGGTCCCAAGATGGAGCTACAGTTTCTCAGACAAGAGAGGATTCAGACTCATGTACCGTGAAAACCATGGTGTTCCTTATTCCATGTAGACCTTCCTTCAGGGAGTCTTCCTTGTCCAGGGCCCCCCTGCGTCAGCCTTGATGTAGACATTTGGTAGCCCATGGAGGCTACCTCCACCTCCATGGGGACTCTGCTGGGACCTGCCCTCAGAGAGGATTCCCTCAGGTGCCTGAACCATTGAGGATCACCGAAGGAGCTAAGAAACTTCTTCGAAATACAACTGACAGGCTAAAGAGGCAGGCAGCAGTGTGTGTGGGGCTGGTGCTGGGATGGGCATGGTCTCCAGGAATCAAAGCAGAGAGAAAGGGGGGTGCCTGGGTGGCTCAGTTGGTTAAGCGTCTGACCTCGGCTCAGGTTCATGAGTTCAAGCCCCGTGTCAGGCTCTGTGCTGTCAGCTCAGAGCCTGGAGCCTGCTTCAGATTCTGTGTCTCCCTTTCTCTTTGCTGCTTGCGCTCTGTCTCTCTTTCTCTCAAAAATAAATAAAAAATTAATTAAAATTTTTAAAATAAAAATTAATTAAAAAAAAAAAAAAAGACAAAGCAGAGAGAAAGGAGTTAGAGACGGAAGGGACAGACCTGGAGTGGAAGGGTCTGAAAACCAAAGTAAGAAGGCATAGACACACACCAACAGCTGATGTCAAAATCTGCCATGCCCTGCTCTGTGGGAACACATGAGTTCTGGGGGAAAGAAATGTTCCTGGCTCCGTCAGTTGCCTTGACCTATTTAGTACTGTTCTACCGTCTGTAACCACCTCTCATGTACAGCAGAGAAGACCCACACTACAAACGATCATCTCCCTTTCTTATTTCTGTATCACAGAGCAATCTGACCAAATGTTCTACACGAAGGGGCAGGAACAGCAACCACAAAAAGATACTCAGAATCTGCTTCTCTCCTTCTAATTAGGCTGTCAATCTGTTTAGCGAATAAGTTGTATGAAGTCTCTTAATCTTTTCCAAGGAAAGGAGTCATATAAATGCAAACTAGCAGCAGCAATCAGTCAAATGGCTTGCTGGGTATCTTTCCTTTGTGTGAATGGAAGGAAAACTTTCTGTGTGGAGAGGAGACAGACTGGGAGAGAAACACAACAACATTTGTTTTTATTAGGCTGAATCTATACAGCACAAAGTAAAACAGATCTGGCAATTATTTAGGTAATGTGACAGTCAATTCAGGCAATTTTGAGCACAAAGAAGTTTTCTCAAGGAAGTGCCTAAATATCTGGATCAGCTACTGACATTAATCAAATTAACTGGACAATTGTGCTGTGTAGACACAAACTAATAAATGTGCCCTGAAATCGTTCTTCTGAAAGGGTTACATTTTATAAATTTAACATTAAAACTGGTCCAATATTTATATCCACCGTCTTCATTTTGGCACTGCAATTGACATTTCCCATTTTTTCTTTCAAAACATGTCTTACATTTAGAGCCAGGAAAGTAAGGGTGACCTTCTCCCTGGAGAGTCTTATCAGGTTAACACACGGAAGCTCATTTAGAAATTCATTAGGTGTCTGGGATGTGAGAGCTGGTCATTATAGATTAAGGGCTTTCTCTGAAGTGGTAAAGGACTTACAGGGAATAATGGTGAGTCTTGTTCCAGTCCCAAAGACAAGCGTGTTTGTTCCAGAATAAGCACAATGTTTCTGCCCAGTACAAAAACACTGTACTCTGGTAAATTTCCTTCCTCTTCTTCCTCTATAGAGCTCACCAGGGGTATGCTACACACATTTCGACTCCTATTTCTTGGTAGCCTCTTAAAAATCATCCTATGGAGGGGCGCCTGGGTGGCTCAGTTGGCTAAGACTCTGACTCTCAGTTTCAGCTCAAGTCAAGATCCCCCGGTTTGTGGGATCGAGTCCCGTGTTGGGCTCTGCGCTGACAGCACCGAGCCTGTCTGGGATTCTCTCTCTTTCCCTCTCTCTACCCTTCCCCCACCCATTCTCACTCTCTCTCTCTCAAGATAAATAAATGAACTTTAAAAAAAAACACCCAGCATCCTATGTAAAATTTTGTCTTCCATGGTTCTTGACCAAAAAAATTCCAGGTCACCAACAATTTTTCTTCTTTCCTTCCCTTTCCTCTTTTTTCAAACAACAGCTTGCTGTTTCCATGCTTGAAAGACAGCTTTTTCCCTGAATGACAGTCTTGGAGAATTCTAGTAGCCACAGGGGTGGTTTCTACTCTAGTGTACTATTAGGAAAATCACTCACTTTCTGTGAGCCTCTCACACTGGATGTTTTTATTTCTCCAAGGTCAGCCAAATTTATATTCTCTCAGTCTTAGCCTAGAATTTCCAGACCCAGATCATCTCCAGTCTTTTCCCATTTTTTTTTTTTTTTTTTTTTTTTTTCCAAATGGGTTAGAGAAGACCCTCTTAGCCAGGCTTTACACACATCCTACTAGCTTGTGTAAAAGGAAAATAAAACCTAACAATCAAATTCCTTGGNAGCCTCTCACACTGGATGTTTTTATTTCTCCAAGGTCAGCCAAATTTATATTCTCTCAGTCTTAGCCTAGAATTTCCAGACCCAGATCATCTCCATTTTTTTCCTTTTTTTTTTTTTTTTTTTTTTTTTTTTGCCTCTAGCTGAAACCAAATGGGTTAGAGAAGACCCTCTTAGCCAGGCTTTACACACATCCTACTAGCTTGTGTAAAAGGAAAATAAAACCTAACAATCAAATTCCTTGGTTAGAAATTGAGAAGATGGATAAGATGACCCCAAAAATGAATGTAGTGACCAGTTGTGCCTCAGTCAGGAACATTCAGACCCACCTGGTTTTACTTGTAAACTTGTCCCCTGCCCAAAGATGAGCTTTCCTCTGTTCCCAGAGCCACACTCCACTCCTGTGCTTTACAAAAACTTTAGGATATAATTTTTTCCTTTTCCTTCCCTTCAGCAACCTGATCTAGTAATAATAACTGACATTTGTTGAAGATTTACTATGTGTCAGCCACTAGGCAAAGCCCTTTATAGGTGTTAACTCTTTCAATCTGATAATCCAGTGAGGTAGGTAGTATTATTATCCCCATTTTATAGATGAGAAAAATGAGGCATAAAGAGATTAGGTAACCTGCCCAAGGTCACACATACAGTAAATAGCAGAGTTAGGGTTTGCCCAGGCAGTTTGATTCCAAAATTCATGTTCTTAACCACTATGCTGTTAGCCATTTTTTCTATTTTGGGTTCACCTTTGAAGTGTGTATGCCATTAACGTTGACAAAACATCTCACTGACTCTAATAAATGTACCCTGAACCGGTCCTTCTGAAAAGCTTACATTTCATAAACTGAACATTAAAACTAATTCAGTATTTATGCCCAGTCTCTTCATTTTGGCACCGCAATTGACATTTCCTATTTTTTTTTCTTGCAACGCATGTTTTACATTTAGAGCTGCAAAGGTAAGGTGACCTTCTCCCTGGAGAGTCTTATTAGGTTAACACACAGAAGCTCGTTTAGAAATTCATTAACACCTATATCACAGATGTCTTTCCTGAAGCCCCTTGGCTCCACTGTAAACCCTACTTCTCCCTTAGCTTTGCCAAGCCTGGGACTTCCCTGGGAGCTAGCCCCAGCCAAAGCCACAGCAAACACTCCTGGGAACAAGCATAGCCTGGTTGCACAAAGCACAAATCCAAACATGGTAGGTAGTCTCTAAGATGCTTCTGAAGGTTCCTGGACAGAAGAACTTCTTGGGGGCAGCCAGAATTAGGATGAAACCAATTCCTTTCCTGTTACTTCTAACAAAATCCACTATAAGGTGGTAAGCCAAAGAAGACTGAGAGATGCAGTAATAATATGGCAAATCTGAGTCATTCTGGGTTGTCCATGATGGGGAGGCACTCTCCAAGGAGGTTACAGGGATGGCCCTGAGTCCTGGGAGTTCCCGGCAGTGCTTGACTTATCTTTGGCCTGGAGGGAAACAGTATTTACAATGGCCCATGTGAGGTTGGCACCTTATGCATGGAGGAGGCCATGATACATGAGGCACATTCCCACCTTCTCCAACTGTCAATGCTCCCTAATGGCCCTTTTTTGGAATGGGCCCACCTGTTTGCTCTATAAGAAAACAGTCAAATGCTACAACTGCCTTCCTACCATGCATTTCTGGATCCCTCTCTCTTGTTATTTTGACTGAAGGAGAAGCCAGGGCTCAGCCTGGGTGGAGGGGAATAAAACACTATCAGCGACTGCACGTTTTAAACATTAGGGCTCAAAAGGGAGAGACAGTCTCTGAGATATTTCAAACTGCATCGACAGGTTTGGGAGAGTTAATTTGAAGACTCACTTGGATTTACTGCCAGACTCATCCCCAATCCCCAAATCAGCTTACGCTTCTTGCCAATATTGTTGTTGTTGCCACAGTCATAGAAAGCTGTACAGAAACCGACCAGGCCAATGTGTACCAGGAAATCCCTTTCAATCCCCAAATCCAGGTAGTGTGTTCCCCTAGCTGGGACCCTGGCCAAAGAGGCACTGGAGGGGACTATGTATTATTGTGGTCAATTCATAGCATGGTTGGGATGGAAAGGCTCTTCTTGGATTAAATAGTGCATCCCTCCCCTCTAGATCGAACTACACCCTGACTAGGAAGGAGTGAGGCAATCCTGACAAACCACTGGAGAAGGACTCTCCTGACTCCAATGCTCACCCATCCCTGCACTCAACACAGTCAGGACTTCCTCACCCGATGGTGAAGACAAAAGGCACAAAGAGCCTGTTACTCTCCAATCCATCTGTTCCTGTGTGCAGCCATCACACGTGTGCCCATTTTCACATGTACATATGACATATAGATACACAGTATAATCATTAGGACCCATAATCTGAATTAACATAAAAAATAAAATTGGGTGGAGAAAACAGCCCCCAAATGAAGCTCAGTGCTATGACTTCCTTTAGAAATTAGAGCACTCATTATGGATTCAGCAGAGATACTCACAGGGTTTGACCATTAACCTTGTTCCCCCTCCAAACGTGAGCTTGCTGCCCGCATTATTATTCACACAGTGATCTTCAGCTCAGCAAAAACCTCCTAGAAACTGAACTAAGTTTTCCCTAAAGATCTTCTGGAAGAAGCGATACCATGAGCACAGAGAATATTAAGTAATTGTCACAGTAATAACCTGGCACAGAATCTTAGCACCAGCTTGGATTTCAGGACTATTTCCACGTTGGATAAATGGAGGATATTCTTTCTAAATATTCTAAAGAGGGAGTTTTCCTGCACAAGCCCAGAATGCTGACTGCCAAAATCCTAACATATCCTCTGGTGTTTTAGATAATAATTGTCCAGGGGTTCTAAAGATCATATTCTTCATTTGGACAAAGGAGGAACAGTTCGGGGCCATGGCACCAAGCCAAAGCAATTGGAGATATTGTCATCACCATGGGAGAGACTGAGGCCAGCTGCCAGGGCCCCCCTGGCAGAGGGTGGTGGTCGGCATGTTGGCCCACCCTTCAGGGTGCTGGAGCCAGACACCTGTGACTAACGTCCAGCTTGTGGAACATTAAAGGGGATCCCCACCTTTTCTCATTCCATAGACCTAGACATGGTCACAGGCACTGGCCAGCTCTGAATTCCCTGACTCTAATTCCAGACCTTTTTATTCCCTGCTCAGATGGTCACCAGGACAAGACATTTTCTGTCTTTGTCCTAGTGGACACTTTTCCATTCTTGCTGTCTCTTTTGTCAGGTAACACATGTCAAGGACTAACCTGAAATCTTTCTCTTATAGGTAGCTTCTCCTATTCTGTCTAGGTGAATTTTTTGAATCTCTCTTAATTTTTAAGGTAACTTGAAGGAAAATCTGAAAAGGAAAGTCCATGGACACCACTGCTGAGTGTATAGCATGGTGTCTCGCCTTTTCCTCACCTCTGGCTGCTTGGAGGACCAGGGGCTTAACAAGCAACAATCAGGAATAGACCTTACCAGAGTGGAAACAAGAAACACGCAGGTAATAGGGCATCCCATACATTTCCTTCTTGGATTTAGTCAGTGTTATTCCTCCTCTAGAGAGTATCTTCCCATGGATAGATCCCTCCTTCCCACATCCATTATAGAAGAATTTCCTTCCTTTCTACTTTGCTATTTGCTTGCTGGATCTCTTGCCCACGCCTCTTTACTTTTTAAAAGGGATATAATTTCTCAAACTCTCCCCATGAAGTTAAGCGTAGTGTCACCTGTGCTGGGTGTCCTGACTAAGGCACTATGAAACTCAATTTGTTTCATGTGTGGAAGTCTGTTTACAGTTGTGGGTCCATGATGACCGACTTATGGATCAAAGGTATTGGTTTGGGCATGTGTAGGCATTCAGAGGAAGTAGGTGCCCCATTTGCCTAGAGCAGAGCACTTGTGGAAGGGAACAGCTGGGAATAAATTTAGAGAACCAAAATGGCCCAGGTTTTAGAGTCTTAAGTGACAGGCTAAGAAGTGGACATAATGGTTTCTCAAAATATGAATGCCAAGATGAAATGTTGAGTTGGACAAAGGAGGGAGGCCAAAAGAAGGGTAGGAAAAGTGAAAAGTATGAATTGAGAATACAGTTTTAAAAGAAGAGAATACAGACCAAGGAATTCCTACTGTGTTTAGAGGGGTCTCTCAAGCTTCTTAGCTAATAAATATTTTTCTAAGGATTAATACAATTCTAATGAAAAGGTGGTAAATCCATCATGGTGAGCCTCAGAACTCTCCTTTACCCCTCCTGCCTGGAGTAGAGAGACCCAGAATTGCCACTTCAAGTAGCAATAATTTTTGCTTTGATAGTTTATAATGATTATCTGTCTTATTTTATCTTCTCTTGAGTCTCAAACACCAATAGCTTTAAAAATAAGGTCTTGTCTTGTCTGCAATACTCACTTGGTAAAACTGTCAGCCTGGTGCCTTCTCCAAAGATGTATTTGTAGCTTCCTGAGTCGTCACAGTGTTATGTGGCTCTACATAAACCAACATAAGGTTACCACTTCTTGGAGTAGGTTGCTGTCAATTAGTAGGACATCATATGCACTTCCCATCAGAAGGAGCTGTCCTCATGTTTTTCTAAAAGGAATTTACTTGGGATACTTATCTCAGTTCATACTTAATACCTTCACTGGTTTGATGAGGTCTGAGTTTGTAAAACTTCCTCAATTTCATGCTATGTTTATCTTAAGTGTGTTTATTAAGTCAAGAGGTTAAAATAGCTAAAAGAGGCTCAAAACAAATATCTCAGGATTTGAACATCTAAATGATAGTTGACCCCTTTGAAGTAGTCCCTTTAGGACTCTCAGTGAGAATCAGTTTATGAGCCACACAAACACACCAATATTATTTTATATTCATACCTTGTTTTGGAACCAAAGTAGTACAAGTAACTAGTTCGAGTCCCTCCTTTATTTTATAAGTCATGGCTCTGAAAGGCTTGCGATTATTAAAAAAATGAAATCCACCTTAAAGATAGAGGCATCATGCATGGATGATAGGAAAAGAATATGTCTTAAAAAAAAAAAAGAATGTGCCTTGATCTTTGAGGGCAGATTCAAAAGTGAAAGGGTGCCATGAACAGTGTGTTGGACTAACCTGTGTGCCACTTTAAGTTCAGTGGTTTGACTGGACCACTCATTTAAATGTATCAACTCCATTTGTTGACAAATCAGCCCCATTACATTATTGTCACACCTGCTTCAGGCATGGAGGGTTGTTGACGAGAAATACCACAAAATGTAAAGTGGCAGGCATTGCTACAAAGAGTATGTCTGCATGGAAAGCACCCAGTTTCTGTGACTCTAACAGGAAAGCAAAAAATAACAGCAAAAGCACAACCGAAAGACACTGAACTCTGCAAGGTGTGGGAATGGCCCGTACTTCTTCAATGCTGCTTTCTACAATCCATCTCTATTACCCCATCCCTCACAGCTTCACAGTTTGGATAAACATTCTGCTTTATCACAGATAATCCAGAGGAAGTGGGGAGCTTTTCAAGATACTGGGATTCTCTGCTCCTCCCACTCAACTCAGGTCAACTCAGTCAGGTGATGGGTGATGTTGGTCCTTTCGGTGAAGAGGATGTTGTCCAGAAAGTCATGAGAAGCTTGTAACTCCTGCTGCTCAACTCTCATCCAAGTCCCCAGTCCACTTGCCCGATTTTTCACCTCTACCGGGTGTCATGGGCATAAACTCAACTGAGTCCTTGTCACTTATCTGTTAAGGACATGCTTCCTTGCCTACACAGTCCTGCTTTGGTCACCTCCCTTTCCCCTGGTTTGTTTCTGTCTCTATCACAAAGCTTTTCTTTCTCTTATCTCTGCCTCTTTCCCAAAGCCTCAGCGTGCTACATGGACCTTGGAGAAATACCGCCTGTGGTATTAATACAATTTATCAAACTGCCCATAGACCTGATAACCAAATCTAGCCTCTGGGGAAACATGTATTCATATCTGGCTCACACATCTGACATAGTTAACGCCTGCACACTAAACGAAGCAATTAAATTCAGCTGTGTTTCAACAGGCCCCACTGGGTTTCTTTCCAGAAAGAATAATTAGTTAACCACAAGAACTCACCGGGTGTGACTAGCAGTGAGGTGCCTTTGCCAAAGTTGAGTGTATACCCGCTTTCTGAGTTCCACAGTGCGTTTTCCCTAAACAAAAAGACCCTTGCAGTAACCACTCTGCTGCTCCCCTCACGTGGTCCTCCATTAACTAATGTCTGAAAACCAACCGCACAGCAATGACACAGACCATGGCCCATCTACTAGACCATTGCTGAGAAGGTCACCCACTCACCACAGTAAGGCGGGTGATCACTCCCGAGAATTGCCGTCCTGGGGAGAACCTTGTTTCCTGTTATGGAGCCCAGAGTTTTCTGCCATCCAGCAGAGGGAAGTGCCCATCTGAACTAAGGATAGCGAGGGCATGGACCAGGAGCAGTTTTGAGGGTCATGGGTAAAGGGTGGAAAGACACCACAGAGAAAAGGGACTGGTGAACTTCGCCTCCTTCACTCTGGGTCATGCTTGAGACTGATTTAGTTTCTGAGACCCCCAACACTTACTTGGTTTAACAGAGAGTTTAGTGCCTTTTCCAAAGATAAGCCTGCCTTGGCTGCCACCATAACTCACACAGTCGTACGAGGCCTTACACTAATCAGGGGGAGGGAAGGACTGAGGGGGAGACTGGGCAAGTGAGGGCACTTTCCCCTCTGGCAGAAGACTCACCACCCTGCAGCCTCAGCTCCCAGTTCCTTGGCAGGGTTAAGACATTCCTAAATGTAACAGCCAGCTGTGCAGAGAGACCTGAGCTTGCTCTTAAACCATCCATTCTGCTTCCAGCACACTGGGTTTTGATGGCCTGCTCATACCTGAGACACATGGAACAATTGCAAAGTCAGGCGGAGACAAGCCACCTAGCACAGGTGGTTAACACCGGGGGCAGGGCGTGATGGTTTTAGGAACCAGGGGCACCATGCCACTTTCAGAGCCGTAGTTCATATAAGAATATTAATAAAAACAACAACAAAACCAACAAAACCCAAAAAACACACGAAGAGAGCTGCTTGCACTCCTTTTGGATTAGAGGGGTCCTTATTGAGGAAAACCTGATTTCTGAGTTAGGTCTTTATCTCATCACAGACTGTGGGTCTGCCTATTATCCTTAGCATTTCTTTATATCCAGAGCCAGTGAAGAAGCCAGTGAAAACTTCTACTTCTCTCTGACCTGTCCTTAGGATTGCCTGAATTCATTAACTGACAGACTTCCAACCAGCTCAGGCACAAAGAAACTGGGTGCATCGGTCCAGTTGGGAGGGGCAGTGTCTTAAGTCCACTACAAATGCACAGAAGAACACCACTCACTCTGATCAGCTTTTGAGATTGACCCACTCCCCTCACTCACATGGCTTTACTGTCAGTCTGGTCCCCGCTCCAAAGCGTAGGTCGTTGTTATTGCCACAGCGACACACCCTTTAACAAAAACCTCCTGGGGAAGACTTGCAGTCAGGCTCCCAGTGTGGCAGGGATGAAGGGGGAGAGGCATTGACCAATACCACACAGTGCAACAGTCTTATTCTCCTTTTTCTATAGGAACCCCGCTACTTTTTCATGCTTCTAGGTTGTAAAAGTGGGCACTTCTCAGCTTACTGAGCACAACTAATCTAGACCCCAAACTGGCATTCAGAGATATCTAATCAGCTTGCAAACAGGTTCCTGAACTGCACATAAACCCATGCCACAAACAAATCATGCCCAAACACACTGTTTGTCTTCAGGGACCACTATGTATGAGGTACTGGCTCGTGGCACACTCCAGAACTTCTATAATTTGCATCTTAATTATGGGTTCAAAATACTCAAACTACTCATCTATATAATTTCATGTTAATTATCATGTAGTTGTCTTGTAATTGGCAAATAATGAAACACGGCAGAGCTTTGGGGGAGACGGTTGGCATCTGACTATGTGTTCAGAGAGTCAAGGTTTTGCTTTTAGTGCATTGAGGGTCCGACCAAATGACTCCTCTCAGAAGCTGAGTGTGTAGGATGTTAAGCAAGTTTCCTTACAATCTCTCTAAAACAGTCATTAGAAGGTCACCTAGCCCACTTCCTCCCATTTGCACGTATCGCCCCTGAAAAGTTACCAGAATAAGCGGCACTCTCTAGTCTCCATTTGAGGGCCCTTTTCGTTCTGCTGCCTGGATGATGTCCTGATGATAAATTAATTCCCAAACCCACTGTTCCAACGGAAACACACAGGATATGAAGACTGAAGAAGCGTGGAGCAGAGAGAAGTCTGTTTTCACAGGAGGAAAGGAAAGATTCAGTAATGGAAATAAAAATAACGCAAATTCTGACTGAATGCAGGTATCCTCAGTGAGATCACCTCCACTGGAAAGGAGGAAGGACTATATCCAGCCAGGACAGCCCCTCTGTAGTAGCCACCGTTTTAAAGCAACACATAGTTAAGTTACTTCTTGGCTCCCATCACCTACCCAGGGTGACCTGAAGTCTCGTTCCAGTCCCAAAGACTAATTTCCTGGCACTGCCACTGGTCACACCGTGAGATGCTCCATAACAGAAACTTACTCGAGTTTCCATCTGGTTACCACCTTCCACTGGCTTACTCAGAGCTCTCTCCATGACCTCCTCCCAGACGTATAGCAGGGTGGGCTCTCAGGGACCCATGTCCATTTTCCAGACACTGCACTCTTAGCCATTGGGAGGGCAGCAGGGCTCCAGGCAGATACCTGCTTGGCTAACACTACCTGCCTATGGCCCTCTTTGGCCTCAGCTGATCATGGGGGTGCTGGCTAGTTGATTAAGGCCAAAGACTTGTCAGGTTCAACTCTGCAGACTCTGGGAATTGAACTCTTTGTCCTTTTCCTTTCTGGGTTTTATGTTAATGGATCCCTCTTGCCAGACTTGATGAGTGACAGCGCTACGAAATCAAATGATTAATCACTGTTCTAATGTAAGGTCGCTAAGTCAGGCAGAGAAGAGGGCATGAAGGCAGAAAAAGAGAAACAATCAAACCTCTACATGCACAGCCATTTCCATGATTCCTGTGAAAGTCATTGCACAGTGCTGCTAAGAAAGCAGCCCGCAGATGTTTGTGCCCCAGCCCCAAGTGGTACCCTTTGTCTGCTGGAGCCCAGAATTCCTAACAATGGCCTTATAATAAAATACAATCCCAAAAGCACACAGGAGTCCTCCAAAAGCACACACCGTATCACCTCCCTCATCTACATGGCTCAAAATCCCTTCTGTGTGTAGGATGGTACCATTGATGGCACTGGTAGCAGAGGCTCAGGAGCAGGGTTGGAAAATGTTCCCATGGGAACTGCATTTAGAGCCGGATGTCTTAAGGAGAAGCACTTACAGGGCTGGATGATGAGCTGGGTCCCTTTCCCAAAGGTGAGTCTGTTAATATTTCCTCCTATATTGACACTGTGAGGCAACCCCTTACATAAACTCCCTGCCAGAGACACATGTCCTGAAACTCTCAGAACCTCTACAGCTGCTCAGAAGCCCACAGACAACAGCCTGGCTGGTGCTGTTGGTCACCTTTCCACCTCCCTGTTGCTGTCATAAAAGCTCAAAAAACACACAACTGAGGGAAGGGGCCCAAGGATGAAGACTGGGAGTGCCACCACAGAGCCACCAACCCATTTCACCAGAGCAGCCGTGGCCACAAAACTCTCCCCTGTCACGTAGGAGAGGATGGCTAAGACGGAGACCCATCGTCACAGATATTTAAAAGGGCACAAAAACGACGCCATGGTTTGTCTATCTGGAATCTAAAATAGGACAACTCAACGGTCAGTCTAGAACACATAATAGGAAAAGACACGAAGACCTCACTTATTCTCAGACTTACTGGGCCTGATTGCTAAAAGAGTCCCGGTCCCAAAAATCAGCTTGTCCCAGCCATCAGTCTTCTCACTGTTGTCAGCAGCTTTACAGAAACAAGGCAGACACCTGTCACAAGTGTCATCTCACCAGCCAGTCTGCCCGGCTTCCCCTTGCCACCACCCAGAAATGCCCTTTGAGCTCTCACACCTCCCCAAGTTGAAGGCTTGGGAGAAGTGGCTAAGCTTGAGATGGCCCACCAAGTTTTCCATTTTGGAGCCAAGACACCAAATAGCAAGCAGTGTGGTCCATAGAGATGCTGACATAAAAAAAAAATTTTTTTTTATTCTATTTTAAAGCTACAGGCCACACTAGTTAATTGATGTGATTGACTCTCTCAGTGGCAATGCTTGGGAATTCTTAAGTGAATGACACTAGGGAAGTTCTTATGGTGCACATGAAATTTCACTTTCTTTCTTTGGAATCAAATATGCCTAAACCAGAAAGTTTCCTCAGCATAGAATGAAGCTTGGGTTGAGACTTGTATGTGTGTGGGGGGGGGATTTGGCGGTGTGGGCAGAATGTGTTTTATACTCACAAGGCTTGACTCTCAAAATGGTTCCGGCGCCAAAGACTGGGTTGTTTCCCACAGCATCAGACTCCTCTACAAAAACCATGTGGGCGTGGGTGTGCATGGGGTGGGGGCCAGAGGCTTGGCTCTGGAAACAGAGGACTGTTCCACTTTGCTTTTAGGAACTGCTGGGATTTGGCCAGGAAGCCAAGGACATTGGAATAACTGCAGAAACTTTTAAATATGACCAGGTCGATTGTGTATGGAATTGGCTTGTGTTTGCTTTTTGCTTCCTGTACTAGATAAATGTTGCCTCTTCCCTTGAAGGAACACTCCAAAGGACTAGTGTATTTTTTCCTTCAGGACTTTTGTAGCCCTCTAGCCAGAATTTTCTTTCATCTCATTAATCCCGATCATGCTCCCCCTGTTCCAAAATGTTCTACTCTGCTGTGATGTCCTTTAATTTCAAAACCCATAGCAACTACCACCCGCTAACAATTTCTGGAAGCACTTCTTGGAAACAAACTCATTATAGCTGGCTTCCACATACAGTTTTCAAATATTTGGGGCTCTGCGTTGGTTTATAGCCACTCTGACTATCCCCTGCTGGGTATAGCATTCTTACACTGAGTTGCTCTTAGTGATATAGGGAAGTTTGGCATTTTCTCCAGTTTGTTGTCTTTTGACCCTGGACAATTTCCCTGAGAGTTTCTGGCTACTATGGTGTCTGTGGCTGGGAGCCGACTGACCATCACTGGCTCCCCAGATCCCACAGCTCAGGTCTCACTTTGGAACTCTGAGACACTCTCTGAACTCCCTGTCCTTGGCTATAGAGAGGAGAGCACCACTTTCTTATCTTATCTGGACAGAGGAGGAGAAGAACCTTGGATGTCTAAAGGTGCTCCGTCCAGTGTAGCTGGGGAGGTGCTTTATCACATAATTTCCACTGTAAGAGTCTGAGCCATCCAAATCCTCGATACTTGTGCCTACAATTTCTAATGCAGAAAAAAGAAAAAAAGATTCCTCTAGGTAACTGAGTAGTTAAGACAGTTGGAAAATGCAGACCTGAAAAGGCTCCATACCTTTAGTTCTCGGTTTTTCAGAACTAAACCATTTTGTGAAGTTGTCTTTGGTTACAAAGTGAACATATTCAGATTTTCCACAGCTTCTAATTTCATGTGCAAGAAATGTATGCGTCCTATGTTTTTCACATTACTATGTGTATATATATCCACTATTCTCTCTCTTTTTCTCTCTCTCTGTCATAGATCTAGACATAGTTGTTTTTAACAGTTAATTATGTGCCTTGCCTAAACTATAATTTACTAAATGTAAATGTGCTGCCATACGAATAAACTACTAGAAACAAAACAAAACAAAATCTTTGGGTTTTCCAAGTGTAAACTTTCCTTTTTGAGGGATGCCTGGGTGGCTCAGTCGGTTAAGTGTCTGACTTTTGATTCTGGATCAGGTCAAAATCTCACGATCGTGGGTTCGAGCCCTGAGTTGGGCTCTGCACTGACCATGATGAGCCTGCTTGGGATTCTCCCTCTTTCCTTCTCTCTCCATACCCTTCTCCTGCTTGTGCTCTCTCTCAAAAATAAAGAAAGAAACTTAAAAAAAAATAAATAATAAGCTTTCCCCTTGGAATCAGTGTGGAGCCTTGCCATTGAGTAAGCCTCTCCCACCTAGAACATCAAAAGCCTTTCCAAAAGCTTTGCCATCTGCAAAGAGAGTCACACGCTGGACTAATATTGTAAAATTATACTGCCTGGCATTCCGTCTGCCTACCTCTCTGGGTCTCCTTGTTGCTTGTCTCTTTGATAGCCTCTGTTTCTACCATTTCTTCCAAACAAGTGCAGTGCTCTGAGTGAAAATTATCATATGAGATAGAAGTGAAGATGAAGTCATTCTGTCTGAATTATCTTCACATGTCACATTAGCACATGCCGGCAGCAGCAAAGAAAGAATTGTGAATCGTATTTTCTCATTTTGAATTAAATATTCAAGTTCCCCAGAAAGCTCAGATATTTGGTTGACACCCATCTCTACCAGTTATGAGAAAGTAGACAGATAGAAATTCCCATGGCTGAGTCTGCATGGTCTAGTACGACCCCCCAGAATCTTACACAGGTGACCTGGAAATTTAAAGAACAACTGATCCCCGGACCAAGGATGAAGTACTTACTGGGTGTAATAGTGACTCTAGTTCCTGTCCCAAAGGTTAATTTGTTGCTTCCGTAGTTAGACACACAGTGTTCTAAGTCATTACAAAAATCATTGCTCCAAACTCTAAACAGTACTGCAGCCCCCCACCCATTTCTCATGCACCCCCCCCCACAATGTTTCCACAACCTCAAAGCCACCAGTGACTCGTACTATTTCCTGCCTGAGCAATGGAGAGAAACTGAGATAAAAGATGGTAATTAGGAGAGCCTTGACATGTGAGGTCTGTTTGGGTTTTTCTGCCAAATTTTTCTTGGGAGAGAACAGAAATCCTCTTTCTCTCTCCACGTGCTGTCAGTGATCCCTTGGGTCCAAACACTGACGAGTCTGGACACCCCTGCCACCCTGCTCATCCTTTTACACGGCCTCATATTTCAGTTTTCTCCCCAATTATCTCATTTCCCTTTTCTAGCCTTCTGGCCCGTTTCCTCTCAGTTGATACTTGTGCCCCTATTTGCTGCTCCTGCGGCCTGTGCCACAAACGGCCAAGTGTCTCTGGTCAGTGCAGAAGTGAGAGATGAGTTAGGGGACAGCCTGCCTCCGTCCCCCAGGGATTCTCGGACAGGGCAGTAAAGACCTGCCAAGGCATAAATCATTCTTGAGGTGGAGGGGAGGGGCTCTTTGCTACATTCCAAGCGAAAGTTATCCCTAGCAGCAGTGAAATAGAGTAGCAGACTTCTGACGATTCTTGCTGGAGTTTAAAGGCCTTGCTCAACACAATGGTGATGGAAAATTTTCTTTGACTTACTTGGGATGACAGTCAAACTTGTCCCTCGCCCAAAATAGAAGTTCTGGTTACCGGTGTTCCACTGTGATAGGAAGTCCAACAAAAACTAGGCTGAGCAGAGAGCCAGCGCTTACACTTGGGGCCCCACCTGGCCGGCCGGAGAGTAGGGAGGCAGACCATCTCTCTCTGGGCAGGCGCGGGAGCAGAGCTGCAGGGCTTAGAGCAGCTGTGACCATGCACAGCTGGAGGGACTGAGCCCTCCTGAGAGGGGATTAAAGGGAAGGCTAATGTGCATCTTGGGCTGCTCGCTGCCTAATTAAAGGCATAGGCCCATTTGTTTTATGCCTGGGCATTTAAAAAATTCTTTTTCTTTTAATATGTAATTTCTCTCCTGATGATCATATGATTTTGAAGTGTGTTTCAATTAGGTCTCTTTATTATATCTTTTGAGTCTGGGAAGCATTTTATTTCTTTGCGAGATTTCTGGAACAATCCATTGTCTCCAGATTAACTCAGCATGAGGCTCTGATCACCTTGCTCCTTTCCAACCTGCTCATTCCCCCGAACACCCTTATGCCCTGTCCATTGTTCCTCTTCACCTCACCCTACCTTGTCCCCCATATGTAGTGACACCATGTGGGGAGGACACAGGTTGGTGACTTGATTTTCAAGTTGCCATTTTCAAGTCCTGAGCTCTGTATGCTAACTTTTAAGGGCTAAAACTACATTTGCTACTCTTTGACCTTTTTTGTTTTTTTCTGACTCGAGTTAATATTCCTTGATTTTCTCAGCTTGGCGTCTTCGTCCACCATGCCACTTGCACAGCCCTTTGAGGTCCATGCATGTGATGATTAGCCCCACCATACTCCACAGGCAAAGTCGCGGGGAGACTTACTTGGAATGACTGATATGCTTGTTCCCTGGCCAAATGTCATCTTGTTGGAAGAGGTTGTCCCACAGCCACCCAACCCTTTGCAAAAACTGACAGGTGACTCTTACAGATCTTAGACCTCCATCTCTCTATGCCACTTCAAAAGGCATCTCAGGTACCTATGGTGTCTGTGAGTGTGGGGCCACAGTTAGGTCATAGTCTGTAGGGAACGATAGGAAACTTGCTACAATTGTGTGCTTCTCCACCTTGGATTCCAATTTGGGACGTGCTGCAGGTTTGAGAAAGCATCAGTGAGCTCTTGTCTCCTCCTCCCTTCTCTATTATTCCCCCGTCCGCAAAAACATCCCAATCTGCATCTCATTTCCGTCTCCAAGCACTAGCTTGGTGACACCAGGTCCTCAGGCATCATTGATCGGCCTTCTCTGAGACAGCATATGTTCCTCAGCATGCCGTGATTAAAAGACTGGAAATGCCAGGCTCTCAGAGGCTGAGATCTGGGCTCCTGGCTCCTTATCTCTGGTCAATATGTTGTTCTCATTTGTCTGGCTAATGAAGAGCTGACCTTTCTAAGTGGATGCATTTTGCTGAAATGACAAGGACCAAGGGGCTGACAACCAAAGTGGAGCTCTGAAGGCAATTTTGGCCTTTCAGACCCTGCTGGCATCGTTCAGTCAGAAGGATCCCAGGCTCAAATGTCAACCTCTCGGCTTTGGCTTCCATATGACTGGGCTTGGAGAAACTCAACCAAACACTGGGCAATTGGTCCAAATGTCCCCTGCTCATTAGAACCAAGCTTCCCTTGGAGGCATCTGGCACATTCAAGATGATCACAACAACCCAACATTCTGCCTTAGAGCAGCACTGTCACATTCTAGCTCCGTTCCCACCTGACATGCACTGATGCTGCCACTCGGTGGAGCAAACATCGGGGATGTCAGATGACCTCCCCAGCACACACAGAGCAGGGACTCCATCTGATAGACTGTACCTGCACAGAAATACGTGGCTTCCACTCTGATCCCTTTGGCATGGGGGACTCCACCCTGGAGGGAGAGAGCCTGAGAAAACAGAGTGCCCTGAAATAGCAATAGGAGTAACATCCTGCTCCTGTACCCACACCTCCCCATCCTAGTCTTACCAAGCCACCACGAGAGATCTATTTCTACCTGGTTGTTCGTTTCCCATTTCTGAGTGCCCATGGGGCTCCAGAATCTCCTCGATCCTTTTTTATTGGACTCCATTAAAATCCCTGCAAGAAAGGACAAAAGGCCTAAAATGCAAAAAAAAAAAAAAAAAATGCATGGGGGACACTGAGTGTGGGTCTTTCCAGCTTGGTTGTCTTCGCAGTTAATCGCAACCCCCTTCGTAAGTATTGGCTTCTCAGAGCTGTCACGTTTCCCCCTGCAGCAGGGAGTTTTACAACAACTGACAGAAGGAATTTTATGAATCTTAAAAAAAAAAACAACAACGCCCGCCCCCCCCCCCTTGCCAACCAGGCAGAGTTTTTTCTCTCTTCCCAGCGGGGTGCAGCAACAAACACACTGAAGCCAAATCTTTCTATCTGCTCTAATTATCAGCAAGGATACAAGTCACCATGAGGAAAAGGTGTTAAGCCTTGTATCTGAAAGTCTTTGGAATTAATTGTAATCCTTTGCCTGGTGGTTTCAGCGATAGGAATGGACCCAGTGGCTGTGTAATTCTTTCCATTCTGTTTTCTTTCTCTTTCTCTCTCTTTCTTTTTGTAGTTTTGCATCTACAGAAGCAGTGGGAGACATTCAGAGAACATAGAAGGATTTGAAATAAGACCTCAGATTCGCATTCAGTTTTCATTTTTACCCCTCTCTGCTTTCATTTAAAACCCATTCTGAACTGAATGCCACATACCTATTCAAACTCTGCTCTCAATTATCCCTCTCCACTGCAGAAGATACCAGTGGGAATGGCTTCCGCTGCACTAAGAAGAATTTAAGATTGGTACAAGGAAGAAGTTCCTGATAGGAATGCTACAAAATGTTAGAATGGTTTACTTGGTGGTTAACTGGAAAGAGTGACCTTCCCCACCCCCAAAGTTGGCATCGTATCTAAAGTAGGCTCTGAAAGCAGCAAAGATTCTTTTCTCTCTTTTTGGGATCAAGGTCAATTGCACTCAACAACAGGGAATGGACAGACCTGGTGCCTTAGGGTCCTAAAGAGAACCTGTTTGTCTTGAGAGTAAAGAAAGGGCAGGACCTTGGAGGTCACTAGTGGACTTCAGGCAAGATCTGATTCCCAGGCAACATACATTTCTGTCAAGCCTGATACTCGGGGTGAAATTCCAGAATTTCCAGTATGATGCTGTGTCCTGTTACACTTACTTGGATGGACAGTCAGGATGGTCCCTTGTCCAAATGTCAGCATTCCGTAGCCAGAGCTACCAGTATTAGCACTGTAGTGGAGGCCTTTACAAAAACCCCAGGGAGACCTCTGAGGCTCATAGACATCTTCCTCTTTAACTCCAGGGAGAAGAGACTCACCTACAGGGGCCTGGATCCCACTGAGGGCCAGGGGAACATTTCCACTCTGGTTCTGGGACACTGACCTGCTGCATTCCCCAAGGGCTTGACTCCCACCTCTCTCCCTTTCCTCTGGTTTCCATCTGGAGGCTTACTGATTTCTCACGTTCAGCATCTCTCTTTCTAAAGGTCTCATTTCCATTTTACAGCATCATTTTCAGGACAATTTCTCTGATCAGTTTTCAAGACATGTCCTCCCCTCCCTTTGAGGTGTCACACATTTCTGATGACAATGAATTGATTATAAGGAGACAGGAGGAGAACTTTCAGCGTTTTGGAGGTTGACTGGAATTAGATGAGATTTAGTCTCTGGCTTCATGAAACTCTATCTCCCAAACTTCCCTTCATGCCCCAGCCTCAGAAATGAAAATGATGGGCGCATCTGAGCCTTTCTTCACATGTGTGGCTTTTCTGTCAGTCTTGAACCTGGTGAAATGCTAGTAGTATCTCACAGAAAGTTTACACTGTGACTTGTTATCATGGCTGACTATCCTGGGGGCTGTTTTGGGGTTTGCAAAGAAGACCTCTGTACAGGGAAGGTCCTCAATCTCAGTAAAAGGGGACAGCTGGTCACCCTACCATCTAACTCGAGGTGTCCTGACCTCACACAGCAGCCCAGTGAGTTCCAGTGAGAGAGTTAAGTGAGGCCTCTGTCAGAGCCAGGCTCTTGAATATTTACCTGGAGTTGCTATAAATTTCCTCCTTTGACCAAACACAGCTTCCCCATGGCTGTGTCTGGTGGACGCCACAGAAGGTGTAAGTAAGGAACCAAGTTTTGGGGCATTATTTTGCACAGTGGTGACCAAACCCTATCCCCAAAGAAGATGGACAACAAATATTTTAACTCTGTAACTACATTCACCTTTTAAGCTCTTCAGCCATTTTGACTGAATTTGTGTATCTGATACATAAATAGATACACATCTCTTCCAGCAGCTACTTATTAGCAAAGGGGCAAAGCTGTAGCTTGTTTACCAACTTGGAAGGGGGAAGAGAAAATGCTACTATTTAACTAAGAAGGGTCCACCTGCTTTACAGACAGAGGAGGCAGGAATTCCAGGGAGCCTTTAGTCTCTTCCCCACTTCACAGCCTCACCTTCCAGATCGCCACCCCCTACCTCACTTTACTTTGGCAGCCATAACAGCAAGATGTAAGCAAAACAGATAGATGCCTGCCCTCAGCTGAGTCCTCAGATGGCGTCCCAAGTGTTGCTGTGGCAGCAAGCTCTGGGCTCTGCTGATTGAAGGAAGACAGAATGTAATCATGCTTGGATCCCAGCTATGCTTCCTTATAGCCCCTGCATGTAAAAAGCCAGACACAGAAGGTAAAAACTCCCGTCTGGTCTCCAGATTGGGCTGCCCACCCTCTGAAAAGGGATGTCCTTGAGCCTCCAAGGTTGTTCATATGAATCCCCTCAAAGCCTGAATTAGGTAGCACCTCAGAGACTACTGAAGGCGTGGTATTTAACAATATCATGTATTATTCATTGTTTCTGTTGTTGCGGACATGTCCTGGGTCTGTCCCTGCTGAGCAAGGCGCTTGTGCCCCTGACAGCTTCATGGCTAACCACACTGTTGTGTTCGTTAGGCAGGTGCCAATCCCAGAACATTCCAAGCTTTCTGCTACCAGGGCTGCAGTAACTCCTTCTGAGCCGCACGCACTCTATCACTTAATTATTTACACACCCCCAAACCAGTCTCTTCAAGAGCGTTGACTAGGCTGGGTTTTGCAACATGCCTTTTCCAGTGCTTCGGCCTCTCTTAATCCCAGAAAGCAGATCTGAATAAATGAAATTCAGCAATCAGGACGTTTAACTTATGTCAGAAGGAGACTGGGGCCCTTCAACAGATTTTCCCCATTTCCATTTTCTCCATTTTTATAATAAGTCAGCCTTCCCAGCAGTAAGTGCATAAGGACCTCTCAGAAGCCTACCAGAAACAGATTTTCAAGAAGTGCCAGTAGCAACCACAGTTCCTTACTTTTACATAGGATTTCAAATTTTTCCAAGTACTTACTCACACATTACTACCATTATGGAAAGGTGGATGTGTATTTGAAGGAGCAACTGCTCTATTCTCATGACTCAGAGGACAACGAATTTCCCCCCTCTCTTCAGTTGCACTAAGTGGCAGCTTAATCAGTGATTTTGATAATGGAGGGAAAAGTGGGGTTACCAGCTCTGAATTAACCAGACAGTTCCACCCACCAAGACCTCACTTACTGGACTGGATATTGAGAACACCTCCTTTAAGAGAGGTAAAGTAGAGGTAAAAGAAGAAAAGAAATCTGTCTGTAGAATTTCCTGCATTTGTTAATAGAATTGCAGGGTCCCATTATTTCAGGAGATACATTTAAGGTTTTAGCATCTATGTCAGGAAGATTTATATTTGGTCTACTGAATTTGCATAGTCTCAATATGCCAATTTCCTCTTTGTTTTTCTGGCAAACATTTCCTGGCGTTAGCTGAATCCCTCAGGATCCTGTATTCAATTTTTCTCCCTGTACCAATAGTCTCGTTTAAGATGGATGTTAGGAATGTTTTTGGCTGAAGGTAATTTAGTCTTTGTACAATGGAGTTCTAATCTCTCTGATGGGGGCTCTATCTTCCCAACACAACATGAGATGTGGACACTAATCTGGGAGGGGAGAGGGATGGGACAAGTAATTTAAATCAGAACAAAGAAGTATTTTGAACTCCCCACCGCACCTCCTCACTCCCCCAATCCCTTCAAACTTACTTGGATTTACAGTTAAGAGAGTTCCTTTTCCAAATACGAATTTGTAGTTGCTACCTTCTCACAGCCAGGGGGGGCTTTACAAAAACAGCAGCAGGAGCAGCTCTTTGCAGAAGGGCCCTGGGGCTCAATATGGTCTTGATCCTTCATCCCTGCACTGAACTGCAGGTTATTTGACAGTAAGCCCAGAAGTCGGCTGCTGTAGGCAGAAGCCGGCCTTCCACAGGGCAATGAGCCCCAATAAATCTATGCATTACTTATTTTTAAATTTTTTATTACTTTTCTTTTTCTGTCCGAGCCGCCACCTTAGTCTGGGTAATCCATTTCCTTTCCTTCTTCCTTCATTGTCTACCCCCTGGCTTGCACTCACATAGTTTCTACTTTATTGCACTGTGAGGCTGTTTCTCTGCTTTTTATTGCAACTGCTCACATCAACTCATTAGATTCTGGTTTACTAGAAACTAATTGCCAAAGGGAAGGAGAGTCAGGGAGTTTTTATGGGGACATGTTCAAAGGTAGACATTTGAAGGCTTTTTGGTCATTCTTAGTCTGATTCCCTATCATGGGCTGAGCCAAACAAGTACGTGGGGCTCCCCTGTCCAGGAGAGTTCACAATCCGTGGTCTAGAAAGGAGAGGGCCTCGCGTGGCCTCATCTTTCATACTCACCGGGGTGGATGGTCAGCCTGGTTCCCTGCCCGAATACCACCTTCTGGGCGCCACTCCCCATGTCACACCGCAGCAAATGGCTTTACACAAACTGCATGCAGGGCCCCCCTCTCCCTCTGGAGGAGGATGTCTGACCTGCATTCCTAGCACCCCAGCTGTTGCGGACACTGGCCCAAATCTCACAAACTAGACAAGTTCAAGGCAATTTCTTTTTTGGGCTACCTGTTTTCTCCTTGACAAAGTCTCCTTTTCAGGCTCCCTTGTAGACATGTACCAGGATTTTAATCTCCTTGCCAGTCAAATATTTAACATCTTTATTTGTACTTCATAGGATTTTAACCTTTTTTTTTTTTTAAACCTTTTCTTCTGCTTTTATAGAGCTCCCCATAAAAAATAGATGGATTAAAAGAATCTTTAAAGTCAGAATACACTGGATCTCCTGAGTGAAGTTAAGCTGGCTTCCTCCTATAATTTCTGGTTTGCATCCTAGAGCCTGCTTGCCTGGGACCTAATCCATTGGGTTGAGACAGGAAAGGTTAGGAGGCAAGGCAGGAAATACAGGGGAAATCCTGCCCAGTGAGTCCTTCTTGTCCCTGCACACTTATTTGGACTTATTTCTGTGCTCATTCCCTTCCTCCTGACCAGGACATTGCCAGTACTTGTCACGAACAGGGCGCCCTCCTCAAGATCGGTTTTAGCAGAAACCCACCCACATGCCCTTTAATCTGACAATAGATAGGCTTTCTTTCCTCTGCTCGGGGAAATTTGATTGAAAAACAATTTTCAATTTTGCAAAGTGAAGAGGATTAGGAGACTCTGTTTGCTTCTGTTCTCCTCCTCCTCACTCCTCTTCAGTGGTTTTAAATAAACTATTTATAGAAACATCCCCTTTGGGGTTAGAGAAATGTGACAAGTTTCTAATCTCTTCATCTCTTTTTCTTGCTATCTATTTACTGCAGTCATATATTTACAATCTAAATTTACATTTCATTTCCATTTGCAGGAGCTTCTAATGCACTTTTCTATTACTTCCAGAACACTGTGTGTAATGATAAACTCAATTGAAATAAACCAATTCACAAGGAGTTTTTAGGGCTGGAGGTTGACATTTCTCTCTCCCCAGGACAGTTATTATGACTTTTCCAGGCAAGCCTAAGAAAGGGGCAGTCCAGCCAACTGAGCAGCTAGGCTTGCGGGGTTCATGTTCTTATGACTAACATATCTACTGAGCATTGCTCCTCTGGATTAATTTGGATTTTCTTTTTAATCTAGTTCCAAAATGTCAATTTCCAATCTTTTTAGCTCTGCGAATCTCTCTGACAGGCAAAGCTTAAGGTAAATCTCACGGATGTTTTTGGAATCTCAACCAATATTTCATCTCTGTGCACATCACAAATAAAAGAACCAAGAAGGATGAGTATCACACCTTTGGGAGAAAATTTATCACAGTTCTCTGGGAGAGATGAGAATTACAAATAAAAATGGAATTGCATGTGCTTTTTTCTGATTATCATTTCTAATATCCGGAAGGGGGGGGAGCTTCTAAATACCCAAATGAGTTTGGAAATATAGCTGCTGATGCACGTGGTCTTTGGACTTTAGTTAGCAACTGGACATATGAGTTGGCATGAAAATGCTTTTTTGATTATCTTTTAAAAAATCTTCTTTGATGCATAAGGGACTTCAGGAAAGTTATTGGGAGCTGACATAATGCTCACTAGGACATCCTGATTCTAGTTTTTCTAAGGTGGGTGATAATTTGGCCATGAAAGTGGAGGTTTTGTTTTACATTACTCACTGGGGAGCTGGTATCTCTTAGGAATTGTAAGCAAAGGTTAAACCTCAAACAGTTGTCTGGAATGAGCTTCTTTTGTAAACAGAGACTCTCTCATGAAGCAAAATTTCAGCTATATTCAAGTTAATTGAAATTAAGTTTGTTTTGAGAATGGTGGGCAGCACTCAAAATATCCCAGTGGGTATTGCAAGATGGAGAGAAAGGTTATTAGTACATTTGGATCAGGGAAACGCTTCTCTCAGACATCCAAGCACAGTGGCCACTTTTTCCCTGAGGAAAAAGATAGTGAGTGTCAAAAAGGGCTTCTCTGACACTGAGCTCAACCAAGGCAAAGATGGAAATGTCCCCGTCAGAAACACATTGCTTGACTGTGCCCTGAGATGTGTTTTCAGAAGCTCATGATCTTTCTGACTAATTTGAATATTTGCTTTCAATCTTACCCTTTCCCTAAATATCAGCTTGTCATCCATGTCAACACCAGATAATCTTATATGGCTTTACCCAAATAGCCTGGCTCCAAAATTTTGAAAGTTACAAGGACTATACAATTCTTTCCCTAGTTGCATAGACAAAGAGGCCTTGGGAAGACCAAACAGATAATATGAGAGGGGTCATTCCTTTGGTTGTATTAGTGGGAGTTTATATCAGTAGGGCTACATCTCACTGTATTCTTTGGATCAAGTTGTGTTGGACACCCCTTGTCATTGCTAGGTATTTTAGTCTAATCTGTGTCTTTCTCTCCTCCCTCCTTCTTTCTAGATGCTTTCTGCCTCTACACACTAAAACTTTAAGTCTCATTCCATCTGTCAGACACACGTGTCTAACAATAAGAAAAACAAGCTCACCATTTCCAAGTGTTTAAAAGTATTGAAAAAGTGGTCCTAAAGGGGTTCCATCAGTGGCTGTCCTCATTATCTTTTTCACCGGAAAGACACATGTCACCAATGCCTCCAAAGATGCTAAGAACTGGGTAAGTAATTCAGTGATCGTTCACTGAATTTTTAGGAATAGTGGGTTATGTTTAGATACACGTCATCTTTAAAACATACCTGGTCTAACATTCAGAGTTGTTCCTTTTCCAAACGTCAGCTTCTCATTGCCTCCCGTATCACACAATGACGTGGGACTCTACAAAAACTCAGTTGCCCATACACCCCTAGGTATCTGTTTAATGTTTAGTTGTCATCCAAAAATCCCCTGATAAAGCCAGCTCTTTAGAATGAGGATCTGGTGGCAGAGTCCAGTGACCCCTAGACTTTTCCTTGTGCTGCCGCCATTTTACTGGCAGGGTATGGACATCCCCTCCCAGCATCCTTGCTTGTAAAATGGGAGTAGGGACTGCCTCCCCCATTTTACAGAGGAAGAAAATAGAGGCTCAGAGAGTTTACTGATTTTCTCTCAGTTTCTGGAAAATTCCACCAATTCTAATAAGAAGTTAATCTTTCTAACAGTCTGACTCCTTACTCAGTTCAGGGATCTGCTAGCACCATTATTCTCATCTATTAGATACAACAGCACGTGATGGCAAGCAAGAGAGTCCTGCACAAGGTAGGTACACAGCAGCAGTTGTTTGAGTTGGAATCCATCAATGGACTGCTGTAGTGTGGACTTAGGTTATAAAACAGAATGGAAAATGTCAGAATAGGAGTTCTAGAGAGAAATTTGGAAGTATTAGTTATTCAAACTTACATGTCTTTACTGTCAGTTTTATTTCTTTTCCGAAGAGGAGTTTTTCTGATCCGCCCAGAGGAATACCCTCACAGACTTCTTTACAAATACTGCCAAGGTCCTTCCACCAGGCGCCGGGACCAAGGCTCCTCCTGCTCTCCCAGAGGAGGCACAAAGGCAGAAACACAATGTGGTGCAATGATACAATTATATGGTTATTCCTGAAAAGGGAGAGGAACTATGGAAAAATTTAATCACTCTTTACCAAACAGCCAGCTAGATTGTTCGTCATTAATTAATCGCTGAATCTAGCTGGTGGACAGTTGCAGTTATTTGAAATAGCTCTGGGTTGGGGGGTTAGGGCAAGTTCTTTAACTTGCTATGCCTCAGCTTCCTTATCTACAAAGTGGGGACAATAATAACCACTGGATGATGTTGTTGTACAGATTAGGACACGTAAGTGGGGCTGTTGATCAATCCCTGGCTTTCTCAATCTACTTGCTGAGAGTACACTTCCCCAGGGATTATTTTAGTATTTTAAGAGATCAGATATCTGTAACCTTTCCCTCCAGACATAGTCCTCCCACCTCCACTCCCCAACTGGTAAATATTAGCTCTGGAATCTGAGTGTCAAGAATGAAATTTTAGGCCCTCTTTCTCACAGAATCAAGTTAAGCAAGTTATTAAAACTTTATGTGTTTCTAGAAAAATATAAGATATAAAAATATAGGGGCACCTGAGTGGCTCAGTCGGTTAAGTGTTTGACTCTTGATTTCGGCTCAGGTCATGATCCCATGGTTGTGGATTGAGCCCTGTGTTGGGCTCTGTGCTGACGGTACAGAGGCTGCTTGGGATTCTCTCTCTCCCTCTGTCTCTGCTCCTCCATCTCTCTCTCTCAAAATAAATAAATATCAAAAAGATATCAAAATATAAAAAATTCTTGTCTAGGAAACTATCAACACCCTAGAGGAGAAAGCAGAAAACAACCTCCTTGACCTCCACCGCAGCAACTTCTTACTTGACACATCCCCAAAAGCAAGGGAATCAAGAGCAAAAATAAATGATTGGGACCTCATCAAGATTAAAAGCTTCTGCACAGCCAAGGAAACAACCCAGAAAACTAATAGGCAACCAACGGAATAGGAAAAGATAGTTGCAAATGACATATCAGATAAAGGGTTAATATCCAGAATCTATAAGGAACTCACCAAACTACACGCCCGAAAAACAAACAACCCAGTGAAGAAATGGGAAGAAGATAGGAACAGACACTTCTCCAAAGAGGACATCCAGATGGCCAACAGACACATGAAACGATGCTCAGCATCCCTCCTCATCAGGGAAATACAAATCAAAACCACCCTGAGATACCACCTCACCCCAGTCAGAGTGGCTAAAATGAGCAAATCAGAGAACTCTAGATGCTGGCGAGGATGTGGAGAAACGGGCACCCTCCTACACTGTTGGTGGGAATGTAAACTGGTACAGCCCCTCTGGAAAACAGTGTGGAGGTTCCTCAGGAAACTAGCAATAGAACTCCCCTATGACCCAGCAATAGCACTGCTAGGAATTTACCCAAGGGATACAGAAATGCTGAGGCATAGGAGCACATGTACCCCAATGTTCATAGCAGCACTCTCCACAATAGCTAAAACATGGAAAGAGCCTAAGTGTCCATCCACGGACGAATGGATGAAAAAGATGTGGTTTATCTATACCATGGAATACTACATGGCAGTGAAAAACAATGAAATCTGGCCATGTGTAGCAACATGGATGGACCTTGAGGGTGTTATGCTGAGCGAAATAAGTCAGGCAGAGAAGGACAAATACCATATGTTTGCACGTATAGGAGGATTAGGAGGAACTTAACGGAGGAACAAGGGGGAGAAGAAGGGCGGAAATGGTGGGGGTAAGGGAGAGAGGCAAACCATGAGAGACTCTTGAATGCTGACAAAAACTGAGGACTGATGGATGTGGGTGGGAGGTGGGGATGGGCATGGAGGAGGACACTTGTGGGGATGAGCACTGAGTGTTATGTGGAAACTAATTTGACAATAAACTATTTGTAAAAAAAAAATGGCAATAACAAAAAAAATATAAATAAAATGGCTAAAATAGAGGACAAAAAAAAATTCTTGTCTAGAAAGTGAGAGTAATATTAGCACCTAACCCACAGAGCTAGTATAAGAATTGAATGTGCTAATGGGTGGAAAGCATGGCACACATCGCCTACCACATAATAAGCAACTAATAAACCATCATTATTTTTCTCCCAAGAAGCCAAATACATATCAACATCCTCCTTTCACAGTGACCTAAAAATGACCTGTCTTCCTCTCAGTGACGGACCAGCAGGGCTTGGAGGGCAACAAAGGAGCCGCCAAGCAGTTTGATGAAAGGGTTAAGTGATTTTGTGGGAATTTAGTAAAAGCCGTATTGAGCCGCATGGGTGCACCTTCACGGTTGGACCATTCCGGAGGATGTGGAGAGGACAGCCTCTAGCCAGGCAGGACTTGAATATGAGCAGAAAAGGGCCAATAAGCCACATCCACATTAGTTGGAGTCAAAAAGATCTCAAGGCACATTCCATCAAAAAGAAGATTTAGTGCTCTCCACTCACCAAGATTCACTGTGAGCTGGGTTCCCTTCCCAAATGTCATCTTAGATCCACTGGCTTGCTGAACACTGTGCAGAAGGGCTTTACAAAAACCTGTGGCATCAATTTAATGACCCCAGCTTTGCAGAGTTGTCCCAGAACTAACTTCTAGTTAACTTCTTCAACTTACATGCCTCTAAGACAGCGTCGGGTGATGGTGTCTTTCTTTCTGGTAGCCCAGGGCTTCAGGGCTGAGCGGTATATCCAGAGATATGATTGCCACTTTAAGACACCAGAAAGCTTAGAAAGCCAATTCTGCATACGTATTCTGTGGCCCAAAGCAATTGCGTTGCTGGGTGCAATCTATCGTAGAATATAAACTCCCACTGGGAAAGAAATTAGCTCTGCAGTGTTTTTAGGTAGTGTTTGATGGTCACAGTCATTGTCTGAAAACAAGAGCAGCATTTTCATTTTGACTTTTTCCATCCCTGCCCTAGTCTGCAGATGGCTGAGCCTTCCTCCAAATATCAAGTTCAGCTATTGTTCCTACTTCACCTCCAACACACGCAATGATTTTATCTCCCTTTGGAAACTTGGAGTTCTGTTTTATGTTCATTAAGTCTTGGATAAAGAATGTTTGGGGTGCAAATGGAGCTACTATGGCCAAAGATCATGATGTTTTTTCTCCCCTGGGTCTGGCCTGGTCAGAGCTATGAGCTGTCTTGGCTTTGCCTTTGACCAGGCTCAACTGTGTGACCCCGAGCAAATTTACAACCTCTCTGAGCTTCACTGCCCTCACATGCAACATTAAAGAAGTGAGTTAGGTGGTCTTTAAGGACTTTATGAGCTAATAGCTTTTGATTTCATTCTCTGGATTTATCTAAAAATGTTGTACAATCCCCCCACCCCCACCCCAAGGGTGTCTAGTCCTCCTCCCCATTTGCTAAACAAAAGAAATAAGCATGGTGGGTATCTACTTATTACATAGGGAAATAGTGTTTTCCGAGCCTGCCATCTGCCTTAACATTTAATGTTTTCAGAAGTTTAAAGTCAGAAGTTTGGAACCGAATCCTCAGGGGAGAAGTGTTCTTTCTTTGGGGCTTCCAGATAATTCAGAAACCAAACCAAATAAACCTACACCTTTGTTTTAAAGCTGGTACTTACTCAATTTCATGATCACTTGAGTCCTGGTTCCAAATGTAAATTTCCTATAGCCTTCCTTCCCACAGGAGCTGATGCCTTTACATAAACTACAGGCTCCTGCTTACCCACAGGAAAAGTGGTTTGATCTTTACAGCCTTTTCCCACAGGAAAAGGGAATTCATCATCTGGCTGAGAGTTTCAGCTCTCTGATCACCCGGTGTTGGGTACCGAGGTGGTTTGATGCTAATACTGGGTCTGAAATGGAGGTACTTACCCCCGCTGACAATGAACAGAAACCCCTTCCCAAAGTGGAGTTTCTTAGTGTCTTCACACAGTGCCTGGGCCCTTTACCAGAAGTCCCACCTAGTGCTGAGATGCCACTTAACTTTTCTCAGACCTGTCTCCAGTGTCATTAGGGGCACGATACGGGGCCAGCATCATGAGTGAGGTCGCTTAGGGTTGCCCTGTGCTACTAATGCAGCCCAGGACTCAGGCTGTGAGGACAGCAGGACCAAGCATGTTAGGATGGTCCAAAGCTCTTCCCCGGTTTCATAGGCAGCTGGACCCTCAACCCCCATCCTGAACACCCAGGAGGCTGTTCCTTTTTGCTGTCCTATCATCCAGGTCTATAAGAAACATAACTGTCTGGTGGCTCCCTGATGGTTCTGGCCTACAGCAGGGAAGGAGATCCCTGTGGGCATCAAAAATACAAGGGATGCCAGGTCCCTGTTTTCACTGTTAGAAAGACAAAAAAGTACCACTTCTCCTATGTTGATTGCTGGGAGCCTGATTTCAGAAATGTATAATTCTTGAAAAGCTTTCCTCTCATAGACTTTATAGATCAGCTCAAGATAACTTAAACTGGGAAAGTAAACCCGCCTTACAAAATAATGAAATACATGCTAAAGCTGATCATTAAGTAACATTTTTGATTACCTCATGTTTTAGATTTTCTGCGCTGTTGTGCATGTTATTTTTTTCTTCTGAAGCTCAGCTACTTACTCAGACATTTAACCATGTCTGGGTCTCAAAGGTAAATCTGTTGTCGTTGTTCACCCACTTTCTGACCCATTGATAAGACCCCTTTCTCCCCTTTGGGCATTGATCACATCTTCTCAGAAACTGGCCCAGATGATCCTGGGGAAAAACTGTAGGCACTTAATAAATGCTTGTTAAATTGAATTGTATTCAACATTCATCATTTGTTCCTATCCCTCGAGGAACACTTGACTATCTCTCTGACAATTTCCAGATGAAAAAAAAAATTAATTCTGCCAGATATTACTTGCTGAGTTTCACGATTCTTTTAGTCTTGGTTCTAAATGTCAGTTTCCTATTAACCCTGTTCCCACAGGAGTGAGCACCTTTACAAAAACCAGAAGCATCAGCACAGTTGAAAGGCATGTGGCATCAACTTTGTTCTGTTTCCTCACTAGACAGAGCCACCCGTCTGTCCCCCACAGGTGCTCCATCTTCCCTGGGGAAGGTCTGCCCTCCTTCCGTCTTTCTGAGCAGAGACAGGAGGGGGCAGAGTAGATTCCCGGGATGAAGATGATAAAGAAGATATCAAAATGATATCACACTATACAGAGCTGCCTTCTTCTCCTTCTCTTTCTCTTTTTTTTTTCTTCCCAAATTGATGTTTCTTCCAAAGGCTGTTTTCAGCACTTTCTCTTTCCCAGATGCAATAATAACTAGATTCCAAGTTGGCAACTGGGTCTGAACCTCCAGGCTCTGATGAGTCACACATATTGAATTCAGAAATTATGCTACCTCCCAGTGAAGAAGCATGGTTTGCTTTTTCCCCTTGCTGGGCAGCGAGGAGCTCAAGCAGCATGCACAGGGGAATAATAACTCTCCTAGGTCAGCTTTGTAGCTTCATACATTAGCATCCTAGAATGTGAGACCTGGATGGGAACTTAGTGACCACCTGGGCCAATTGTCCTCATTTTAAAGATGAGGAAGCTGAAGCCCAAAGAAGTAAATTTGCTCAAGGTCTTGTAGACAGGTAGAGGCAGATCTAGGCTAGAACTCAGGACTCCTGAGTCCCAGTCCTGCCTCTGCTGCTCCTTCCTGTGACTCAGGGGAATAAGGAATCTCCTGAGATTTCCTAGGTGAACTTTGTCCCTCATGGCTCTGTGGCCAGCCCAGATATGGTTATCCCTGTTAAATGGTGGGTAAGCCATACAAGGAAGGTGTTTCATTTTGGCTCACAGTTTCTGATTTCAAGAGAGATAGAGAGCATCTTAATTCATTATTATTATTATTTTTTATTTCTTAGGCTGCAGGCAACAGCAATTGATAGTGAGGGAAATGGTCCATGAGATCCCAGGGAAGCCAAAGGAAAGACAGAGATTTAAAAATTTGCTCTTTACCAAAAGGCTAATCCAACAGAAAGTTGGCTCTGATTATTCTTTCTCTGCAGGACTCATTACAGGAATGACATCTAGAGCAGGGTGGCAAATACAAAACCGTGTGGCGTTACCCCCTGCTCCTGTTCCCACGGCATTGATTGCTAATAGACACATCACTCTTTTGCTCTGAGTCTGCATGCGGCCTCACAATCCTGCTTACCAGTGTGCTCCAGAGAGCCACCACCAGTGGCCAGTGAGATAGACTTTGTTTGTCCTCCTCACCCTAGGGAGTAATTGGAGAGAAGCCCCTAAAGAAGGCTTGAGAAATCTGGTTGTCAAGAATCAGGTCCCACACAGTCCCATCGCAAAATGTGTCACTGACCTGTTTGGACCAAGACTGTTCTTTCCACAGGCTGCTCCAGACATGGTGATAGCAATACCATAGAGTCTCACGTCTTCCTCACAGCTGGCTTCAGGCAACAAATGATGGTGGGGCTCTTCATACCCATTCTTGTCCAAAGGGCCTTCAGCAAGATCCTTCCCCAAAAAGAAGTCCTCAGCGGGGATGTCCCCCTGCCTGGGGGTGAAAGACATCTGCAGGACCTCAGGCCCTGCTTGCCCTGCTTCCTACTATCCATCAGACCTGGGGTTTTGGAATAGAATGTAGCACAGAAAGAGTGATGGAAAAACCCTTTTTCTAGACCATTCAGCTCACATTACCACACATTCAGATGCTTCTAAAATTTTCCTTTTTATCACATCTCTTTTGTTTCTCAAAAAGAGATACATTTGTCCATGTCCACCCAAGGAAATTTCCCCATGTTCTCCACTGCTGCATTAGGCTTTCTGTTGACAGGAAAATGTATCTACCCTTTTAGGGTGCTCACTTATATCCTTACAGACAGTCCTCTTTGAGTGACTGGGGAGAATAGGCCAACGGAGAAGCAGCTGCAGGTGTCAGGGTTGAAAGGGGAATGGGAACAGAAGAGGCAGCTTTGACTTACGTTGTGAACAAAGAATATTTTCCTCCCCTGACCTGTTTTCTGTCAACATCCCATATGACCTATTTATGGAGATGGGCGAATTAGAGCAGCAGGGGGCGCTGCAAGGTCAAAAACAGAGCTGCCCACCTCAGAGGAAACTGGGAGCAAAGTCTTTTCTGATAGTAGTGACCAAGAGCCAAGCTGTGGGACAAGAACGGCCTTGTTTACCAAATCCCTCCAGGGACCTCAGCAGGTCTGAGGGCCCCTCTTGAGTGGTGGTTTCAGGCTAATAAAATGTAGTCCAGGGTTCTCAGTGCCTTGGGGAGTTGCTCAGGCTGAGATATCAATAAGGCTTAAGGGGGATGCAATAGAGAAATTCAAGGGCAATAAGTCTGTAATAGGTCATTAGATCTTGAGAGCTTCTTGTATCTTGAGACTTTGGGGGTCACTTGATTGTACCCGGTTGCACAAGGTGGTCTCTTATGAATAAGCCTGTTGCAACTTTTGGAAAACATATGAGCAGGGTTGGGAGACTCAGTTCTCATGGTCCCACTGCTCTTAGGGATTTGGGAAGAGCACAGCTGGCTCAAGTCTCAGGAGAATGCAGCCCTCTATGACACACTTGCAAAACTGACAGAAAATTAGAGATGTGGGTCACTTTCTTATTTTTTTTGTCTATTAATTGGTACATATGCATTTTGCCAGATTTCACAACTTGATATATTTTTTTAAGTTTATTTCTTTATTTTGAGAGAATCAGAGACAGTGTGAGTGGGGGAGGGGCAGAGAGAGAGGAGACAGAGAATCCCAAGCTACTAAGAGCACAGAGCCTGACGTGAGGATTGAACTCATGAAACTGTGAGATCATGACCTGAGCCAAAACCAAGAGTTGGGTGCTTAACCAGCTGAGCCACCCAGATGTCCCACAACTTTATATTTTTAGATTTACTCCGCATCTTTTCTCTAAATATCTTTGATGGGAATAAAACTCAGGACTACATTCATCAGTCTATTTAGTAAAAATTCTAAGAGCAACAGTAAACGCTAATATTCCCAGATCATTTGCTGGTGTCTTGCATATATTATTTCATTTACTTTTCCAGCAGCTCTTTGCAAAAACTATTATTGTTATTTCTGTTTTACAGATGGAGAAATTGAGGCTTGGAGGGGTCAGGTCATGCTTAAGTTCATAGAGCAAATAAATGCTAGAGCTGGTATGAACCCAGGCATCTGGCTCCAGAACCCCACTTTTTTTTTTCATTAAGAATGAAAAATTTGGGGGGTTCCCAGGTAGCTCAGTTGGCTAAATGTCTGACTTCGGCTCAGTTCATAATCTCATGGTTTGTAAGTTCGAGCCCTGTATTGGGCTCTCTGCTCTTAGCATGGAGCCCATTTAGATTTTCTCTCTCACACTCTCTTTCTGCCCTTCTGCTCATGCTCTCCCTCTCTCTCAAGGGTAAAGAAACTTTAAAAATTTTTTTCCAGCTTTGTTGAGATATAATTGACATAGCATTGTGTAAGTTTAAGGTGTACCACTTTTGATTTGATGTGCTTATATATCACAAAATGGTTACCACCATAGCTTTATCTGGCACCTGTATCACATGACATAATTACCATTTCTTTGTGTGTGTGTGTGTGTGTGTGAGTGTGTGTGTGTGTGTGTGTGTGTGTGTGGTAAGAACATATAGGATCTATTTCCTTAGCAACTTTCAAGTATATGATTCAGTATTATCAACGATAATCACCATGCTCAACATTAGATTCCCAGAACTCGTCCATCTTCTAACTGGCTGTTTGTACCCTTTGGCCAACATCTTTCCATTTCTGCCACCCTAGCCCTGGTGACCACCACGCTACTCTGTTCCTATGACAGAACCTCGTTCTTCATCATGACATTGCACTGCTGTTCTGAGAAGTGCCCTTTCTGAAGGGATGCCTTTCAAGGAATGTTGGAAGGACACTCTGGTGGGGAGAGTCATGACTGTGTCACCCCCAGGAGTTCTCAGTGTCTGAACATTCTGTGTGACGGGGGAGGGGGTGTCCCCCTGTGTGAAGGTGTCTGAAGCCCTCTTCTCTGTTCTTGGGTGTGGTCACATGTAACTGAGGATGGGCAGTCAGAAGACAAGTAGCAGTTTAATTTCAAAATTACTCCCTAGGGATGCCTGGGCAGCTCAGTTGGTTAAGTGTCTGACTCTTGATTTTGGCTCAGGTGTTGTGAGATTGAATCCTGTAGCAGGCTGAGCACGGAGCATGGACTGCTTGGAACTCTCAATCTCTCTCTCTCTCTCTCTCCCCCCTCATTCTCTCTCTATCAATAAATTTAAAAACTTCATAAAAATTGCTACTGCCTAAATTAGGAAGGGAGCACTAGCTCTCTCATAAATATCAAGGCTGCTGACACCTTTAGAGTGGGGACAGACACCAGAAGCTGGGTAGGGACTGGCAGAGCTCCTGGATGTTGGACTGGGAAGCTCAGACAGTCTTTTGCCAGCAGAGGGCTGTGTTCCTGCAGAGGGGACCCCCTCCAGCAGGCAGCCTGGTCACTGAACCATCCTCTTCCAGGTCCGGGGGCCTGGGTACGCTCACGGGGGGACTTCTGACCACCTGGTGTTCATTTTTGGTATTCTCCATGCCTATGGTTGCCAAATAAAGCACAGGATTCCCAGTGAAATTTGAATTTCAGATGAACGTATACTTTTTTAGTGTAAATGCACTCCAAGCATTACTAAAAGTTTTTTGTTGTTCTTTTGCGATATGAACTTAACTGGGTGTCTTGTATTTTTACTTGTTAAATCCAGCAAACTTAGCCATGTCAGTAGTGAGTTTTTGAGTGAAAAAAGCTGCACTCCTTTATTCCACAACTACTTACTGACTGTCGATTATGTGGCAGACACGACCCTGGGCGCTGGGGGTATATCCGTGAGCAGATAAGCAAGGTCTTTGCCCTCATGGAACCGGCATTCCCGGGTGTGTGTGTGTGTCGGGGGTGGGGGGCTGAGGTGGGGCAGGAGGCAGCGGCCGGACCATTTGCATGGTGTTACAGGCCCAGGAAAGGAGGTCCAGCTGCCATCATATAATTTACATTCCACAAAGACCTGGAGAAGGGATTGTCCAGGAACAAGAGCGGAAGCAACAGGACCAGTTAGGGGGTCCCCGCAGCAGTGCTGACAAGAGCCAGTGGTGTTTGCAGGGGATGGACAGGCTGCACATTTATTTCATGGCAGAACCGACAGGACTCACTGATGAGTTAGACACGGGGAAGGGGAAAAAGGAACTCCTACAAACACTCCCAGGTTTAGGGGAGTGAGGTACTCAGTCTCGTTTTTCTCAGGGCACTACACCCTGCTGTTGTCATGTTCCCAGCTTACACGCAAAACAGTATTTATCTGGCATGTGGCCGGGAGGGCCGGTCCCAGGGTTTCCAGGCACCGTGGCTCCGGTGGCCACACGGAGCACTAGCCTAGCAAGCTTGTAACCCACCCACAGTGGTAGCCCCCATGGGAAGCTCTGCTCTGGGGGAGAATTCTCCAGGCAGGGCCAAGCGTGTGCTGCCAAGGGCCTGCTGAGAGATGGAGAGTTATGCTATGTGATAGGCACCAAGCACTCTCAAGGGCAAGGTATGCCCCTGAGCATCAGAAGTAGAAGATTTCTAGAATTCAGGGCTAGGAGAGATTTTAGAATCCATCTTGTTCAACCCTCTTCCCTCTGTCTTTATACGGAGGAATAAGAGACGAGTGGAAGGTACTCATTCCTTTATGCCATTTATTGAGTTCAAGTGCAGCTGACCATGGACTGGCCATGGTCTGTGTGTGGCCCGAGGATTCAGGGAATGGAGGATAAGCCTCTTGTACAGCAATTGGGTCATTGGGCTCACAGTTTCTATTTCTCTCTCTCTTTATTTATTTTTTAAGTAATTCATTTTCATTGTGTTTTGCAAAAGGATTAGTTCAAGATGGTTTGAGGACCAAAATAACAATAACAATAACAACAGTTTCTTGGCTGGAAGCATTTGCCTAGGAGAGTGACAGCTCATTCAGTCACATGATCATCAGGGCTGCCTGCCTGCTCCAATCCCCTCCCACTTCCTCCTGTCAGAGACCCTGAGATGGTCTCAGAGACCTCAGGAACCCCATTTTATTCTCCGGCCTCTGCCCTGATAGGAAGAGAAGATGACTCTCCTTCTGGGCGTTAGCCTTTTGCTTTTCTGTGAGTACACTCCTCTGTGTACACGCCCCTTGTCCTACCACCCCGTTTCCCTTTCTCTGACTTTAAACACTTGACCTTTTTCTCTCTGCACCTGATTTTCCAGTCATTCTGCACCTTTGACTTTCATCTCTGTGTCCTTTTCCTACCTCTGCCAATTGAGTTCCCTCTGGGTGGGTCTGTGTGCGACCCGGTGCCTACGGAGTATGGGATTTGACTGTTTTCTATTTTTTCTCTCACAGACCAAGGCGTGCTATGTGACCAAGTGACCCAGAGCGCCCCACACCAGACAGCGACTAGTGGTAGTAAAGTGACACTGTTGTGCACTTATGACAACACATACTCAAACCCGGATTTATACTGGTACCGAATAAGGCCAGATCGTTCCTTTCAGTTTATCCTCTACAGGGATAACACTCAATCCAAAGATGCAGATTTTACTCGGGGTCGGTTTACTGTGCAGCACAGTCAGCAGCAGAAAACCTTCCACTTGGTGATCTCCTCAGTGGAGCCTGAAGACAGTGCCACTTACTACTGTGCCATCAGTCCCCACAGTGTCGCAGGTGCCCAGGAGGTCTGAACATAAACCCCCAGCACAGCCTAGTATAGCCCCTTCTTAGGGAAGCTCATGTCCTCAGACATGGGATCCTTCTTCCCAGTTATTCTGTGTTCCATCGTGGCCTTTGGAGGTGCCTGGATGTATCTGCTGAATGATATAAGGCCAGCTCACATCCAGGGAAACGCCCTGGCTTCCGCTGGAGCTGAGCACCTCCCCACCTTCTGACTCAGTGGGCCCTTGTGGTGATAGACTGGGAGAGGTATATCTGGGGAATTCTCATCTTTGTGCGCCAGTGCCCAGGTCACTCACACCTGATACAGAGTCCTGTCACGTATGTGCTGTGAGTACTGGGAAGATATCAGAATGGCCAAGGTACCACTCAGAAGGGTCCTCATCTTAGTCTCCATCATTTACCCATTATTATGAATTGGTCTGTTTTCCTTTTAAGATTCAAATTAGATGCAAAGTTACTTACCAACATTTTTTCCTCCCAATTCACCTTTTTCCTGCTTCTTGTACAGCCACCTTATCTTTCTTGAATGCTCTTTGACACTGCCATTTTACTTACTTTATTTAGAGAACTCAGTGCTCCTCAGTGAAAATGAATCAAGTATATGATTCAGTATTATCAACGATAATCACCATGCTGAACATTAGATTCCCAGAACTCATCCATCTTCTAACTGGCTGTTTGTACCCTTTGGCCAACATCTTTCCATTTCTGGAGCACTGAGATACTCCCAAAAAGTTGTTTGTGATTGCTAGGACCCCAGCTTCCACGTCCCTGAGTTTGGGGCTCATTGATGTCTCCAGGGAAGATAATCATCTCTAGGGTAAACCAACCATGTGATGTCAAAATAGATACACCCTATGCCCTGGGAACTGGTCCCTCTTCCCTTTATTTCCATTGAATTCCTTGCCTTAAAACAACTATTAGTTATGAGATGTGACCTTAAAGAGAGTAGAAGCCTAGGCTATGATTTTATAGGAAAAACACTGGAGCCAAGAGACATGAGGGACCTTCATACCCAAGGTCAGAGAGAGCTGGTTAATAACAGAGCTCACATGGGCACCTAGCAGGCTTTATCAGTAGGTGCTCTGGTGGCAGTGTATCTGGGCTTCAAAACGAGTGGGTGAAGAGCAGTCACTGAAGAGAGGAATGTAAAGAACATGGGTGAAGGAGCCAAAGGCTTGGGGCAAATGTCTCAGCCTCCTGGGTCTCTGTTCTGCCCAAGACTCTGTGTGTGTGTGTGTGTGTGTGTGTGTGTGTGTGTGTGTGTTTTTGTGTGTGTGGCAGTCTTCTGGAGGACTACCTTGGAGCTGTTTTGGACTTCAATGAAATGTTGTATGCAAAAGCTCTGGAAAACTATAATCCACAGTATGATACCAGCCCCCGACCCCCACACCAGACTTGAAGACAGCTACAATCCCCACCTGGCTCCTGCCATTAATTTTTTTTTGGAGGATCCTTTTGGTAGAAGAAATTCAAGATCCTGTGATAAGCTAGGACTTTTTTTTTTTGACCACCAAAGTAGATCAGAGGGTGGCTCATTTACATGCTAAATAGTGGACAGTCCTGAAGTCCAGTCTAGTTAAAATTGAAGCAACACCTTGTCCTTGTTTGGAGATGTTGTATGCTCTAGAAGGAACTTTGGGCTGGCGCTGTTGGTAAAGTAGTCTGCTCACAGCCATGTCCCTGCCTCACTGAATGGCTTCGGAGAAGAAACATTACCTTTTTGGAGGGGTGTTTTCTCCATCTGAAAAATGAGGATGTGATCTTTTTGTTCTTTGCCACTTAGAGAAACATGCTAATGTTACCCAAGGTAACAGATGCGAATGTTTTGGAAATTGGCATTCTTTACACATACAAGGTGCTATTGGGTGGAATCTTTTAATGGTTCTTCCCTGGATGGACCTCCTTATCCATCTAGATTGTCCTAAACCCATTGACTCAGAGTGCCACTGCCTCCTTTCTTTGCTTTGGGCTGTGAAGACAACAGGGGAGTCTGCAGATGGCAATAGCAGGGGGAGTTGGTGAGGGTTGCTCTTTCACTTGTGACCCCATAAGCCCCTGCTTGACACCCTAGATAGCACCCTAGGTGCTCAGGAAACCACAATAGTGGGTTGCAAGGGCTCTGCTACCTGAGTGGGTGCACCTGGGAAAATGCTGTGGCCTTGCTGACGTGGGGGTAGCAGAGCTGATCGGCCACAGAGGGGTCATTGCTGCTGTTTTGCTGTAGCAGCAGCAGCAACAGCCGGAAACCCAGGGCAGGGTCCCCAACGCAGGAGCCTGCAGGCTTGGGGCTCAGGAAGCTGTGTGTGTGTGTGTGTGTATAGGTGTGACCTATAAGTTCAGTTTGGCTTTTGTCTGCCTAACAGTGAGTTCACAGCACCCCCTCCCCCCAGCCCCCACTTGTGGTGATCTGTTATGAGTAAAGCCGGAGGCAAGGCACACTCAATGCACTTTAATAAATGCAACAGAGACAGCACTGGGAATGGCAGAAAACCGTCAACAATGAGGGGCAGGCAAGATTCAGCATCCACTGACCTCAAATTCCCTGTGTATAGATTGGCAGGCAAAACCCAGTAAAGATACTCTTTTTATAGCCCAAATCTAAGAGTCATTCCTATCCCTCCCTGCAAAAACACTTGGCCCAGTGAGTTGCTTGAAAGCAGGCCCACCTCTCATTCATCTTTACACCCTCAGCTCAGTGCCTAGAACTTAGAAGGAGTCAATTCATGTTTGTTAAGTCAGTTAATAAAAGCAGTTTTCTCTGCATTTTACCCTGATCTTTGCTAAGAGCTTGGAGAGTATTTAGATGAGGCTTTAGAAACCCCATTGGTTGCATGAAAAGTCAAATGTAATTTTGTTTGTAAAGTACTAAGAAAAGCAGAAAGTGCTTTTTTGGATGAGAGTGCCAGCTTAAGGCAAACCTAGTGCTGGGCTGAATGAAGCCATTCCTGTTAGGTGAAGGGCATCTGCTCTCCGTCCCCCAGGGTCTATTTTCATCTGGGAGTATGCAGCTGGGAATCTGTTGGCTCCCACTTTCTACTTCTGAAGGCAAAGAAAGTCAAAACAAAACACTATTTTCAAAGTGTATCTGTTGTAGAAATTAAAAAAAAATGAGTCCTAAATCCCTTTATAAAGCAGCAGATAGAGCAGTTAGGACCATATGCCTTACTCCCTAGGACTTTGTCTTTCCACCAGGCCAGAAAACGAGCTGTTTGTTGCCTTCGATGGCTTGCGTAGCAGCCATTTAAGCAAGGCTGGGATCAGTCACCTTGAATCACCAAGAAGCCAGAAGTCTAGGAGACAGGTCCTCTGTAGGTTTTTGTGGAGACATAATGTGGGAGTCTCATAAGGCAGCCTTCTCATGCCAGTCAGTCTGCAAGTGAAAGACAAGGATCAGAGTGTCAGATCACAGACCATCAGTACTGGGTGGAATCGTAGTACTCACGTAGTGCGGCCAGTACTTGCTGTGGCTGCATCATTGCAGACATCACTAATCTATTGTGGCATGGTTCCTTCTGCACATGGCCATAATTCAGATAGTCACTATTAGCTTATCAATATTGGCATAAGCCATGCAACTCATTTGCTCTGCTTAGTGATTCTTAACCCCTTTGTTTAATGGATGCAAAACCTCAAGCCCTAAGAAGTGGACAATTAGGCTAGGGTAGCAGAGTGTTAGTGACAAGGACAGAGTGAAAACCCACATCTTCTGACTCCTAGTGTAGTGCTCTTTTTATATAGCCACACTGCCCATATCCTTGGGACTCTTGGAAACCAGTCACCCATTTGGAAATGATTGAACATGTCCTCAGGCTGGGTTGGATCAGTCCCACACTCAAAATCTTAAGTTGTCCCTAGATTAGGAGTTGGGACTGAGGAGCATTTGGGGGTACTGGAGAAATGGATTTGTAGGCAAACCCAGCCCCTGGTTTAAACTTCATGTCTGAGATTCCATGAAGAAGGAATGTAAGTAGCAGGCAGATAATGTCTCAGCTGTGACTTTGTATGCATCTTGAATAGCTAGCAGTGCGTTTACTACTAATGAGCATGCAGATTCATCGCAAAGATGGGCTGGTCTATATGTTGGAGTTCTGTGATAAAGGGATGGGAACTGGCATCTTCTTTGTCTAGGCAAAGGCAGATTCTGGAAATTCTTTGGGGGAAGCTTTACTTATGGCCTTGCAAATAACCCATGACCCCTTGGCCAGATAAACAAAACAGCAAATAAAACTATTTCTCATTGCATAGCTCCAAGGTTTTAGCTTCTGGCTTGGAGGTGGGGATTATCGGCCAGTATTACATTATACTACACAACACATTTTGAGTCTGGCTTGAAATAGGAGGATAACAGGAGATGGGGTGTTATGCAGAGTTGCTGAGGTGACCCACCTTCTTAAATCATACTATGTTTCAGGGCGCCTGGGTGGCTCAGTCGGTTAAGTGTCTGACTCTTGATCTCGGCTCAGGCCACAATCTCATGGTTTATGGGTTGGAGCCCTGCATCAGGCTCTGTGCTGATGTCTCAGAGCCTGCGTGGGATTCTGTCTCCCCTTCTCCCTGCCCCTCCCCGACCTGTACACGTGTTCAAAATAAATAAACTTAAAAAAAATCATACTATGTCTCTGTGTTCTTCCCTTTCCAAGCCTTCTTGGCCCCTTACATTCCTAAACTCCTTTTCTCCATGTGCAGCATAGTTTGAGTGGATGTAGGCATAAGAAGCAGATAATTCTTACCTTAAAAGAAAAATAACTTGGCAGTCAAGAGAAAATTGATGGCAAGACTCTTGGCAAACACCATCCGGAGCCCCAGCACTGTGAGGGACAGCATGTTCACATTCCTGGCTGTGAACTGTGAACTGTGATGAACTGTGGCAAAGAAGAGTAAAGATGGCGACTTTAGCATGAAACTAAATTCCTTCGAGAAATTAGGCCCACAACACACTTGACACCAGCCTGCACAGAATCACCATCATTCTGCCTGGTCTGCAAGCCCAGCCTGGTGGCAGATGGCCCTAAGAAACCCCAAGACTGTGGCTCACTCCCAGCCAGGCAAGCTTTGGAAGCCCATACTTGTAGCCAGGCAAGCTTTGCTGTGAGACTCAGAGGGAACCAGCTGGGCTCAGGTAGGATTTTTGTTTTCTTTTGAAGTCTGGTGACTTTTGGCCCTGTTTGACAATTACAGAGCTTGCTTTAACCCTCAGTTCTGAAGTTGACCCTTGATTTCAACTAACCTTTAGGCTTAATGATCTTCTGTGGAGTTAGCTTTATGTTTTCAGTTTCCGTTGGTTTTGGTTTTATAGTACCTAGAACAAACAGCAGTGGTCAGGGATTCACTGGCAACCAAGAGGCTCAAAGGGTTTGAGGTTTTAAAATTGGAGGAGACTTTAAGTAAGTAAACCAAGGATCAGTGCTATGAGTTGGTTAAGGTCAGACAGCTACTTGCACAGCCAACATTCTTCCCATTCTGGGCTTTTTTTCATTATGTTATGAGGCCCACACTCAAGTATGTTCCTAATTTGTAGGATGAACTAGGGTTCTCAACCTGTGATAGGCTGGGCTGCCCTTTGTTTTGGCATTCACACTGGATTAGATTGCACAAATTTTTTAAAAAGATTTTTTTTTAAGTTTTAAAATTTATTTATTTAGAGAGAGTGCATGTGAGCAGGGGAGGGGCAAAGAGAAAGGAGAGAGCGAATTCCAAGCAGGCTTAGCCCTGTTAAGGCAGATCCCCACATGGGGCTTGATCCCATGAAATGTGAAGTCATGACCTTAGCCAAAGTCAAGAGTCAGACGCTTAACCCACTGACCCACCGAGGTGCCCCATAGTCTGTGCATGAATTTTTAACCCAGAGTCTAGTAGTAGGACAGTCATTAATATGAAGGAGACAGTGGCTGATGAAGAGGAGATAGGGGATGAAATAAGATGGACTTTATCTTAGATTTTGGCTCAGGGATGCAGAGTTAAGTTCTAAGTCAATGATGGGCCATAGTTGGGCTCCATCTTGTTTCCAGCATGATGCCATATTGAGAATGATCTGTCAAGAATTACATCTCTAGCTTCCCTTTCTCTCAACTTTTCTTCCCTACAATTCCAGCCCCTTGAAACTAGATGTGACTTACTTGAAGTTTTTGTCTTTGGTTCAAAGTTAGTGGAGCTCACGACTTCACTGTTGTGTTGAACAGAACAGGTCACTGTAGTTGGATCTTCATACCGACCAAGCTTGACAGCACTGTACTTCCCACTGGGAGTGACGACAATAGCAGGGTCAAATTCTTCTAGTTTCTTGGTTGATTCGAGTTTTATGTCTATATCCTTAGGGTAGAAATCCTTCACCAGACAAGCAACCGTCGTCCCATTTCGCATGATGAAAACGGATGGTTTGACAGGAGGCTGGCTTTCTGCAAATATAATCAATTTATTTTGAAAGATGATTATCCACAAGTGTGGGAGTCAAACAGTGGTGTTTACTTCAATTCCCTTGGGGCCAAACACTGCAGTCCAGACTTCCCTGCATCTTTTAGTGACCTGGGCCTGTTAGCATCCCATGAAAGAAGTGACTAAGGGAAGCAGAAATGAAAGGCAGTCAGTTTGACTTCTAGTTAGGAGCTGCTAAGAGACATGGCTGGAAGTGGAGATAGAAAATAACAACTGCAAAGAAGTTTCTGGATCATGTGAGTTTCAATTATCTATATTTTATTAATCAATCTTCTGGTTGATCACAGTCAGGTTGAATTTCTGTCTGCATCAGTTGGTTTATTTAAATGCATAAGCCCTTAGAATGAGAGCAGGGTTGGTGCTCAGTTAAAGAATCAGGGTCTGAGAAGGACTACATGACTGGGTCAAATACTCTGAGGATGGCAGTGTTGGGGTCACTCTATGGTGTCATTCCCATTTTTCAGACTGGAAGGGATAACCGCTGAAGTTAAGTGGTACATCTCTCTGCCTTTAGGTAAACACTTATTTTTTTTGTAAGGGATTATCCTGCAGTTTCTTTTGAGTCTTTAATCAGAGATAACAACTATCATACCCAGAAAGTCCTTATAGATATAAAACCAGTTTAAACCCAGTTCTTATTTTATTCTAAGTGAGGCTGTGTCTTGTTGGTCCTAATCAGTGGGTCTCCTTCTGGCCTTTGCATTCATGCCTCACCTTGACCTACCGTCTATCTGCTACTCTGTATATACATCTTTTTCTTTCCTTGAAACTGAAAGTTTTAAAGCTTTGAGGGAGGCAGTATTGATTCTTTCCCATCATGCCCTATTAAAATTTGTGAATTATGCTAACTTTTGTCCTTGAAGACTTGGATTCTTAGGCTATCTTCAAATAACTGTTTAAAAAAAAAGGGGGGGGGTGCTGTGAAGATCCCTGAAATCAGGAGAGACAACCAACCTGTGAATGGTGACCTGGATATATTTCCAAACAGAAGCTTAACTGCCAATTTTCAGTAGTAATTGCTTGTGTGAATATAGCTCTTATATTTAAAACATAGGTGAATTTTAAAACTTAGGTGATATCAAATTAAAAATGTTAAATTCCAGTGTATTTTTATTTACTATGATCTATAATCAAGATATAAGATAATGCTAAATGAAAAGTCTTGGTAATGAGTGAATAAATGCAATGAGTTTTCTAATACTCTGTCCTAATTTGGATTTGGGCTTTAGCTGTTGAAGTTCATGGTAGTGGAGCTATAAACAAATTATTTGGTTATATCTGGTTGAGAGGGTGTGTTTGCTAGTCTGGAAGTTCTTGGTGATCACCATTTTGTAAATGGACCATGGGCAATCAGGACTTTCCCTGGGAATCAGCTGTTCAGAGACTCCCCCACGCCCATCACTACCCTCAAAGGAGTTTTTGAAAAAATTTGTTACCACTCTTTTCTCTGCCTGAAAGCTCAGCTGGAAGACTGGATTCTGTTTCAGTCACTAAGGATAGGAAACACATTCCTGAGAATCTGGTTCCTTAAACTTTTGGCTTCAGTTCTAGACAAGACAGAGGATTGGGAGTTTTTTCAAGGGGCTCTCCTGGAACCTAATTCAACCCATGTGAGGAAACCTTCATTGTTTTGCTTTCCGGCATAGCTGAAGCCACTGATAACAGACACTGATAACTCTAGCAGCAACGGCTTGAAAAACCACATGTTCTGCTAATTCACCTGCCTTCAGAATCACAATATTTCTTGTTCACTATACTGACTTTGGTGACATGTACTCTGGTTGATTTTCAAGGGAGTTATGAGGTACAGAGAAAGGAAACTACTCAATTAATAAGACAAAACAAAACAATCCTATTTCCTTGGTTACTTAAGAGTATGACCCAATCCTAGCCTGATCTACTTGGATAATTAAGACTTGCTTGGGATTTTAAAATCTAAATTCAAAGGCAATTGTCAATGATCACTTGGGGCTAGAGAGACCTGGTTTGAGTAATTTGAATAGTGTAACACAGCTGACAAGACAAATGTCTGAAGAAGGTCGTACACTTATGATATTGAGCTCTTAATCTGTTACTATTTCAGATAAAGTATAATGCATTGATTTGGTAAAAGAGTCTTCTCAGACCCTCTTCTCAATGAATACCTATCCTATCTACTGAAAACAATTGTTTGAAAGTAAAGTGTTTTATCTAATCCATTCTTTGGTATCATGGTAACCAAAGAAAAGGTTAATCTGGCTGAACTGAACCTTTAAAAAAAAAAACAACAAAATGCATTTTATATGATTGCCATAGGTAAACTAGTCTATTTTGTTTTTAGCTTAAACCAAAATCTGAAGTTGGATAAAATTTGCACTGCTATAGTCCAAAATTTAAAGATTTAATTGTTCATTTTTTGAGAATTTCTTATCTTTCTTCTTGGCCCACAAATTACATTTGGCCCATAATTACATTTCACTTTGGGTTTCAAAGTGCTACTTGCTTGGACAATTGTTATTTTATTTCAGACTTTCTCTTTCTATGAGTAACAATCCAATGCTAAGGTTGTGTGCTGGTAAACAATACCAGAAGAAGTATATACCTTTCCTGAACAGTCTTTCTTAACTTGTATACATGGAAATCATCTGTTTTAGATTCCCCCTGAGTCCTACCAGTCCCCTAAGGATTGTACCATCTGTGACAAATGTCACTCACAATTTCAAGCCTCTCTGACATTATGGGATTTAACTTGAACATTGAAATACAAATTTGCTCTACCTGATCACTCTGGCCTGGTTAACCATCTTTCTCTTAAATCTTCCAAGCTATGGGCCATTTGTTTACAGTTGCGGTGAAGCATGTACGCTAGTCAGCTTAGCCAAACAGATGTGTAAGAATGGAAACTACCTTCCGGAGATTTGGGAAAGTGTCCCTGCACATCCCCTCACACCCCCGCCATATGCCCCAACAGTTAGTATGATTTTTCTAGTTTTCTTTGCGTTTTCTGGGCTGCTCTGAAGATTTCAGAAATTGGTGGAGGATGTGGTGTTAATGTATGCTTTTTAAAAAAGAAAACTAGTTACAGAGCTGCTTCAGGGACTCAGCCCAGTGTCTTTACTCTGGCCAACCCCCCCTCCATCTCCTAGTTATACTTTTCCAAGTAATGCAAACTGGATGGCAGCCCCAGTGCTGGGACTCGATTTATCCCTAGAAATATAGTGGAAAAAATCAACTCACGTGGTTCCACGACGAGTTTGGTGCCGGCTCCAAAAAATATCTGTCGGGTATCCCAGGAGCACATTGCAGCACTGCCTCACAAGTAACTAGCCTGGGGCTGGCCCTGGGGCCTGGGCTAGAACATCTGTGCCCTGCCTCCCCAGCCTGGGTCCCAGCCTAGAGACCCCACAACTCAGAGAACTACAAAGCTGCCCTTGATGAGATCAAGGGGCTGAGTGCACAGAGGCTCAGTTCCCTTTGAAGCTAATAATAGTTTATCTGCTGGATAAGGATGTGCGCATGCAATCCCAGCCAGGAAGCACCAAGACAGGGGACAGAGCTGACATGGAGAGAAGAAGGTGACAGGTGACTAATGGCTGCCTTCAAGATGGAATATTTAACTCCCAGTTTATTGGGAAGCCTCTCCAAGAAGAACATGATAGCTTGGGAATAGGGATGGGGCACTGAATAGTGACATTTCTTATAATGAATGTTAGACTGAGGAGGGTTTAGACCCAGGTCTCATGTTCTGGTTCCCTTCTCTTGGGTCACAAACACTGCTTTTTGATTAGAAAACTAATTTCTTCCCCATCACTCAGACTGAGTCTCACAATAATAAGGAATCTCCCTCCTAATTCCCCGAGCCCAAGGAAAGGCTTTCTAAGGCTCTGAGGCTTGAACAAGATGTTGGTGGTGGGTGGGGAGCCCAGTGGTGCTGTGTGTCATAGATATGGGTCAGAGAATCCACTGCTTGTTTTGGACTGCTTATTTTTGGACTCTCTGGATCCAGATACAGCTTCAGGAGGATATAGTAATCATGTAAAATAGAATTTGAAGGCCTTATGGATTACTCTATCTCATCACCAGAAATCAAGAGTCTAGGGCTAGAGCCAAAGGGAATGACGGTTATATAGGGCCATTATTTGCTGTCAAAACTTTAAGGATTGAGGGCTTGACTTGAAATTCTCACTTTCCCTACCTGAGCTTCACATAATCATATTACACTCCATCACTGCAGGAAGAGGAAACTGGAGAAGTAAATGGAGTATCATTGGAGAGCACAGGTCAGAGTCCCAGTAGAGGAGCTAAGCATCAGTTTCATCTCTTTCCTTCTTCCCTAAGATTCCCAAAGGCATAGCCTCAGAGATTTGATTCTAACAACTGCAGATAATTCCGAATTTCAAGTGGAAATGATTTAAAGGGAAAATGAAATACAATACTTTTTGCTCAGATGCAATTTGCCCAACATCGATCTGACTGCAATCAGCTACAACATGATTGTTTCCCTCCTTCTTTCTAGTCTCTCTCCTCTCAAAGATAAGACAACTCGCCAAATTCCACTATAGGCTTGGAAGCAACAGGCAATCAAGAACCCCCATAAGTTTACGTTTCCTTCTGAGAGGCAGACACCATGTTGACACTATCAGCTGCTTTCAGAATGTCAACCTCGCCACATTCATGTACATTTCCCCACTTATTTATTTCCTCTGAAACAAAATTTACTCATGTAAGGGGCAATGCCTGCCCCATTGGACTTGGTATTTCTGAAAGACTACTGTTCTCTGGACCGGACCCAGTGGCTGACTGTTGGCAGCTATCTAAACTATCTGAATGTTACCCCTGGATTTCCGAACGCTAAAATGCCTTACCAGTGGACAGTATCTCTAGGAGAGCACCATTACTTGTCTGTTGTCCTGAAGTTGGTTGTGGTGATTCTACATTGGATGTAGGCTCCTGAACCCTGTGCGGAGTCTTCAGATCTAGGGCTAACCAAAGAGATGCATTTGCTGCTCTTGGAAGACCCAGACTAGGATGTGGCCTTGGGAATCATTTAGTCTGAGCCAGGCATACTGATTTAATTCAAGTTCTCAGCAAAAAGACACCAAGGCAAGATTGGCTTTTGTCATCTCAGGGAGAGAAGACTGTCTTGATCTAACTCCTTCTGCAATATTTTTCTTCTTTTTAACCCTCCCTCTTCCTACACTTTGGCTATGAGTCTTTCTCCTCATAAACAGTGGAGTGACTCTCACCTATAGCTTGCCTTTTCTCTTACTCATGAGGGGACCAAAAGCCTGGCTCAGGGCTTTCTTCAGGCCATTGTAGAAGGCTTATTGCTACAGATCTTTAGAACAGAGTTTCCAGGCATACATAGACTATTTTCTTAAGAGAAACCTAACGAATTCATCCTCAAATTTTACCTTGACTCTTTGCAACAACAAAACAATAGCTTTCCAATTTAGAATCTCCTGACCTCCCCCAAAGCCCCAATTTACTCAGGACTCTGCTACAACAAGTCCAAGGGACTATATGCACTGAAGTAAATTAAAATGCACGACTTACTTGGTTCCACGATGAGTCGAGTCCCTGCTCCGAAGATAACTGGTGCATTATGACACCACCTCAGGCATCATTACAAAAAACCCCACTACCCATTTGCCCTCTGTTTAGTCCATCTGTTTGGAAGGGGGTGGGTGGAGCAGAACAAGGTGAGCTGGAGACATAAAACTCTGCAACGGTTTCTGAGATCTAAGTGCTATATTTTGGCAGCCCTTTTTTTATGTGTTATCTTCTGAGTGTTGGCATTTAGGGAAGTCCCTAGGTTTTCTACTATTGTTTCCTCAACCTGCCATCACTTACCCCCCAATCTTGCTTCAGGATCATATTTTCACAGGGAGAAAGGAATCATTTTGGCTTTGCTGAGAATTGAGAAATGGCTATTGTTAGCAGAAACATAGCTATAAGGCTCTAGTAAATCAAAGGACTATGAGTCAGTTAGAGGTGGAAGAACATGACGGTTGGAGCAAGAGCCATTGATGCAAAAGAATTGGAGCCTACCCAGAGGGTCATAAGACTCATACATGACTGCCATTTATATAAGGACTTTGCTATTTACAAATGTTTTGTGTTTATACTACCTCAGCAAGCATTATTGTAACAAACTCCAAGAGGTGATATTATTAGATCCTTCTTATAGATGAAGTCACTGAAGCTAATAATGGTTAAGACAGTGAGTGTCAGGGTTGAGCCTAACTCCCAGGTTCTCCAGACTCCAGTTTCCATGTATAGAGCCAGAGTAATAAGTGTAGGACTGGAAGGGGCCTCAGCAGTCAGTTGTAAAAACCTCTGTGGTGACCCAAGTGTTAATTAATGGATGCATAGGAACAGTTTTGACCTTTTCTAGTACCTTTTTAAAAATCAAATCACAAAATTCCTACTGGGTCATAAGACACTCAACACCATTGGACTTCCTTGCTTTTCCTACTACATCATCCCTAAGAATTGATCTAGAGGGTAATTAGAATCATCGTGTACTAAAGCTGAAAGACACCTTCAAAATCGCTTCGCTTAGCCAGAGGGAAGCTAAAGTTCAGTGAAGGAAAGTCACAGAGCTTGTCAGGCAAAGAGAAGGATTGGAACTTGGTCTGACTTGCTCATCATCATTTACTAGGTGTATTTAGTGCAGTTCTGGTTATGACCTGGATCTGTAAATGGTGAGTGCACAGGTGGTAAGCTGGTTCTCTAAAGTTAGTCAGGTAGAGGAAGATGAATACTCTCCAGAAAGGATAGTGGATCCAGAGGACCACTGCAGCACATACTCTTTCTGCACTTTATCAGAAACTCAATCCCTGTTCTTCAAACCATCCCGTGCTAAATTACATGCTGGTTAGATTTTTTCAAGTGTTTCCAAAGCTGGAAACTTGGGAAAATACTTAACAAAGATAATTGCTAAACATAGTGGTCACAAGAAGGAAAAATGAGTCACTTACGTGGTTCTACCTCCAGGTAGGTTCCTTTGCCAAAGAGCAGTGGATATTGCACAGCTGATAGACCTAATCTAAAAACAGGTTTTCTTTCTCTTTATGGTGGCCCTGGTACCAGTTGCCAAGTCATGTGATGTCTGTTGGATGGTATTTTCTGTCTCATCTAGAGTAACTTTGTTGCTCCTCTGCCTTGGGGGCTATCCTTTAGGACAAAGCAGGAGGAGATTCCTGTGTCCCAGAGAATTTGTGCTCTGGATTAGAGAGTGAGTTTGTACTCTCACTTTATTTTTTTTTAATTTTTTTAATGTTTTATTTATTTCTAGGAGAGAGAGAGAGAGAGACAGCATGAGCAGGGGAGAGTCAGAGAGAGAGGGAGTCACAGACTGAAACAGGCTCCAGGCTCTGAGCTGGCAGTCAGCACAGAGCCCGACGCGGGGCTCAAACCCATGAACCGCAAGATCATGACCTGAGCGAAAGCCGGATGCTTAACCGACTAAGCCACCCAGGCGCCCCTGTACTCTCACTTTAGAGAGAGTGAGTTTGTACTCTAAATGAGAGAGGCTGGAAAGGAGTTTGTTTCTTAGTTTGATCAGGAGAGTAGTGGTCACTAGAGTAGTGGTTCTCAACCTCTGGGCCTACACTTAGGTGGGGCAAAGATCTCTTGAGTTATGGACCCCACTAATTCCTCATTTTAGGGGAATTCTATTTCATATCCAGTAAGAACTTTGCATCACTGTCAAGCATTGTGCCAAAGACAGACTTAAGAAGTATAAAATAGAATTAGAGTCTTTAGTACATTAACATTTTTAAATGTTCATTTATTTTTGAAAGAGAGAGAGAGAGATTGGGGGAGGGGCAGAGATAGAGGAAGGCAGAGAATCCCAAGAAGGCTCCACGCTCTGAGCTATTAGCACAGAACCCGATGAGAGGCTGAATTCACGAACTGTGAGATAATGACCTGAGTCAAAGTTGGATGCTTAACTGACTAAGCCACTCAGGCACCCCTCGTACATTTTTTTTTTAAAAATTTTTTTTTAAAAATTTTTTTTTTATTTATTTCTATGAGAGAGAGAGAGACAGCGTGAGCAGGGGAGGGTCAGAGAGAGAGGGAGACACAGACTCTGAAACAGGCTCCAGGCTCTGAGCTGGCAGTCAGCACAGAGCCCGACGCGGGGCTCGAACCCACGAGCCGCGAGATCATGACCTAAGCGAAAGTCGGACGCTTAACTGACTTAGCCACCCAGGCGCCCCACCCCTCGTACATTTTAAGAACATATTCATAAATGTCAAATTTTAGCAAGCTTTAATGATACACTCACATTTAAAAGTTACAGTGAAATTAGTCTCTGTCATATGTAAAAATCAGAGTCTGTAAGATTGTCTGTGTCACTTATAAAAATCTGGGAGACAATATACATTTTCAGATTGGTTTAGAGCCCATAAAGCATTGCATACAATCCTTTGAGAGTCACTAAAATGGAAAGTGAGTCTCAGTCGTGGTGAGATAGATGTCAGAAAACCTGAAATCTAGTTCAACTACATTCCTTAATAAGTGTATAATCTTAGCCAATTTCGTAGAGCTTCATTTGTCTCCTTTATAAAGCAAGGGTAATCTCTTCTGTATTGGGGGTTCTTAAGATGAAATGAAAGGGTGTATATAAAGCACTCTGTAAACTGGAAAGCCTTGGCTGAATGACTGGACTGTTTAGTAGGGTTCGACTCAGAGAAAACACATTTGACTTGAAGCAAGGGCTGTAATTTCCCTAAGCACAGAGCTTCTCAGGGCCAGGATGGTAGGAAAAGATCGCTAAGAGAGAACAGAATCCTATTTCTTTGGAGTTTCAGATGAGACTGCCCACTTCTTTGGGGTGTGGGTGAGGCCTGAAATCCAAATTTCTGTCTCCTTTGGTCTTTTCTCAGTATCAAGTGTGACCTCCATTCTGTTCCCCAATCTCCCCCTCTCAGGTCCCCAAACAGAAGCCCTTACCCTTCCCCAGGCCTATTACCAACCTGACCTCATTTTCAAATTCTCTCCCCATCACTTACTTTCTTCCAGTCACCCAGGCCTCCTTACTATCTTTCACATGCTCCAGGCAGCACTGCATTCCCTGTGAGTGCTCTTCTTAGAGACATCCGCGCATGGCTCACTCTGTCACACCGTCAAGTCTCTGGTCAAATGTCACCTTTCCAGTGCCGCCTTCTGTGACTGTTAGAAACAGCACAGTGCTCTCTCCACTACTCTGCTTTTCCTTTCCCTGCTTTATTTTCCTTCACAGGGCTTATTACCACCTAAAATACTACATATTTTAGTTAGTTAGTTAGTGTACCATCTGTCTTTTGCCATTAGAGTGAAGATTTCAATAAGGCATGAGTTTTTGTCTGCTTTGTTCATGCTGATTCCCCCAGCAGCTAGATGAGGGTCCAACGCATAGGGACAGGTTGTAGACCTGGGACCCGGGCTTGGCTCCATACATTCCCAGTTTGCTTTTATTTCCATTTCCCTTTGCCTTACACTGTAACTGACTGTCCACTCATTCATTCATTCAACAAACATTTATTTGGGCCTTAAGTGCATTTGTGGATACAGTGAGGAACAACTCAGCATTCGCCCTCAGGGAGCAAGGAAGACAGGTGGTAACTTATATGCGAAGTTTCAGGTGGAGATGAGGGTAGAGAAATGGAGCATGGTAAGGGGATCACAGAATGACAGAGGGTGGTTGAGGAAGGCGTCACTGGAAGTACATTGAGTAAAGACCTGGAGGAGGAGAGGAAAAGAGCTATGTGAATCCCTGGGAGAACATGGTTCTGGGCACAAGGAACTGCAGGTCATGGGCTCTGTTCTGAAACTGGTGGTTGCCAGAGGGGGTGGGTGGGGGAGCGGCAGTATTGGGTTAGGGGGTAAGGGGAGCAGGAGACACAGGCTTCCAGTTATGGAATGAATGAAGAAGTCACGAGAGTAAAAGGCACAGTATAGGGAATATAGCCAATGGTATCAGAGTAGTGATGTACAGGGGCAGATGGTGGCTACACTTGCAGTGAGCACAGCATAATGAATACAGTTGCTGAATCACTATGTTGTATGCCTGAAACTAATGTAACATTATGTGTCACCCATACTTCAGTTTTAAAAAAGAAGGCTCTGTTCTGGGAGGTGTTTATCAGGAATGAGAGGGGAATGCCAGAGACAGGAATGGGAAATTGGAATTTTAGAAACATACTGATGAGTCCAGGATTTTCTGAACTCTTTCTTCTTGGGGTCAAGATAATCTGATCATTACTTGGATCTTTCTGAGTGTAGGGACCCTCGAGTCCAAGGGTGTGGTGTGAAGAATGGGTCTTGCCTGGAGAATATCTCCTTGGGTAGCTGGTTTTGGTGTGGGGGCAGGAGCACATCCTGGGTGAAGGGGCGGTGGTGGCGGGGATGGTGGTTGGAAGGGAAACAGCCTAACTGTGGCTTCAGACTCTGCAGGCAACTTGGAAGGGTGCCCAGTAGAGGTGGAGGGTGAGGCTGGGCCAGACAGGAAAAGCCTCCCCATGTGCCTCCATCAAACTGCAGTCTCAACAGAAAAGAAAAATTCTTAAGGGCACGGATGGTGGAATCGGATAGATGATACAAATTTTGGCTCTGCGATCTTGAAGAACGCACTTTCCATCTATAAACAGGCAGGGAATGTACCTAATTCCGCATGATCATTGTGAGAAGTGCCTAAAATGACATTCATTAATAAAGTGCCTTGTCCCGTGGCCTGATACATAATAGACACTCAGAAAGTGGTAGTTAATATAATGATGATATATAATAATACATATTATTCTAAGTGTATCTCATGACGCACTTTCCTGAAGATGCTCCTGACAACCATGGTCTTTTCTAAACTCCTATCATTGTCATGGTCAGTAGCACGCATTTACATTATGGTTCTTTATTCCATGCTCTTTTGTCCTGTTTTCTGGTTCTGCTTTATGAAGTTAAGTGGCATGTCCAGGTTTTCTCTGTCTAGAGGGCTGAAAGACTGATGGATTTGGGTCTGTGGGTTTGTGTAGATCTTTTGTTAGTTTTGTGCTACCCAGGAGCCCTGCAGGCAAGAAGAACATGAAAGGAACTTCCAAGGAAAAGGAAGCTTCAAAAAGAAGTAGGCTTCTGAGAAGATAAAGTCTCTGGGTTTGCAGTGAGGCCTCCTCAATCCAATATTAGTTGGCTAAAAAGGAGGCACCATTCAAAGATATTCTGGATCCTTCTCTCTCTGGATGCCCCTCATCTTTTCATTTCAAAAGATGAAGGAATGTACCAGCTCAGTATTTTCCAAACTTCAATTAATCACATTTCTGTTTTGTCACATCTGTCATATCATTTGCTTAATAATTTTTTAAAAATTTACCCTTAAAATTTTTTTTTAATGTTTACATTCTTGAGAGAGAAAGAGACAGAGCACAAGTGGAGGAGGGGCAGAGAGAGAGAGAGAGGGAGACACAGAATCTGAAGCAGGTTCCAGGCTCTGAGCTGTCAGCACAGAGCCCCATGTGGGCTTTGGACTCATGAACCATGAGATCATGACCTGAGCTGAAGCCTAATGCTTAACTGACTACCTACCCAAGCCCCCTTAAATTTACTCACTTTTTAACTTAAAATATAATTAAAAGGAAACTTTAAGTTACATAGGTTTGACAACCTAGTTGTACTATTCTGATATCCATTAAAAGATAGCAATTAAAATGAAAAAGCCTACGTATGATATAAAACCATGGGTTGTACATTCCATACTTAGGAAAACACCGGATCGTAACTCAGCAAACAGAAGGACTTAATTTATTAGGAAGAGCATGGTGAACAAAGGGAAGTTAGGGAAATCAGTCACTAACTCCATTGGGAATGTGGATAAACTATTATTTTAGTGAGAAATTTTAAAGCTAATGAGATCTAAAGGCAAGGACTTGAACTAGTTGAATTCTCAAAATATTGTTATGATTTCTCTCTCTCTCTCTTTTTTTTTACAATCTGGATTGATTTCTCTGCCCTGACCGTGTTAGCACAGCTTGGGATCTCTCTCTCTTTCTGGATGCAAATCCCTACCCCATTTCTCCCTATAGCATGTGAGGCCTGGGAATGGCCAGCCTGGGTTCCTTCTTCTTCCTTCCTTGGCCCCCAATTCTATAGCTTCTTCACATCATTCATGCAGGCCTTCTTTGAGAGGAGCCCACCCTATCAAATTCTCCCACCTCACCTCTCTGGAGCTCTCTTTTACTTTGGAAAACACAAGCTGAATGTCAAAGCATCAGGCCAGAGTGTGCTGTTTTCTTTTCCAGTAGCCAGTGCAGCAGATTTGGTACCACTGACCCCACTGTTCAATTTCTCTAGACCTTTAAAATGGTTTTTTTTTTTTTTTTACATTTGCTGGCTTAATATTAATATCTCCTATCTGATTGCAAGCTACTGACACATGGAGACTGCCTTTTTTTTTTTTTTTAGCACACATGGTTGAATTCAAATGTCACTTAAATGACACAAAAAGATGCCTTCTGTGTTGAGTACAATCCTTTGACAACTTTGGCATCAATTCTTTTATAGCAGTTAATTAGTGAGTGGCACCACATCCTCTTCATGAGGAAGATGAACACCATGAGTCGTTAGGGAATTCCTCCTGCCTGTGTCCTATAGACTTTAAAGCATTTCTTAGTTGGGGGCATTACACATTCTCTTTGTTCTGCTTGGGATCTGGTCTCGCTGGGAACCAGAATGTTCCCGTTTCCTCACTAGTAACCTAGCTTCCATTTGTAGCTCAAACAATCAGAAGCAGATGTCTGGAACTGTGTGTGTGTGTGTGTGTGTGTGTGTGTGTGTGTGTGTGTGTGTGTGTTTGTTTTTTTTCTGAAGAGAAATGTAGCAACCCCAGTGACCACCCTCTGGCTTCACCCTCCATGGCCAGTGAGCTGTCTTGAGAGCATGTGTTTGGCCTAAGGAAGGTCAGAAGTATTCATATTTACATCTGAAGAACTTTGATAGAATCACTGAGGCTCAGATCAACTTTTTTCCTGATTGGTTCTCTCCCTGGGGAGTTAAGCCAGTGACTCTGTGGTCTCTACAGCCTGACCTGAAGCCCACAGGTTGTGCAGAATTTTCTCAATTTCTCTGGAGTTATATGGGTTCTTTCACAGCTTGAGTGCCGATTTTGTTTTTTTTACAGATAAACCTCCTCCCAACTCCCATCGAGGGGAGTAACCATAGTTCATATCTTCCTTAAAGTCCTCCTTGATACCGTTTGGGTGCTGTTACTACCCGTTTCGCCTTTCCTGGTATTTCTACCCCCTTCAGTGGAGGAGCCCCTAAACTCAAAGAGCAGATAAATGAGTTACTTACGTGGTTCGACAGTCAGGTGAGTTCCTTTTCCAAAGACGAGTTTGTCTGTGTCACAGCAGTTGATGGCATTCCAAAAACCTCAACGGCTGTCGGCGGGAGCTCCTCTTCTTATTAACTTTAGGACTGGAGGGTCTTCAGGGCTCGGCTCTTAGAAGGATGGCCCTCATTGCTTAGCCAACTGGTTTGTGATGATTTAATCCATCGCAGGTGGGGTGGGTTTGCTTTTGGGAAGCTGCCTGAGGAGTAGGTAGGGGCACATGTTCCTACGGGGAGCCTTTCCAGTCCAGTACACTTCATGATGTCCTCTGAACTATTGCTTTCTCTTGTTTTAGATTGTTCTTACTCCCAGGCCCACACCTAACTCTCAGTCTTGAAAAACTGGCATTGTCAAAAGGATGGGTCTCAGGTTCGTGACTATTCCAGAGTCAAGGGCCTTTACATTCACCAGGGCTACTTTCAGGACAGATAGCCTGTGGCATAACAAGAGGTGACAGGGTGACATGGAGCCCTGATGAGGTCCCAGTGATTTACAGTATGGTCAGCATTGCAATGAACAACCGTGGCAGGCGATCACCTAAAAACCAATCAATCTCTCTTCGAGTTCGTTTTCCCAAACTGCAAAGCAAAGCACTCAGGTAAATCTCTCTAGAGATTTGGGTTCAGAAATTCCATCTGAGATGGCTCACATAACTCTTACCACAGAATCAACATGAACCAAGACAATAAACACCTTTTGCATTCCCCACATGTGGCTGTGGGGATATATTGAAAGGCCAGTTTCATTCAAGGGAGAGGAGCAGTGAGTGAGAGGCCAGCAGTGGGGGTGGGCAGGGGTCACTTTTCCTGGTCCAGTCAACTTCCTGGCATCCTTTCCAGGTTCCTGAGCCAAGGGGGAGAAGCTTCCTGCTGTGTTCACCCCTCGGGGCATGGTAGCCAGGCTGAGGATTTCCCAGGGAAATGCCGCTTTGCCACCTGCAGTTTTTGTACAGGTCTCTGTGGGTTTTGTAACACTGTGAGTATCCCACCAATCACAGTGCTACAGAGCTTTACAAAAACCTGCCCAGGGTTTCACTCTAGGTGGCCTCTGATATTTTTCTCCCAGTCAAGCTCGGGCAAGATCTAAGTGTTTTGGCAGTTAGATCAGGGCAGGCTTGCCCAGGTGCTACTGTCTGAGGCTCTTCTGCCCTGCCGGCTGGATCTGCCCCGGAGTTTGCCACCAGGATGGACATTCACAAGTCATCATGTCCATTCCCATCTGTGCTTTTGGCCAGTCCGCTCTCAGATGGCTTCCCACAGAGGAGTCTGGCAGATTTCTGGATGTCTCGAGTGGGTTCTATGCACTGTGGGCTGGGCAGAAAATGTTTGCGGGTCGGGGTAATTTCTCCTGTGACCTCCTAAGCTTCTGAATCACCTCTGCCTGCCCCACTTTGCACCTGAATAGTGTTAGAGGTTTACAAAGGGCTGTCATGTAAATTTAAAATTTCATCCTCTCGGGGCACCTGGGTGGCTTAGTCAGTCAAGCGTCCGACTTTCTCGCTTGGGTCATGATCTCACGGTTCGTGGGTTCGAGCCCCACGTCGGGCTCTGTGCTGACTGCCAGCTCAGAGCCTGGAGCCTGTTTCAGTCTGTGACTCCCTCTCTCTCTGACCCTCCCCTGCTCGCGCCATCTCTCTCTCTCTCTCTCTCCTAGAAATAAATAAAAAAATAAAAAATTAAAAAAAAAAATAAAATTTCATCCTCTCCATGGACTCCCTGGTTGCTCAATCTGGGGCCAGTAGCCCATGTGATGCTTTATGAGATGTTGAAAAGGCAGCTCTCCGGGGCAAATGCTGAGGCAGCCCCTTGGGTCCAAGCCTGGCAAACAGATGGCACCTTTGTGTGCTTTATAAAAGCCACCCCTTTCTCCAGCTGATGCCGCAGTGCACCAGGCCTGGGCTCAGTTGGCCGAGCGCATGCTGGATTTTAGCCCTGCTGTCCCTTTAGCCGTGTGCCCTTGTTCAAGGCACGGCCTATGCGACAAGACACGGTGGGCTTTCGCCAAAGTCAATACATGCTTTTTATTTATATTCTTGTTTGACCTTTGATTTTGGCCAAGTTATTCCGTTTTTGAAAACCCCTCTGGGGCCCTCCACACATTGGTCCTGATTTGCCTGTGATCTCTGTGTCTAATCAGTGTGAAGATAAAGTGATATGCTAGGCTTATTGAAAGTGACATTATTGAATGGTAACCATTTAAAGAGAGTGTGGCTTTTGTTGTTGTTATCAATAGGAAGCAAGATTAAAACAAGGTTTATCTTTACACTCTCTCTGGAAGATCTTATCCAAATCCATGGCTTGATTAGGTACCACAGTTTTAGTTATAATCTCTGAGACATCCTTCCCACCCTGCATACAACCGCATGACTGTCGCATAAATATCAAGCAACCAGAGTCTAACATTCTTTTGCTGGGGAAAACAAACAAAACAACCAAAAAACAAAAAACCAAAACCAAACAAACCCAGGAGTGAACAGGAAGAAAGGAAAAGAAAAAGTGTTATGGTCTCAGTAATCATGTAAAAGGGTGGCTTTGGGGCAGAAAGGAAGTAAATGTGGGCCTCATGGGGAGGGCCAGATGCGAACAAGGAATTATAACCTGGACTCTTGAGTAGAGCTGGTTTTAGGTGCTGGTGTTTGAAACGGCAGGAGGTAGGTGGTTACTGCATTGGAAAATGAATTAATCCATGTGAGACCCACTGACTCCCTCCTAGCTCTGGTATACAGGCTTTCCCAAGCAGCCATTAGAAATTGGTTTGCTTGGGGGCGCCTGGGTGGCTTAGTCGGTTACGTGTCCGACTTTCACTTAGGTCATGATCTCGCGGTTCATGGGTTCGAGCCCCGCGTCGGGCTCTGTGCTGACTGCCAGCTCAGAGCCTGGAGCCTGTTTCAGTCTGTGACTCCCTCTCTCTCTGACCCTCCCCTGCTCACGCTGTCTCTCTCTCTCTCCTAGAAAAAAAAATTTTGGTTTGCTTGGAGCTAGTTATAGGAAACCAATAATTGAGGATAAAAAAGCAATGAAACTCTGGAGTAGTACCAAAACTTAAACCATGCAAACATGTGGGTCTGGGGCACTGAATCTTACAATCCCATGGCCATGGCAGAACATTCTGGGGTGATGAATCCTGATGAAAATGCCGCTGTTGTGGCTCCCAACTCTTCAATCCCTCCCTGCAACAGAAGCGTGTGTCCAGGGGCGCCTGGGTGGCTTAGTCGGTTACGTGTCCGACTTCAGCTCTTACTGCTTGTGAATTCGAACTCCGCATCAGGCTCTGTGCTGACAGCTCAGAGCCTGGAGTCTGCTTCAGATTCTGTGTGTGTGTCTTTCTCTCTCTCTGCCCCTCCTCGCTCATGCTCTGTCTCTGTCTCTCAAAAATAAAAATAGAACATTAAAAAAAATAAAAAAGAAGTGTGCATCCAGGTACGTTGCCACATGACTTTGCAAGGCCTTCTGCAAGCAGAGTACATATCCCACTCATTGGCGTTGGGGGCGTGGCCATGCTTTGATTAATAGAATATGGGTGGAAGTGACTGTGTGCTAGTCCAGGCTGAGGCTCCAAGAGACATCCCATCATGGATTTTCATAGCACTCTTGAACCTCTTTCTTCTGAGATGAGAGGAGTCTGCTCCAGGGAGTCACGGCTGCTCCAGCCTGGGTTCTAGAATGAAGACATGCAGAGCGGAACTGAATCTGACCCACATGTTGAAGCCAAGTCCAGCTGGACTGCAAGCCAGTGAGCCAAAGCAATATATGTTTGTGGTTGTAAGCAACTGACAATTTGGGATTGTTATAGATCATAATCACAACAGAAATAGCTAATTAATCCAGATGTTAAGTGTTGGGGGGGGCGCTCAAATATGAAATTACGTGCTTGAAATTATTGGTAGCTCCCTATTATCTTCAGGATAAAATGATATGTAACACAGGCTTTTGTTTACCAATCCAGAACTACGTCTTGTACTTTTTCACTTGCCCTTAAACTCAGATGCACTGAACTCGATTCCTGAAAGCTCCATGTCCTTTTGTATCTCTTTGCCTTTGCCGTGTGATTACTTTTGCCTGAAATGCCTTCTTGTTCTCTGATTCCCCAATTTGGATCTTAACCCACTTCCTTAGACTCTATTTATTTTCTGGTGTTAGCTTTGCTGCTGAAATCCTTGGGAAGCCCCAAATGAAAGCGGAAGACTGAATTGGGTTAGATACTCACACTTTCCCTAAATTTTCATGAAAACCATTTCGCCCTTCTTTTTCATTAGGTAGAGACCCTTGAGAGAAGGTATTTGTTTGTTCATCTCTGTATATTCTGTGCCAGCACAGTGCCTGACCAGTGACTGCTCAGAAAGTGTCTTCTGAATCCGTTTTAAGGATGAGATATCTCATGTCAGAGAGGATATGTTAGGAAGTCATACAGCCATGACCAGAACGCACATAGCCCTCTGCTCTCTCTCTTTGGCACCAGGCTGCCTTATGGAATCCTACCTGCAGTTGTTTAGTGAAGCAGAGCAGCACTACTCGTAAGCAAGTTGATTTTTAACATTAGCCTGAGTTAAGCATCATTGAAAAGACAAATTTGTTATGATTTGCTGCACACCATGAAATATATTCTAAAGTCACGTAGAAATGAGTTTTACCTCGTCTACATTCAAATCACATTCTTTTCCACTAACATGAGTCATCAAGGATCAGTTGTGCCTCCGGAGAGGAAGCCTAGAGTGCCATAGCTGGGGGAGACCTCAAGGATCATGTACTCACTCTCTTGCATGTTCAGATGAAAGAGTCTAGAAAGATCCAGCGAGGATTTACAACTTCACCAAAACAACCCGTGTCAAAACAGCATCCAAGAAATCAAGTATCCCAGTTCCTAGTCCAGTGCTAGTTTTTAGTACACTAGGCAAATACCCAGTCTTCTTTGGTTTTTATTCTGGCATTTATCATTTGAAAGTGTTTCTGGGTATTGTCTCAGCTGGCCTACTTATCTGAAGTGGCCATAGACTGGCTTGGGCAACCTGTCATTTTCTTTCTCTATGTGGTTTTAGACTCTTGTGAGATGCTCTTCTTTGAGAAAGGGGTGGAACAGGCACAGGGCAGGTATATCCTAAAGTTCAGCACTTCCTGGAGAGAGGCTGGGCCATGTTCTCAGTCAGTCAATTTCATTCTGAGGTGGGTACAGAGGAAAAGAAAACTGTGAAAACTGTGCTTGCCGTGGTATTTTCCATTCCCAGCTAAGGCCAGGCCTTGTGCTCAGAAACTCCAAGTACTTTGAGAAAATTCATGGGATACTAAAGCAGGGATTGTGGACTTTGAAGTAGCTGTATTCATCTCCACCACCCCCCCAACCCCCACTGCTCCGGGTATTGACATGTACTCTTTGAGGGTGATAGACAAACTGCAGTGTATCCAAAGGAGGATACCAAGCTGTTGAAGATACTTTATATCGTGTACAGAGAGGACCAGCAAAAAAACAAAAAACAAAAAAACCCCCAAAACTATGGGGGAGTGTAGACAGAGGGAAGGGAGATACTGGGGGTGTTTGATCATAGTCTTTGGATATCTGTCAGAGCAGAGCTGGCTTATTAGTAGGCATCTGGATTCTCATGTCTACTTATGCATTCCATCTATTGCAATCTGCTGGTTTGGTTTAAACATATGAGAAGACTCTGGACTTGCACAAATATGCAGTTCGAAAAAAGATGTTAATTGCAGTGTAGAATCTGAAATTATATTAATGAACTTTTCATATTCTGTTATACTAAAATCCATTGGTCTAGCTTGCATTTTGGATGGAACTTTCACCCCTGCATGGTTTTGTAACACTATCCATTGGTCTTTTGGGAAATCATTGGTTCACTGATTTAGGCAACTTCTACATGTTGACACATTTCATTATACAGTATCAAACTATCACAGTAGTTAATATCACCATCAATATCTTTAAATTAGAAAAGTATTTAAACACCTGGGGGAAGGCGCATTCAGCTCAGGGTAGCAGATACAAGTTTTCCAAAATTCTATTTTTTGCCTGAAAGCTTAGATATTCTATCATTAGCCACAATTTTCGGTTTTTCTTGACGTGACAGGCTCTGTTCATTCATTTTCAAGAAGATGCCTGCCACATACCCAAGTCTGAATAAACATAGTTTATCTGTCAGTTATTCTTTCAAGCAAAAGTGACATTTTGTGGAAAAAGTGGCTAGTTCAGCTTGCAATTCAACCAATTGCACAAATGTTTTCCCTTGAGATAACTATCCTGATTGAGAATGCTACAGAAGTATTTTATGTGTACTTCCCCTTTTGTCACACAGAATATTAAAAAAAAACAAACCTATCCAAGAGTTGAGATTTAATGAAATTAACAGTTTTTACTGCTTTGTCAATGTTATAGACTGAATTGTGTCCTCCCCAAAATTCATATGTTAAAGTCTTCTCTCCCAGTACCTCAGAATGTGGCTGTATTTAGAATTAGGGTTTGTTTTTTTTTTTAATGTTTATTTATTTTTGAGAGAGAGAGAAAGAGAGAAAGAGAGAGAGAGAGAGAGACAATAGAATCCAAAACAGGCTCTGAGCTCTGAGCCATCAGCACAGAGTCCCATGCAGGACCTGAACCCATGAACTGCGAGATGATGACCTGAGCCAAAGTCATACACTTAACTGACTGAGCCACCCACGTGCCCCTAGAGTTAGGGTTTTTATCTATCTATCTATCTATGAAAAAAGTTTTTTAAATGTTTTATTTAGTTTTGAGAGAGAGAGAGAGAGAGTGTGAGCAGGGGAGGGTCAGAGAAAGAGGGAAACATAGAATCTGAAGACAGGCTCCAGGCTCTGAGCTTTCAGCACAGAGCCCAACGCAGGGCTCAAACCCATGAACCATGAGATCATGACCTGAGCTGAAGTCAGACGCTCAACCGACTAAGCCACCCAGGCACCCCTAGTTAGGGTTTTTAAAGATATGGTTTAAATGAGGCCATTTGGATTGGAATAGGATGGATCCTAATCTAGTCTGAGTGGTATCCTTATAAGAAGAGGAAATCTGGACACATAAGGAGGAAAGAGCACAGGGGTATGCATACCCAGAGGAAAGACCATGTGAGGACACAGAGAGAAGGTGGCCGCCTCAGGAGGAACCAACTCTCCAGGCACCTTGATCTTGGACCTTCAGCCTCAGAACTAAGAAAATAGATTCCTGTTGTTTAAACCATATTACATGTGGTATTTAAATATGACAGCTCTGGCAAACTCATACAGCTTAATGAAACTGGCTTTTTTCCACCTGAAAATAACATGACAGTAAAGAATACAATGACTAGTAATACAGCATGGATGACACTGCTTTGATTCATGCTAAAGGGCCAGAGGTTTCTCAATCAGTGCAAAACTCAACAGAATGAAAAAGCAAGTAGTGTTTTGGTATTTTTGTGAAAATAGTTCTTCCTTCATGGAGTCCCTGTAAAGGTCTTGGGAACCCTATAGGTCCATGGGCTGTACTTTGGGAACTACTGTTCTACATCTGCTCTGCTGCTGCCAAAGCTGCAATGGCAGCTGGCTTTCTCTACCACTCCAGCACGCTCGCCTTGCTTGCTCGTGATTAGCAGATCAGTTGTATCATATGCTTTGGCTGACCAATGAATAAGTGGTCAGAAGCCATTGTCAGCAGCAGTCTCCAGTTCTGTAAAAATGAGAAAATTGACCCAAATACTTTGGTTGAATCTCTAGAGTCAAGGACCATGGATCTGTAGGTATTCTGCCACTGGTTTCTTCTTTGTGATGGTATTCCGGGGGTCAGACGCTAGATCCAGGATGATTGTGCTTTGGTGACAGATCAGTCAGTGGGGCAGTCAGTGAAGGTGTAGAGTCTGACTGTGTTACCTTCAGTACCTATACAACATTTCTGTGACAGTACTTCAGACTTTCCTTAAAAATGGTGTTGACTAGGGCACCTGGGTCAGTTAGGTGTCAAACTTCCGCTCAGGTCATGATCTCACAGCTCATGAGTTCAAGCCCCGTGTCAGACTCTGTGCTCACAGCTCAGAGCCTGGAGCCTGCTTCAGATTCTGTGTCTCTGTCTCTCTCTGCCCCTCTACCTCTTGCACTCTGTCTTTCTCTCTCCCAAAAATAAATAAACATTAAATGTTTTTTTAAATGATGTTCACTTGTTTAAGGTAGTTGGGATGGTAACTTGAGTGTTTGGCAAAACCATAAAGAAGAGGAATAGAGCACAATACTTGTAGGGTTAATGGGTCAAATAATACACTTAGCAACTGGATAGAAATTAAAAGAGGCCAGGCTTTTGAATAGAGCATAATATAAGGTCCCAAGTATAGATAACTCTAATTAAGTTCTCCTCATTTAAGGGACTCTTGATATACCTTGACTTTTGTCAAAACTTTTTTTTCCTTTTTCTTTTTAGAGAGAGAGAGAGAGTGTTTAAGCAGGGGAGGGGTAGAGGGATAAGGAGAGAGAATCTCAAGCAGGCTCCATGCCCAGCACAGAGCCCAATGTGGGGCTCAATTCATGACCGTGAGATCATGATCTGAATTGAAATCAAGAGTCAGATGCTTAACTAACTGAATCACCCAAGTGCCCTTATCAAAACCTTTCCTTACCTTCTTCTGGGATACTCACCCAACTTAAGGAGAAATGAGCTTGACAATCAGTTGATCGGAGTTCATCAGTACATCTGTAGAAGTCATGGAATACTCCCCTCCCCTAAGAGGAACACTTGATTTTGAGTATTATTATTATCTCAAGTCTTGAAAGGCAGTGATTTTTTAAGATACCTCACTGTGCCTATGTCTTGAATAAGAATAATCCTAAATGTGAAACATCACCACTAGGTGTTTTTCTTATTTATTTTACCTATGTAGTCAGCAACAGAGTTCTTTGTTGTCTTAGAAATATGTGATATGAACATACCATTTTAATTTGTTCAAATACCTTCACCTTCAGGGAGTTCTTTGAACAGAACAGTATTCTTTTTTTTTTAAGTTTCTTTCTTTCTTTCTTTTCTTTTTTTTTTTTTTACAAATAGTTTACTGTCAGGTTAGATTCCACATAACACCCAGTGCTCATCCCCACAAGTGCCCTCCTCCATGCCCATCCCCCCACCCCCCCACATCCATCAGTCCTCAGTTTTTGTCAGCATTCAAGAGTCTCTCATGGTTTGCCTCTCTCCCTTTCCCCCACCATTTCCCCCCTTCTTCTCCCCCTTGTTCCTCAGTTAAGTTCCTAATCCTCCTATACGTGCAAACACATGATATTTGTCCTTCTCTGCCTGACTTATTTCGCTCAGCATAACACCCTCAAGGTCCATCCATGTTGCTACACATGGCCAGATTTCATTGTTTCTCATTGCCATGTAGTATTCCATGGTCTAGATAAACCACATCTTCTTGATCCATTCGTCCGTGGATGGACACTTAGGCTCTTTCCATGTTTTAACTATTGTTGAGAGTGCTGCTGTGAACATTGGGGTACATGTGCTCCTATGCATCAGCATTTCTGTATCCCTTGGGTAAATTCCTAGCAGTGCTACTGCTGGGTCATAGGGGAGTTCTATTGTTAGTTTCCTGAGGAACCTCCACACTGTTTTCCAGAGGGGCTGTACCAGTTTACATTCCCACCAACAGTGGAGGAGGGGGCCTGTTTCTCCACATCCTCGCCAGCATCTAGAGTTCTCTGATTTGCTCATTTTAGCCACTCTGACTGGCGTGAGGTGGTATCTCAGTGTGGTTTTGATTTGTATTTCCCTGATGAGGAGGGATGAGCAGAGCAGTATTCTTAAAGAAGGTATGCTAATTATCAAGAAACATATGGCATTTCACTATTTCCCTACTTAAACTTGCCGCAGGCTACTTGGCCACTTAAAAATAAAAACTTTAAAAAACATTTTTTTATAAAGTTTCTGAAATACTCCAAAAAAGAGGTTAATAGAATCAATATCTATAGACTCAATTACCTACATTTAAAAATGGTTAATATTTGCTATTTATTTTGGTCCAGTATTTAAAAATAAATTATAAGCATCATGACAATTGTTAAGCATTTCAGCATGAATTTTTAAAAAACAAACTGTTTTCCTGTATAACTATAGTACCACTTTCTACCTAACGAAGTTAACAATTCCCTAAAATTATTTCATAGCCAGTCCACAACCAAATTTTCCTAATTCATGCCCAAATGTCTTTTACAGATTTTTAAAAATGTATTTATTTATTTTGAGAGAGAGAAAGAAAGAGAGGGATGGAGAGAATGTGAGTGGGAGAGGAGCAGAAAGAGGAGAGAGAATCCCAAGCAGGCCTTGTGTTATTGGTGTGGAGCCAGATGCGGGCCTCAAACCTGCAAACTGTGAGATCATGACCTGAGCCGAAACCAAGGGCCAGATTGAGTCACCCATGTGCCTCTGATTTTTGTGTTGTTTTTTTTTTTATAGAGTTTAAAAAATATTTATTTATTTATTTATTCTTAGTGTTTATTTATTTATTTTTTTTTTGAGACAGAGACAGAGTGAGTGTGCAAGTGTATGAGTGGGGGGAGGGGCAGAGAGAGAGGGGGAGAGAATCTCTCAGTTAGTGCAGAGCCTGATTGCAGGACTCGAACTCATCAACTGTGAGATCATGACCTGAACTGAAATCAAGAATCCGAAGCTCAGCCGACAGAACCACCGAGGTGCCCTTACAGACAATTTTTAAAAACAAGATTCGGCTCAGGTCATGATCTCATGGTTCCTGACTTCAAGCTCCGTATTGGCTCTCTGCTGTCAGCACAGAATCTGCTTCAGATCCTCTGTCCCCCTTTCTCTCTGCTCCTCCTCCGCTTGCTTTCTCTCTCTCCCTCTGAAAAATAAATAAACATTAAAAATAAATAAATAAGAACAGCAGATTATGCTGAAAGATTATGCCTTTCATTTGGTGCTAAATCTTTGAAGTTTCTTCAGTATGTCGTAGTCCTCCTTCCACTGCTTTCCCTCCATTGTACTTTGATTTCTTCTGATAACACTGATTATTGAAGGGATGGGGGCTGTTGTCCTGTTGATTATCTTACCTTCTGGATTTGTCTCATTGTTTCTTTGTGGAATCCGTTAACTTGTTCTTCTAGCTCCTTGTCTCCTTTTAGAACTAAAGGTTGGATTAGGTTGAGTTTATTTACTGATTTGAGGCAGGAGTCCTGTGTGGAGGACGCTGTGTCTTGTGTACTGCATCATGTCAAGACGGACATAATGACTGACTGAGGCTAAGATCGATCTCTAGGATAAGACAGTGACAGAAAAATCTATCTTTTGTAAAGGTACCTATTCCCATTGCAACCAGCAAGTAAAGTGCTTTAAAACTTTTTTTGGCTTGGAATTTTTTTTTTCTGCATGATTTCTTGTGTGAAGCAGGAAGCTATTCTGTAACTGTGAATGCCTACAGTCTGCGACACCAGAGAGAAATGTTAAAACTCATCGCTATAGGCTGAAAAATTAATATCTAAAAGGGTTTGCTCTTTTAGAAAATGAGTAATCCAAGGATGATATGTTCTATTTCTGTACTGAAAGTAAGAGTTTCATTTAAGTGTTATCTCTGTGAATTGTTTATATTCCCTGAAAATGGGATTTTCTGATTTTATTTTGATTGAGGTGATGTATTCTATCCTTTAAGCCATAAGCCTAGTTGTTTTGCACAACCTGGGAGGAAGCCTGGGTATAGTTTTATTCCCCTATGTATTGCTTTTGCTCTTCTGGACTTAAAAAGAGCAATTGGACTTGGTGTGCTAACTGGTGATTGTAATCCCTGGATGAAGAGATTAATCCCTGTGCTCTTGGATCAAACACATGCAGGGTCAAGAGAAGAGTGAAGGAGAGTCCAAGACTTGTAAGCTCTCAGATCTGTGGTATTAACATTGACTGATCGTCTGAAGTGAACAGAAATATTGCTTCGTTCCCAGGAAATATCTTTAAAAAACACAGTTTAAATGGGCAGGGATAAATTGTGCCATTGCTCTGCACTGAGGAAACCTCTTTGTGGCATTCCATCACAGAGGGAGATTCCTTGACTCTGAAATAATATTCCTGGTTATGCTAGATCTTCCACTGTCTTCAAAGACCAGCTGAGGATTTCTCTCCAAGAGCATTTCCCAGCTAACTCTACCTGCAAAATTCCCCCTGCTGCCCTCTGTTTACTTATTTGTGACTTTCTGATAGCTTATGGTTTATCCATGAAGAGTCTATTCTCCACCACATCACTGGGCCGTTTGTCCAGGACTGCCTAGTGCTGACCTTTTTGCCATCTTTACTCCCTCATTCCACAGCTTCCTCATTCGAACAAGACACATGAATGGTTTGGATTTGGGGATTTGGGGTCAGAGGTTCATCTTGTGAATCCACTTCTGGTTATTTTTAAAAAATTGGACTCTTTAAGCATGTCATATTGCAATGAGATGAAATTCATTTCACAACAATCACTTTCTAAGCACTTGTTTTGTTTTGTACCGGGCATTGAGCTCTTTGAGGGGAGGAATTATGTGAATTAGACAGACCTGGGTTCACCTGGGTTCATCATCTGCAAGTGTGGGACACAGCACACAGGCTCGTGGCCATTGTTATGTCCATTCTCTTTATGCCTTCCATGATATTGTCTTTTACACTACCCTGAATATATTTAATATATGTTAAAATGTATGATTGGGATTATTTATTACTGATGACTTTGGTGATATAGTTGCCCACGTTCTGAAACAATTGCAGTAGATGATATGGAGTACATCCCTAAGGAAAGGAGTAGGGGGTCAGTGGGCAATAAAGCACGTATGTTATTTTCCTCTGGACTCTCAGAGGACTCCTCCTAATGCGACAAACATAGGGGATCACAGCTGGGTGTTTTTGAATAAAGAGTTAATGAACTTCAAGGTCTGTGGTACCCCGTCACAGTGAAACAAAGCAATACAAAAACGCTCTTCTTCCTTTTTCCCTTTCCTTGGCATTTTGCCATTACTACTCTCTGCCACCCAGAATACCTCAGAAATTTCCTTTCCCCAATGCTGTTATTGTGGTTAATTGCTCTAAAACTCAGAGACACAAAATTATTACAGTCACAAAAATCAGTAAGTAAAATACAGAGAACCTGGAAAAAAATGGATAAACGACAAATAAACTTAGTCACTGATTGACATACTTAGAAAAATGTTTTAATCATCCAGTAATAAAAAATGTAAATAAAGCATTAACAAACCATTTTTCCCCTGACAGATATTTAAACAATGCTTTTGTTAGAAAAGGTGATGTTCCCAATGCTGGCAAGAAGTTGATAACAATATAAATGGTTGTTTTTATATTGAAAGCCAAGTATTTAATATCAAGAGGGTGAAAATATTAGTACTAGTTTGAGGAAATACTTCCACTTTGAGGAATTAACAGTGTGAGAATGCTATATATGTTGAATATAATGTGAGGTTTATTATCCTCAGAGAAGAGAGTCCCTTATATTTGGTTTCTTACAAAAATTACAAAAAGCAGTATTATAGTGCTTTTACACAGTTATTTTATTTTGTGCAGTTGAGTAGAGATTACTGAAGATGCATTAACCTAGAATGATCTCAATCAATGCTAGTTCATGGCTACTTCTAAAAATCATTGGATGAGATCAGTGAAAAAGATCATGAAGTGATTTAAGAATTTAGTAACTATTCTAGAGAGTATGCTTTTGAAATGACAAATGTTCAATATTGGTTAAATGTCTATTGTTTCAGAGTTTTATAATTTATTATTATTATTTTTTTTAACATTTATTTAATTTTGAGAGACAGAGCATGAGCGGGGGAGGGGCAGAGAGAGAGAGGGAAACACAGAATCTGAACCAGGCTCCAGGCTCTGAGCTGTCAGCATCATGACCTGAGCTTAAGTCGGACACCCAACTGACTGAGCCCCCTAGACACCCCTTCAGAGTCTTTTAAAGTAAATGTTTTGTTGTGGAGATCGGGAATATTTGCTTATAGCATAAATGGCAAACAACAGTTCTAACGTTTTATGAATAGGTATCATGGTTCAAGAATGATTCAGTGATAGCTTTGTATGTGGATTCATAATGTACTATAATTCAAACAACTTAAACACAAGTGGGCTTGATAATGCTTTGGACAAATGTTTAAAGATTAAAAGAAGCAGTTCTAGGGGTGCCTGGGTGGCTCAGTCGGTTAAGCAGCCGACTTCGGCTCAGGTCATGATCTCACGGTCTGTGGGTTCGAGCCCCACGTCGGGCTCTGTGCTGACAGCTCAGAAGCTGGAGCCTGTTTCAGATTCTGTGTCTCCCTCTCTCTCTGACCCTCCCCTACTCATACTCTGTCTCTCTCTGTCTCAAAAATAAATAAACGTTAAAAAAAAAATTTTAAAAGAAGCAGTTCTACTGAGGATAAATAAATTGATTTGAGATGGTTGTGAAGAATTCAAATAAAATTTTATGAACTATGATGATGGAAAAAAGCAGTATTTCAAAATGAATATACTATTTCATATAATATGTGATTTTAAATATGTATGTATAACTAAATTAATACATTAAATGTTTTAAAGTAGAATTTGATAATTTCATCTACGACTCTAAGGGTTTATATATTCAAGTTCGCTAAAAACCTTTATTTTGAATCTTCTAAAAGAGAAATGAGGACTATTTCAGATTTACATATAAACAAATTATATATATATTTATCCTTATATACATATATGTTAATTTTAAATAATGAAAAAATCATATAAGCATATGATCATTACAGCAATTTTTTAAAAATATTTATTTATTTTGAGAGAGAGAGAGAGAGAGAGAGAGAGAGCGAGTGCATGAGTGGAAGTGGGTCAGACAGAGGAACAGAGAGAATCCCAAGTAGGCTCTGTGCTGTCAGTGCAGAGCCCAATGTAGGGCTCTATCCCACGAACCAAGAGATCATGACATGAGCCAAAATCACTGAGCCAAAAACCAAGACTCAGATGCTTAACCAACTGAGCCACCCAAGTGCCCCAGTCATTACAGCAATTTTAATAATAGGAAAAATGTAGAAGCCCTGTAAATTCTCAATTATAAGGAACTGATTAAGTAAACCATAGTCCATTCTTAGACATAATATTAATGTGGCTCATTAAAAATACTGATTAGGAAAAGTATCTAATAACATAAAGAATTGATTACATAATGTTAAAAATATACAAATGTTTTATGAAGTATGATTACATATACAGAGTGGCAATCTATACAATGAAAAAGAAAACTGGGAAGGAATATACCAAAACAGTAACTGCAGTTGCTTTTTTGGTGGTAGTTCTGATTTTCTTTCCACATAGACTTCTGTCAGGAATTCTAGGGAGGAAAAAGAGCTCACATCATCGGGTTCTAGCCTGACCAGTGTAGATAACATTCCCAGTGTAGACATCCACCTGAACTCACTCTGTCAAGGATGTTTATTTCGCTCCTGAATGGTAGTCAAGTATCACAAAGCTATTCCTGCTATTGAAATACATGTTGTTTTTCTCTCTGCCCCAATTCTGCCCTCTTTTTTGCCTGGGCAAGTTGATGTTCTTTGTGTGCTCCAGCTGGGCCTCTTCTTGGACGTACTGGAAGAGAAGTGACTGCTCTGGAAGACTCCAGACTCTCCTGTATGATCCACACTAAGCCTCCAAACAAAGAGAGAACAAACTTCCATCTTCATTTTGGTCAGTGTTCCTCAAGTTTTGAACATGTCACTGTGGTTGTTTAGTCTTTAGCTTACAGCCATTACCTTGATAAAATACAATTCTTTCTCCATCCCACTCTAACCTGAGAAAAACCAAAGCCGCCATCTATTTTTGTCATTCACTAAATTAGTGTGAATTGGTTTTAGGTCATTTTTTGATATCAAGTTTTCATGGGAATAGAAGGAAAGCATATGAGAGATGTGATGGGGAGGAGGGCCCAAGGGAAAGGCACAAAAAGATAAGAATGGGGAGCCATAGATGACCTGCTTTTCAGGTTGCAGAGGGCTTTGGATCACCAAAGACTGGATTATTCCAGTCAGAGGTAAGCTTTTTTTTTCTTTTTGTGGATTCTGCAGAATTCAAGGAATCTGCACTTCTCGAATTCTCCTATTTTCTTTCAGAGACCCTAAGAAAATACCATCCTAATACTGCCCCTTATATTTTGGGGGAGATGGAGATCAGGTTAATATCAATTCAAATGATAAATACTCAAGTTCACAATAGTATTTTATCTGGTACTAATGTCTTTGTTTCTTTCCTTGCACATTGTCTTTGTCTTTTCTATTTTTCTTAGCTTTACTAAGTAGGCAGTACACAGTAGGGGCCATTTTCTTGGAGTAAAAAAAATAGTAAGGAAACCTACAGACTTAGGGATATCCAGGGTACAATCTCTCACAGAGAGAGTACAAAGAAATGACCTTGAGAGGCTTGGCATGAGCTAGTAATGGTATTCTTTTTTTTTTTTTTTTTTAGTGTTTTATTTATTTCTAGGAGAGAGAGAGAGAGACAGCGTGAGCAGGGGAGGGTCAGAGAGAGAGGGAGTCACAGACTGAAACAGGCTCCAGGCTCTGAGCTGGCAGTCAGCACAGAGCCCGACGTGGGGCTCGAACCCACGAACCATGAGATCATGACCTAAGCGAAAGTTGGACGCTTAACCAACTAAGCCACCTGGGCGCCCCGCTAGTAATGGTATTCTGATCAGCAGAATTCCATTCCCATTGCCCTGCATGTGGAGTGAAGAAAGATCCTACTGCACATGGCTTTAAAAGCCTATATGGAGAGTGATCACCATGTGGGATTCAGAGAGTGAGATAAACAAGGTCAATGATATAGGAAGGCATTATGTCAAAATTTTGGGTAGATTTGCAGGGTTTTCTTAGGTACATGTAAAGTTGTAATACCTAGTTTTCAATGGTTCCTTTAACTCTCAGTCTTCTTAAATCTTAGTAAACTCAGTCTTCTTAATTCCCAACAAGCAGCATTAAATCCCTAAAGATGCTCAGGAGAAAGTCTCTCCTTTGAGCAGATGATAGATGATTGATGGGATCACAAGTATGGGAATTTTTAAGAAACTGATTCTCATGCCCTGCCCTGAGTAGTTGGCAGTTGCAGCCCACATCTGTTGTGAACTGGCCCAAAGCCAACAGCTTTTATTCTCTGAATTGGAAGGGAAATCCAAAGGGGGGGGGTTAGGGGTAGGGAACCACAGGATGTGGATGTTCTGGGTCTCCTGTGCCTCTTAAGGAAGATGCATCTGTTGGATTAAACAGCTGGTAGAAGACTGAGTCAGCAGAGGATGTGAGCAGGTTCCCAGCAGCCAGGTCCCACCCATTCCCTTAGAACATGGGCTTTTCCAGGTTTATTAGTCAATCTGTATAGTCAGTTCTGACTATTGCGATCAGTGTGATGGTGTGAACAATGCCCTGAACAAAGAAATCCTTCCTCCAGATGCAATGGAGGACAGATGGCACGGGTTGTGGTAGCCAAAAAGTCAGGGCAGAACCATCCTAACCCCTCCTCACAAACAATCTATACAGAAAGAAAGCATTGTAGGAAGTAAGTTTCTCTATTGTTTTTCTCATGAAAATAGAAGTTAATAAATCTCAGTGCAAAATTGTCTCCCCATCCCTTTCAATCTGCACTGATAGTTGAGTTAATTACTGTATGTCGGATAGATCTTCAATTTTCATCACTGAATTCTCTGTGCAGAAACAATGTACAGGAACTGGGAGAAATATATCCAAATGGAATGTAAGGTGGTTAGTGCCCTGCTTTATTCATAGGTCTGGGAGTCTTTGCATTGGAGAGAGGGGAAGATTTTACTCTTGGAGTCAGATTCATTTACTTTACCTTGAGCCTCCAGACTAACACAAGAGTATGTTGAATTTTTCCAGGTTTCTTTGGGTAAACTAGATCTGCTGTAAATACATGGTAGAATGAGGTATGGTATTAGGAGAACAAATGCAGACCAGAGAGTTGGGAGTTGTCTAAGGTGACAATGCTTCTTTCTTCCAAAGAAGGCATATGATTGGACAGCTCCTATTACAGTCCACAGAATTGATGCATTTAAACCTTTGCCCTGGAGTTTCATAGGATCTATATATCCTGTAGAATCTAAGATTTAGTTCTGAGCCTTTATAAGAGTGATATGTAGATCGCCCAAACTTTTCCTCTCAATGTGTATGGCAAATTACATTGATGAAGTAGCTGGTCCTGGAGTTAGCTAGAAACTTTCAAGTCTTTCTGAATTTGGCACCTGCAAGAGTCATAATATAAATGAAGTTCAGGCTCAGTCCCCAAATGCTGCTCCAGGGACAGATCTCTGAGAAAAATGCCCACAAGTGGCGCAAGGTGGAGCTAACTTTCTAGACTTGGATGTGTTGGGGTTGGACTGAGAAGCAAGAACAGGACTAGGAAGGGACCTGGTTTGTGTCGTTTCCCTGTTGAGATGCAAATGATCTGGGAACAATTATTGTGGGGGATGTAAAGCTCAGGATGAGGGAGACTGGAAGGAAAAACTGAGAAGTGGAAAGTTTGTAGGGTATCGCTACTCTGTGAGTAGATTTCAAAGAAGAAAGTGTGACATTATAAAGAGGAAGTCCAAGGATCAAGATTAGAGAAAGATATTTAGAAATTAATGCTGCAGAGGACATTAAGTGAATGATAGGTATGGAACAATAATACTAAGGGTATTTTTTATTAATGTTGTACTGTCCCAAGGTAGTCCAAGCTTGAGCTCTTTGCTTCTGATAACTGCCTGGGATAATGAAGAAATGGGAAAGGAAATGTCCCCATAGAGATTTCTGAAAAAATTCAAATTTTTAACTTGAACCTTGACCTTGTAATGGAAATAAAAATGCACAGGAAAGCCCTTTGGGAATTAGCTTCAGAAGTGAAATACTAGAAAACACAAATAGCCCAGAGCATTAACATAAAAAGAGAAAATTCCATGCCTAGAGAATGGTTAGATTTAGCATAGTTTGGAACATATAATTTTCCATCAGAATATTGGTAACGACATTTCAGTAAACTCGGGTCTGAATGCCTTGTGATGAATAAAAATGGCAGCTGTTATTTTGTGTGAGTTCAATCAGAGAGACATGGGGCAATTTGTCTGATCCCTGATTCTTTGTTTAGCGGAAGCTTTTGGCTCAGAAACACATGAGATGTTTTGTGTTTTTCAGGTCCTTTGTTTGTGAATGCTGTTCAGGGCTGTTATACCTGAGGACCTTGCCTTTCTCATCATTTGTCTGTATGATGTGGGGCACCCTGTATTGGAGACACAGATGACTTATTTGCAAGTCTCGCCTAAGACCAAATTAATATCAGTACCTCAAGTAGCTTACAAGATTGGATTCTAAGGCTATAATAAAGGAATATAGACTTCCTGGTCTTTTTCTTACTGTCCCAAAACATAATCAGATAATCCTCTCTCTGGGTACTTGGGAGCCAAGTTACTTTCTTGTGGAAACATTATCAAGAGTTCCTTTAGAAAATCTAGGAAAGTGTAAGTCTGAAGACAAGCTATAGCCTGAAGCCCAGGCTGCTGACTTGAACACAGATGGGAGAATGTTAACAGCCAAGAAATATGAGATCTTTGGCTCCTTTCCCAGAACTGCCAGGCTAAGACCTTGGCAGAGACTCAACAGGAAACTGAACTCTATTTGCATATCCTTTTATACATGGGAGATTAAAAGCTTCAACCTTGAGTGATCACAGTTTTTGAGAATCATGATGAGGCATTAAAGAGAAGGAGGAGTGTCTCAAGGGAGGTGAGCTGGAGGCGAAGCAAGGTAGGTGTGAGGTTAGCAATGACTTTCAATCCCCTTTGATTAACCATGAGTGTATTTCATTTGGTTCTTTTTTAAAAAATTTATCCTCATTGGGTCACATAAAGGAATCAGCTAGGCAGAAATCTGTGCTTCCCAATGTTGGGAATCTGTCAAATTTGATCTCTTTTGTCCCATGGCTTCTTCCTGGTCTCTCTTCCTGCACAGGGAGCTATCCTTTGTTAGTGGTGCTGAAGAGACCATAGAGATCATTTAATATAAACTCTTTATTGTACAGATGAGCATCCGAGGCTTGAAGAAGTTCACTGACTTTTTAAAGTTGTACAAAAGAAAGTAAGAGTTCTGACTCCCCCCAACCCTTCCTTTTTTCAACAGGCTGCTAGCTCTACTTAGGAGGTGGAAGTTTCCCCAGATCTCAGATAGCTTTTTTCCAGCATGTGATTTGGCACAGGTACTCTTCCCTATCTTCTCCCATCAGAAAATGCATTTCTGGCAAGAAAACAGCTTTGATTTCCCTAGCTTTTCTTTCCAGTTCCCCTGGATAAGGTCCCTATAGTTTTTTAAAGGAAGAAGCCTGGGCACTGAAATGGGGATAGAGGATATTTATCGCTGGGATTCATTTAGGGGAATTGGGTTTTCTTGGCCAGGTACTATAGTGAAAACTAACCCCATGTAGGCAGCCTGGTCAGCATGATGATGGACAAATGTTATGCTTCATAGGCTAGTAGCCCCACTTTACAAAGGTTCCTTTATAAGGGTGGGAAGAGATCTCTCTAATCCTAAAAAGGTGCATTAAATGTACCTTAAGATTGGGGAGGCCCTACAGGAGAATGTCCTGAAAGCTATATAGGGCAGAGCTTTCTGAAGATTGAGAATGTAGTGACTGGACCTCTGGAAAAGAGGAGGCACTGATAAGAATTGTAAGTCACCTATCTCATACTACCTCAAAAATGATGACTTGTGCATTACCAGAAAGGACCAGTATGAGAAAGTTAAGCCCAGGCAGATGCCACAGGCTGGTGACTGAGGTGCCAACAGACATGCCACGGAAGCTATCAGTCTTGGATGCAAAATGTAAGGGTAGAATCATGGGCACCCAATCAGAAATAGTTCTGCCTTCCTTACTTGGCTTCCTTTAACAGAGTAAAGCCTACTGCAGTCAGAAAGGACTCTGGGAAGGTACAAGGCCCACTTTTCTCGCCCACAGATATTATTTAAGAAATAGCTTTTAATAAGCTCCAGAAAAAGAAGACTCCTGAGTTGTGTGGCATGGTACATTTGGAGGCAGGCTTCTTGGGCTTGTGTCCAAGCTCAGCCCTCACAAGCAGTCTGACCTTGAGCAATACCTTGACTTCTCCTTGCTTCATTGCCTTCATTTGTAAAATTAGGATAATAATGGCAATGGGTTTTTGTGAAGATTAAACAAATTAAAACATGTAAACTGCTTTGAGCAGTGACTTGTAGATAGAAAAGTACCCCCCATGACTGCAGGCCATCAATTATTATTACTAGTACCTCTTTACAGTTGTTGATTTCCATTTCAAGGAGATTTTCATTTTTAGCTTCGTTTTGCTAAAATCTCAGAATGTTTTCTCTTTTTCTCAGTTCCTAAGAAATGTGGACAACTGATCATAGAGTCACAGAGGGTAAGAACTGGAAAGGACCTCAAGTTGTATCAATTTTGGCCTCTTTACCTTATATAAATGAGCCTGGGGAAGGGAATGGGTTCAAGTTCTCACAGGGTAGAACTTGGTTTTGGACACAGCTTCCAGTCTAGAGGGTTTCTTTCCCAATGTGTAATAACTCTTCATATGCCACACTTCAACATTGTTTAATTTCTCCAAGACTTACTTGGGATAACTCAGGAACATGCCAGGACTGTGATTCTGTGGAAGGAGCTGACCAGTGCTGAGTATTAACATTGTCTTTCTTAATCTCATAGCACCTCATTTGTTTTCTTGTTCTCTTTTTTTCCTCTTTTATATATTATTTTATTTGATTAAAATATTGTTTTTAATTTTTTAAATGTTTTTTAATGTTTATTTTTGAGAGAGAGAGAGAGAGAGAGAGAGAGAAAGAGAGAATCTTAAGCAGGCTCCATGCTCAGTGCAGAGCCTGACACGGGGCTCGATCCCCTCACCCTGAGATCATGACCTGAGAGGAAATCAAGAGTCATTCGCTCAACATTTTGAGCCACCCAAGCGCCCCTGTTTTTCTCTTTTTGACAGCATTTTCATATTGTTGACTTCATTTATTTTGGGGAGGAAAAAGGAGAGAGGAATTTGTGTCTGAATGGAAAGCAGGCTCCAGCCATTACTCCATCCATTCCTCAACAGGGAGGATCAGAGGCACTGCATGGGGACAGAGGACAAGGAGTGAGGAGCAAGAATCCTTAAGAAGTGGGGTTTACTTAGGTTGAGAGGAGTGGGAGGGAGCCTAGCCTTTCTTATTTATACTGCACACTTACTGTGCATTCAGTATGATGCTAGGCACCCATAGGAAGGACCCAGGGCAGAGTTTGAGATTTCAAGGAGTTTCTACTGAAAGAGGTAGAAAGCAAAGGCAGAACTATCATCAGGCCCTTTGTAATTCTTTGAGGGGTCTTTACTTCCACAGCACTGAAGAGACTTCTTACTCTTCCATCCGCAAGGACACTATACGGGGCTCACCTTGGCTGGGAGGAGAAAGATCTTCCAGCTGACAGGAGGGGAGAAGAACATAGCAGGGGTGTGGACTGGAAAGACAGGGGTGGGAGGGTGCTTTCCTGTGGCAACCAGGTATCAGAGTGTGGTGGAGAGAATACTTGACCAGGAGCTAGGATACCTGCACTCTTATGGCTTTGCCAACAGCTGGTTGTGTGATGGTGGGGTACTGGGTTGTGTAAGGGAGCCACACTGGCCTTGCTGGATGACAGTCACAGTGAGGAAATGGCAGCATTTACTCAGCTCCTGCCATGAGAAATGAAAAACTGGCTCATGTTGGAAATGAGTCTTCTGGTATTGACTAGGCCTCACAATATTCCAAATCAGACCGATATTCCCCACACAGATACCTCATGAGGAAAAACATATTCCTATCTCTTCAAAAGAGATTTTAGATGAAAGCACTGTGGATAATTGTCAAAAAGGCTCTTCCTATGGGCCTTGTAGATCCAAGACTTAGATAATAAAGGGGGTTAAGAACACCAGTTACAGTTGAGCCTGGCCCCGAGACAAAGAGCCTAATTTAGAGTTAAGGAACAGATAAGGGCAAAACTTAAGTTAATACTTATACCTTTTCTAACTGGTGATGTATGGCAGTCCCTTCCCTAAGGCCTACATTCCACAAACACTCCCCCTTACACTGGCTGCTGGGATGAGGATAGATAAGAGTAGCTAAAACATAACCCAAAAACAAAGGCTGACACATTTAGGGCCTCCGTGGTGTTTGCACATTCAGCATCAAGTCAAAAAAGTTTTCACAAACAACTTATTAACCAGCTCAAAAACATTCATCCTCTTGTGAGCCAGACAAAATGACTCCTAGCCTATCTATATACAACTTAACCTATGTCCTAATCCTAGTGTTATTAACTTAGAACAAATATGTATGTCATCCTGTTTTTCACTAAGAACATCCTGTTATTCCTGTAGTTGTAAGATTTACTCAACCTCACTATCATTGGGGTAATTCTGCAAGAATACTTCCGAAAAACCTGTTTTTGTACACTTTTCAAAGCATCTTATCACAAAGAGTTTTCCATTGTAAAAATTCCTTTTTCTTTCTTTTTTTTTATAGTTTATTGTCAAGTTGATTTACATATAACACCCAGTGCTCATCCCCACAAGTTCCCTCTTCCATGCCCATCACCCCCCTCCCCTCTCCTCCACCCCCCTTCAGCCCTCAGTTTGTTCTCAGCATTCAAGAGTTTCTCATGGTTTGCCTCCCTCCCTCTCCCCAACTATTTTTCCCCTTCTTCTCCTGCTTTGTCCTCCATTAACTTCTTCCTAATCCACCTATATGTGCAAACATATGGTATTTCTCCTTCTCTGCCTGACTTATTTCGCTCAGCATAACACCCTCTAGTTCCATCCATGTTGCTACAAATGGCCAGATTCCATTCTTTCTCATTGCCATGTAGTATTCCATTGTATAAACATACCACATCTTCTTGATCCATTCATCAGTTGATGGACACTTCGATTCTTTCCATGTTTTGGCTATTGCTGAGAGTGCTGCTATGAACATTGGTGTACATGTGCTTCTATGCATCAGCACTCCTGTATTCCTTGGGTAAATTCCTAGGAGTGCTACTGCTGAGTCATAGGGGAGCTCTGTTGTTAATTTTTTGAGGAACCTCCATATTGTTTTCCAGAGGGGTTGCACCAGTTTACATTCTCAGGAATTATAAAAATTCATTTCTCTGATCTCATGTTATCATTTGACCTATAAATAAAGACACCCAAACCGACAGTGCAGAAATGCCTGCCTGTGATCAGAAAGAATCTCAGGGCTCTCTCGCTCTCTCTCGCCGACACCGTCCATCCTTCAGGGACCCCTGGACCGGCTGGAGCGGGCCTCCAGCAGTGGGGAGTTCAGTTAATTTCTCCATTCTTTAGTTTCTAGTTCTTCAACTGAAGAGGTCGAACCAGGAAGTGGTTAAAGTTTCATACTGTTCTAACACTCTGTGCGCGAGTGCGTGTGTGTGCGCGTGCACACATGCATGTTGTGGGGATAGCAGTAGGGCTATTGGGCTGAGAAGGATATCCTTCACATGTAACACTTGATGGTTTGGATGCTCAGGAAGGGATGGGCTATGAATTCATATTTTTAAGTTGATTTTGACCATGAGGCATGTGATTGCTGTCTCTGCTCTGATTTCAACATCTGGTGCCAGTTATACTGCCTCTTTGTGGTTCTTTGTGTCTTTATTTGCAAACTCGGTGCATGAAAAAAACCCTCCTCCCTTTCTCTAGACCACGGAGACAGTTAATCCTCTATCAATCCCTCATGACTGTAATATGTGCTATGCAAACACACTTGAAGTCTTTATGCATGAGGAGCCTTTGATGTGACAGAACTTCTGACAACGCAGACTTAGGCTGTGTTCCTTGGTGTTGTCCCTGTGGGTGCTGATTTTCCTTCTCGCTGCCTCTGAATGATGTTACTCACTTTTGTCAGGTGGTGAGTAAAGATGGAAACTAACTCTGGGGCCGACCCTGAGCCTTGTAGTTCTGACACACCCAGAAGCCCTGGAGGGTGAATCCCTAAAGCTTTGTGGGACATTGTAAAGACACTCCAGCTTTTTCCTCAGTGACTCCAAATCCCCCAGGTTTATCTTGGGCTGGCTTGCTGGAGACGAGGAAAAACCAAGAACCTCACCGAGTTGAACACATGTTTTATTTAGCTTCCCTGTCTATTGGGACCGTTTTTGGAAGGTGCCTCAATCAGCAAGCATAGATGAGGCTGCAGATTCTCTCCTGGGGAAGCTGGCATAGAGTCCTCTTGGGGACCAGCAAGAGAAATGCATCATCTGATTTGTATACTCTCCTTTTATGGTTGACAGGTACTCATCAGCCCATAGAATGTGGTCATGTAAGTACAAAGAGAAGGCAGACAGCTTGATGTTACATCTCCCATATTCCATTTGTCAGTAATCCAGTTCTGCCATTTTCCCTTTCAAGTTGTAAGTTTTGACCTTTTCAGGACTGCTTCCTCCCCAGTTTGTGCTAATTAATGGATTCCATCACTTGGTTTGAAAAATGAAAGTCTGAACTATTAGTGAAAGGTATCCCAGCAAGTAATGAAAGACTGTATTGCCTATTCCCCCAGGGCTACAGAAAAGCTGGTACTATTATGGGTCACAAACCTGGACGTGAAAATATTACTTCTACCCGAAAAGTCCGGCAGATACTCAGACTCCAAATATTACCCTCCCTGCTCTCCTCCAAGCCTTCATTGAATGGGACCTTCTCATTGCAGCCTTTCTTGACTACCTGATTTAAAGTGATTATCTCCTCCAGAGCCCAAGTAACATCTCGCTCTCTCTTCCTGCAAGTCTTCTTCAAGACAACTGCCATCATCTAACATGTATTATCTTGCTTATTTTCCTTTGTGTTTATTTTCACTAAAATAAACTGTAGAGATGGCTGCCTGCATGGCTCAGTTGGCTAGGTGACCGACTTCGGCTCAGGTCATGATCTCATGGTTCGAGGATTTGGGCCCCTCATCGGGCTCCGTGCTGACAGCTTGGAGCCTGGAGCCTGCTTTGGAGTCTGTGTCTCCCTCTTTCTCTTGGCCTCTCCCCTCCTCATGCTCTGTCTCTCTCTCAAGAATAAATAAACATTTTTAAAAAAGTAAAATAAACTGAAGAGCTTCTGAGTACTGTACACCCAGTATATCTAGACAAGTACCTGGCACATAGTAGGTTTTTAATAAATTGTTATTTCATAAGGAGATGCATGTTGTTACATTCTCTGAAAGCAACTTCAGTCTCCAAAGCTCTAGACTATGCATCGGTCTTTTTTCTTAATAAGGTGTTTGCCCTAGTAATATATTTATACAGACATTTCTTTCTCTGAAAGTTATAAATACTCATGAGGGTTTGCCCTTAAGCCAGAAAAAGATAATTTAAACTTTCCTGTTCTCCCACATGGATACAGGTAAATAAAAACCTTCTGGCTATTCAATTTCTTATTTAAACACAGAGTTGGAGAACTTGCCATGTTTAAGTTAGCACAAGCAGCTGCATTTTGGCTTGATTTCTTTTGTCTTGTCACCAGATCCTTTTCCTATTGAGTGCCACATGCTGGCCCTTGGCTGACTTGACTGAGTTCCAGAGAACTCCTTCAGGAGTTGATACACACTAGTGTACACTGTTATCTTTTCACAATGTATGTATTTGTGTATGTGTGAATTGCTTAAAAATAAATAAATAAATAATAAGACCCCCAGGGATTCTGCATTCTTGAAGAATACCAAAATCATGTGGTGGTAGTGACTGTGGTGGAGGTAAGGATGACAAGGGGGTTAGGAATTGATCTTTAGTTTAGGAAAATGTGTTGCTGTGGTTTTTGGTTACTAAATGCCATGCCCCTGCATGGAGAGAAAGTTTACAAAGCTCCTTTGTGAAGTAAAGTAGAAATGTTCAGCTTTTTCCTGTTCAAGACTCAAGGCCTTAGGAATAAAAAGGGAGGGGGAGGGGGGGAAAGCCTGCCATCCTCTTCTTTTCTCTCTCTCGGAGGGAATGTTCAAGAAACATAGGAGCACTAATGTCTGCTCTCCAAAACTAAGTTATTTGGTGTTCTAGAGGACCCTATTATTAACCTTTTAGAAAATCTTGTTATGGTTTATAGCACTTTGTTAGTGGACAGATGAGGCTTGGAGAAAGCATCTCAGAAGGCAAAGTTAGCACCAGTCCTGGGCACGATTGCATCTCCCAGCATCCAGTCCAGCATAGGGTACATAGTGCTCATTCACTAAATACTTCACTCATTTACTCATTGAATGCATTTTTAAAAGTTTCTTTTTCTTTCTTTCTTTCTTTCTTTCTTTCTTTCTTTCTTTCTTTCTTTCTTTCTTTCTTTTTCTTCTTTGCTTTTCTTTCCTTCTCTCTTCTTCTCTTCTCTTCTCTTCTCTTCTCTTTTCTTTTCTTCCAGCTGTTCTAAATTTCTATAACCTTGCTCTGGACCGAGCAGGGCAAGGCCTCAAACCATTTCCCAATGTTCTTGCCAACACTGTAGGAATGCACGGGGCTACCCCAGGCCCAGACACGCTGGAGGCTTAAAGGAAAGTTTATTTATTTTGAGAAAGAGAGAGTGTGAACATGAGCAGGGGAGAGGCAGAGAGAGAGGGAAAGCAAGAGAGTCCCAAGCAGGCTCTGCACTGTCAGTGTAAAGCCTGATGCGGGGCTCCAACTCACGAACTGCGAGATGATTCCCTGGGCCGAAATCAAGAGTCAGATGCTCAACTGACTGAGCTATCCAGGTGCCCCTCAATGCATTTGTTGAATGCCTGTTTTGCACCAGTCTTACTCTAAGTCCTGGAGTTAGGACATTGAGCAAAACAGACAAAATCCCCGCCATCACAGAGCTTACATTCCAATGGAGAGCTAAATGAGAAATAAATAAGCATGTAAAATATACAGCACATCAAATGGTGATAAAGCGGGGAAGAGAGATGGTATTTGCTGGAGGATTGAATGATGTGCTTTGATGAAAAAAGTTATAGGTATAATCCTACCATTTCAATTATTGTTTGGGGGCAATATGTTGAAGAGTAGGAAAGAAGCCTCAAGTCTGGAGTTTCTCTCTTTTGTTAGCATGGAAGAGTTATCAGCCTGCACTTCCTGTCTGAGACATCACAGCAGCTAATACTCTACCTAAAGCCTTAATTCACTGCAGTGCTTTCTGGTGTCAGTTTGCTCATTTTGAATGCAGAGAACTGGAAATGACAGATCTTGAGCCCTTTTGCTGCCTCCATATAAGGATAATAAGTCAATAAAAATGGAAGAGACAAACTCAGACACTTTGCCACACAGTACAGATATCTATCGTTGGTAAAGTTAGCCATCTTGTGGATCTGCCAGAGACCCATAGAATTTCATGTTCTCTTCACTCTAGCCCCAGGCCCCTGTAGCTGCCATTCTAGACATGCCTCTTAGAAGGAAAGGAGAAGGCAGTGAATACATTAATACTCCCAGAAACTCTTAAAGGAGTCCAAAAAGATATTGCCTTTGACAAACATCAGAGGGGAGGAATATGTGGGTCCATTTCCTGGGAGAAGAGCTGCTTACCTGGAGCGAGGCTCAGGAGTCCAAGAGGTAGGGGGCTGAGTAGCAGCTGTCTTCCTTCAGCCAGGTGGGGGATGGTGGTGGGCATGTCCAGAGAACAGCTTAGGGGCTGAAATTGCAGCTGGTGTTTTAAAACAAGGGAGGAAGAGATGGGAGATGGAAGGAGTTAGGTACCCGCACTTCCACTCCCTTCTTCTGGGGACTGGACAGGAGTCAAAGAACACCTGCAGCATCGGATGGCTGGATGTCACACACTTGTTCCTAGCCATTCTGTAATTCAGATACTGTTATAGGTGATACTTCTCTTCAGTATACCCAGATCCTGGCTCTGCTTCTGTAACCTTAGGTCAGCCACTCAGGCTCCCTGAGGCTCAGTATCCCCATCGGTAAATCAGGATTAAGTGAGCTCACATCTGCATGTTGTTGGCACTCAGTAATTGAGTTCACTTTCTCCTTGATTACCCCATTTTATCATTTGCTCTTTCTTATGGTAAGTAACATCTACTGAATAGCTACTATGTGTAATGCAATTTCCTTTCTATTGTTACCTTTTTACAACAACATGGTGAAGTTGGAACTCATTATCCCCATTTCAAAGATGAAGAGATACAGATGATTTTAGAAGACAGTGTGAGGCTTATGCCAGGATCACAAAATCTCTGAAAACGTTTGAGAAGTCATGTGGGACCACTGCTGCATTGTCCTAGTTTCTTGACAGATGGTCACAGATCATCAGTTTGAATAGGTCTAGTGGTGAGGGCACAGCCCCTGCTGTTCCTATTTCTGACACATCCTGGAGACTGCCTCCTCTGTGGGACCTATCCTGCCCTGAATCACATTCGATGTCCTCCAATGTTTTAGCTTTTCTGTCCTCATTTGTAAGATGGGGATAATAATAGAAAATGCATTACAATGTTGTTGAGAGGATTAAATCATAAAACACATGTCAAATTCTCAGTAGTACCTGATATATAGTAAGCACTCGACAGATGTTAGTTATTATTACAGCTAACCTGCAGTTTTATGGATTTGTCCACGTAGTTTGCCTCCTCCTTCTCCTCAAAGACATTCTTCCCAGTCTCTGTCAGAAGGACCCCTTGGGTCTCTTCCTAGGAATCCATCTTGCAGGCCTTATAAAACTATGGTTCTAAAACTTTGAACCATCTGTGTAACTAGCTTCTAAATGTCATTCTTTTTCCAAAGTCATGATTTCAAACTGGGAGAAGAATTGTACCTTTTAGTCTAGGGGATGCACTCTACCTTCCCACTTATAGTTCATTCAAACATGAATAATTGGATACAAGTATCAGGCTGTGGGTTTGGTGAGTGGTGACAGAGCCTCTGTGGTAACTTGGATGCATCCTAGCTAGGAAGGTTGGGTCCAAACTCCTTTCCCAGTATGTTCCTGTTCTAGATAGCGATTGGGAAACTTGATTTTATCCAAGGGCAAGAGTCAATACCCTGAGCCTTGCTGAAAGTTCAGCCAAAGATGCAACTCAACAGAGTGGGCAGAGAGGTAGAAGCCAGGCCTGTGTTGAAATCGGGCCACTAAGACAGAGTGAGTAGGTGTGGAATGGAGAGTAAAAAGGAGAGATTCCCTGAAGGGTTGGAATGAGCTGTTTGGGGAGATAAATGATGAAAACTCATGAGGAGTCATGAAATATATACATATATATTTCAGGCAGAGTCATGAGAGATGGGGGAATTGGAAAGACCCTCGGTGGAACAGGGAGAGGCCCAGACTGGAGCTGACTGTGTGTCTGGCAAACACTTATCAGTCTCTTTGTACTGACACTGTGGAGGGCAGTATCTTTGACTAGTAGTGTTAGTTGGAGAAAGTTCTCCCTAGACATTGCAGACATTGCCTGAAGTAGTCCAATGAAGCTTTTTAAAAAATTGTGTTTTATTTTTTTAAATTTATTTATTTTGAGAGAGAGAAAGAGAATTCCAGTGGGGGAGTGTCAGAGAGAGAGGGAGACAGTGTATCTGAAGCAGCCTCTATGCTGACAGCAGAGATCTCGACGTGGGGCTCGAACCCACACACTGTGAAATCATGGCCTGAGCCAAAGTCAGACGCTTAACCAAGTGAGCCACTAAGGCGCCCCTAAAGTGGAGTTTAAATTGAGCTGTTCAAAGAAGGATGAGGAAATGTTAATGGAATAAATTTGTCAATGTTTTGTCTTTAGCACATATAGAAGAAGTAAAGAGGTAGAGATGGAAGGACAGGCAAAAGACATATCTAGTGAGTGAGTGATCATGAAGACAATATAGATGTTAGAGATGGAGTCTTGTCCTTCATGTTGGCAAGATGACCAACAGTACAAACTGTTTATGCTGGAGGAAAGGTGGAATCTTCCTCCTCCTCCTATAGAATAGCTGAGTTTCTGGTGAATATGGTTAGAGAGAAACTGGACATCACCCATTATTGTACTTTGGGAAGTGCCATGCCCTAAGAACTTTGGGTATGGGGTCAAATCATTTATGAAGCTCAAAACAACATCAACAACAGCAAAACCCCAAATCATTAAGAGTGTATAGTGAATGCCACAATTCCTGATTTTAGCTTTGTTTCTTCTCTCTCCTGCATGTGGCCCCCCAGTCTGTCTGAACACTATGGGAGTACATAGGCAGCCTGAAGGAAAGGCAAAGAATGCCAGCCTTCTCTGGCATTTCTTAAATTATTTGTTTAAGAGAAAATCACAATCTTGTTGGAAATGCCATTCTACATAGATCTCCATGGTTTTGAGCTGCTCTGAAGTGGACCTGTAGCAGGGTGCAGTCACTGGCACGGTGGTAAGATCCTTCATCTCTTTCTGATGCCTCAGAGATCTTACGGAGAGACTGGCTGTTTGAACCATCGGTTTGGCTTTGGAATCTGTCCTGAAAACCAGGGCCATAGATGGTCTTTCTCGGTATATGAAAGTCATTGTGTTGGGGCACCTAGGTGGCTCAGTAGGTTAAACATCTGACTTCGGCTCAGGTCATTATCTCGCAGTCTGTGAGTTCAAGCCCCACATCAGGCTCTGTGCTGACAGCTCAGAGCCTGGAGCTTGCTTCAGATTCTGTGTCTCCCTCTCTCTTTGCCCCTCCTCAGCTCACGCTCTGTCTCTCTCTGTCAAAAATAAATAAACATTAAAGAAACTTAAGAAAAAAAAAAAAAGAAAGTCATTGTGTTATCCTGGGTCTTCCTGTGCTGGGTGACATGGTAGTCAGTGATTGTTTCTCTTTCCATGGAGCACTGGAGGGTGGCTGATCGCTCTGCACTTGGAGACACAGAGTCATTACCAGGTCTTGCACCAGTGTAACAGCTGACATGACTTCTGAGAGAAAAGACACAAGAGGGCTCCATGGGGGGGTGGGGTGCTGAGATCCCTGATGAAGGGGCACCGACCTTGAGTGTGAGGTCCTGGCTGCTCCATTCCTCATTGTTGTTGAGTCTTGCCCAGTTGAGGTTCCGAGATCTGCCTCACCTGTCCAGAAGAGGGTGAGATGGATGAGGGAGCACACTATCAGCATGGCTCCCCTCAGGGATAGCTCTGCTTCCCAGTTTGCCCTCTGCCTGGTCCATCCTCTGAGTCGACACTCCAGGATGCGTTTGTGCCTGAGGAAACCAGCCACCATGGGCAGCTGCTGTGTTCCCCAGGAGGGACTTTGCCAATCATAGGAGACTCATAGAGCCTGTTGCCTGTTAATGGGATGACAAGGCCACCTTCAAGATCAATGATGTGGCCCACATAAGTGAAAGGAGGTGAAGGCAGCTTATTTGGTTGATAACAAGGTTTCTGCTTCCCACCCTAGAAGTTAAGTTTACTATTGTTTCTCCATTTTCATGTTAGATGTACATGTCTGTGGAGTTGTTAACAGTTAATATGAAAAAGAATTATTGACATCTATAATCAAAACGAGCAGATCAATAGAGCATGTGCACCAGGATGGCGGGTGTTGCAATGACCTCTGTGTTTACTGCAAACTCCCTCTACGCCAAGTTGGGTAAGGGTGATTCACCCAAGTGTAAAAGAGAAATCCAATGAAGCACTGTCTCCAAATTTGAGCCAGGGTTTCCCGATCTTTACTGAGCTCAGCTGTCTTCTTTTCTGAAGGGTTCTTAGGTTACCTATGTTGAATTAAAGGAAGCAAAATATTTTTTAAAAAATTTAAAAGCCACCACTACATTCCAGTTTATGACAGTGTAAATTTATATGTACTTCAAAAGAGAAGAGTGTTTGAATTCTTGGGACTACACTTTTGAATTTCAAGACCAGAAATCTATAAAATTTTGAAATAAAACAGGTAGTCTTTTTTAAAGTTTATTTATTGTGAGAGAGAGAGAGAGAGCTGGGGAGAGGCAGAGAGAGAGAGGGAGAGAGAAAATCCCAAGCAGGCTCCATGCTGTCAGTGTGGAGCCTGATGCAGAACTCAAACCCATGAACTGTGAGATCATGACCTGAGCCAAAATCAAGAGTTGGATGCTCAACCAAATGAGCCACCTACATGCCCCAAAACAGGTAAATTAATAATGGAAACTGGAGAGTGCAGCAGAAAGTGGGAAGAGGGTCATTTGGTATGTGAAGAGATGGGAGCAAAGGTGGAGTTCAATGTCTGAGGATAGGCATAGGACATAAATTTTCATGCTAGTAGGGGAAAGACCCACATAAGCTTTTTGTTTTCTCCAGTGTGACTGGGACCAGACTGGCCTGGGGAAATTCAGATAGAAGCAAGCTCAAGTTGGCTTGACCTCATGGTAGTTGCTCTCCTTACCTCGACTTCATCTTATTACCCAACTGCTTGTCTCACCCATCATTCCTAGAGGACCATTAGCAAGTACTCAAGCTGGTCACATTATTTACAATTACAACTTGCACCATCAGAACTTACCTACCTACTTGTAGGCACCCATTCATTCTCTTTGAGTCTTTGAAAGTTGCTAAAGGCACCTTCTCTGGACTTCCATAGTTGATTTTTTTTTTAAATAAGGTAGCCTGACTCTTGGCATATCTTATAAATCTAGTAATTTTTACCATGCATCAGCCTCTCAGGATTCCCTGATGAATGATGGATGTGGTTTTTCTTTCCTGGAGCTTGCATTCTAGCATGGGAGCCAGTCATCACTTAATGATTTGCCAAATGAATTCCTTCACTGCCACTGTGATAAGCACTCTGTAGATGCAAAGTGTTTATGAGAGCATGTTACAGGCACCAGGACCTAGTCAGGAGATCAGGGGAGGCTTCCCTGAAGAAGTGACTTTGCAGCTGAGATTCAAAAGCAGAAGTTACTCTGGCTTGCCAGATAGTGTCTGTCCCTTTGGATCTACTTTCCTTAATACTTGAGGAGGCTGACCTTAATGGATAGCATCCACCTGGCTCCTTTGGTCTCTGGCATCCCATTTAGGTGCCAATTTAGGAGGCACCATCAGGAAATTGGAGAGAAAGAAAAGAGAGAGAAGTAGAGTGGTATTACCCCAGATCCCTTCCTGCCAGGCTGTGGATTGGCAATGCCTGCCTCCCTCTGTGGGAGGCTCCAACTCCTCTCCTATAGCTGCTGATCTTAGTTACGTCTCCTCCACTCCATGCTTCAGACCTAGGATGGTAGTGGCTTCTCTCTTGCCAGACCCAAGGGTGTTTCTTCATCTTTTTTTTTTTTTTTTTGGTTTCCCATAACCCAACTGTATTAGTTTCCTAGATCTGCCTTAACAAAATGCCACAAACTGGATGGCTTAAAACAAGAGAAATTTATAGTCTCATAATTCCAGAGGCTCAAGATCTGAAATAAAGGTGTCAGCCAGGCCATGCTCCCTCTGAACCCTGTAGGGCAATCCCTCCTTGACTCTCTCTACCTTCTAGTGGTTTGCTGGCCATCTCTGGTGTTCCTTGGGTTGGCTTGCAGCTGCATGACTCCAGCCTTTACCTTTGTGATTGCATGGTGTTCTCTTGTGTTTCTGTCTTTATGTGGCTGTCTTCTTATAAAGACATCAGTCATATTGGATCAGGGGCCCACCTTACTCCAGTATGACATCAATCTTAACGAATTATGTCCATTGAAATGATCTTATTTCCAAATAAGATCCCTTTCTATGGTACTAGGGTTAGGACTTCAACATATACATATTTTTTAAAACATTTATTTATTTATTTTTAAATGTTTTATTTATTTCTAGGAGAGAGAGAGAGAGAGAGACAGCGTGAGCAGGGGATGGTCAGAGAGAGAGGGAGTCACAGACTCTGAAACAGGCTCCAGGCTCTGAGCTGGCAGTCAGCACAGAGCCCGACGAGGGGCTCGAACCCACGAACCGTGAGATCATGACCTAAGTGAAAGTCAGATGCTTAACCGACTAAGCCACCCAGGCGCCCCTTTATTTATTTTTGAGAGACAGAGTGAGACAGAACATGAGGGGGGGGAGGAACAGAGAGAGAGAAACACAGAATCAGAAGCAGGCTCCAGGCTCCAAGATGTCAGCACAGAGCCTGACATGGGGCCTGAACTCATGAACCATGAAGATCTTGACCTGAGCTGAAGTCGGTTGCTCAACCAACCGACTGAGCTACCCAGGTGCCCCCAACATATCTTTTTTTGAGGGATACAATTCAACCCACAACACCTGCCCACATCTTGTAAATGTCTTTATTAGATTTTTTTTCTAATCACGCCTTCAAGAGTACCCTTTGTCTCCAGCTAGGACTCTGACTGATACACCAGGGATAGGGGCATTTGTAGGGGGGAAAAAAACCATTCAGAATAAGAAATAAGGACATACCAAAAAAAAAAAAAAAAAAAGCCCCGAGGCAGGAGGAAGTGCCTTGGGCTTAAAGCTGCATTAATATCAAAAGAATGGTTAGCAGGGCTCAAATAAGCCTGTCTTCCTACATAATTACCAAAGAACTCTCCCAAATAATGCAGGAAGTCATTCTGAAAAATCCCAAGAATGTGCTTGTGTTTATGACTGGGATTTATATCTGCCACAGGTTAGGAGTAATTTTAAGAGTTTATTGTTAATGGACAGCAACAACCCTCCTCTAGGCCTGACTAGGAGAGAGATAGAATGAATAATAAATCAAAGCAAGAAGCAGAAGGCAGTTAGGTAAGGGAACAGGTGATGGTCTGTTGGAAGCTTGAGACAGAGTGTGGCTAGAAGGTATGTCGTACCCAGTCCAGAAGATTGAGGACCTTCTCACTTCAGCATATCTGGGGGTGCCCCTGTGGAAGGTAGAAAAGTATGCCAGGGCCCGGCCCATGGACTCCACTTTTTCAGGCTCTGTGCAGGCTGTTTTTTGTGCTTAGTTATTCATTCTGAGTCAAGGTCGCCAATTAGGCCACAGCCAATTAAGCCACAGCTTCGCAGGCCCTGGGGGTTGTCAGTTTCTTTATGAGAGTACACTTATCATGATAAAAAAAGAGAGAGAGAAAGAGAAAAGAAATAAAAATAAAGATACCCGAGACTTGAACAGTTAGTAGGAGAGGCAAGAGTGCTTTGAGGGGCTTTATCTATCCTTCCCCATAATCGCCACCAGTCTTTCATTTTTTGATATCTTTCCAGATTTTAGGTGCTGTGAAAATACAGCTGCAAAGTAAGTTCCTGAGGCATCTTCCAACCAGAGTACCACACCTCAGCCCCTCATTTGTAGACATTTTGAAGCTGTCATTCTATATTATGCTTTATGATGTGTGAGTGCTGCCTCACACTTGTTAATTGGTGTGTCTTTATCACCTGTGTAGTCTTCCCAAAGTGCCTGTTGAATCCGTACTCATTCTCAAAATGATTGAAGTGAAATGATTTCTTCTGCCCACAGGATGTCTGACATACAAGGAGAGGAAAGGAAGACCAGTGGGGAGTAGATGGTGGCTATGGGAAGGACCCTAGATCTTTGGGTTGTTCTAAAGACCGACCATATCATTATAGGAACTTTTGCTCCCTTCAGCCTTACAGACAGGGGAGGGTTGAGAAAGGCACTGCTGAGCTGTTATGCCCAGATCGCCAGAACCCCAAAGACCACCAAGGAGCTGATTCCGATGCAAGCACACGAGGGTCTTTATTCAAGCTCGAGCAGGGACTCCAACGCACCCCGACGCAGCGGTGATGGTATGGAGCCTCGAACTCAGGGTCGCAGGGCTTTTTATTGCGGTTACAGTGGGATTCGGGAGCTTTCCGGCTTGGCAGTCCCTGATAGGTTGATTTTTAGTACAGGCGGTCTTGTCAGTACCCGACTGGCTCGGCCCATCTGGCCTGACCACAAACTGCCAACAGAAACGTCTTGGGACATAGGCGCCTCTTTTAAACTGATTGGCTGTTGCTGTTGCTAGGGGAGGAACTAAGGGCAGGCTGCCTAAGTACTTCCTGCGGTTTTTCCTGGGACTGGGTTCGGGCCTAGTTCACCCTCAAGATGGAGGCTTTTTCTAAAATGGAGTTGTTGTGCCCCGATTCGCGAGTCCCCAGAGACCACCAAGGAGCCAGCACCGATGCAAGTACAAAAGGGTCTTTATTACAAGCTTGAGCAGGGGCTCACCTGCCTACCGGTGTAGTGGCAGCAAGGTGAAGCCCTGAACAATAGTGAGCAGGGTTTTTAAGGGGTAAGGGACAGGGGTGTTACAGTGCATATGTTGTACGTATAGCATCATCACATAAGCACCAATTACAATTGTACAGCACCCATGGTAACAGCTTTGACCATTCAGTATCTGTGAGGTGTTCATTACTTTTGGTGGGACCCAATCATGACTTTTGAGAATCCTTTGAAAATGACCAATTATGAGGAGTTCAAAGGGCCCACGTGGGGTTCAGGCAAGCGGTGAGAAATTGGCCAGTTTGTATAAAATAACTGTTTGCAGTTCCCAGCCTTGACTCAGACCATAGGAATGGTTTTTGATTAGCTGATCTGAGGGCCATCCGAGGATGGCTTTAACCTTGAACAATCTGAGGCTTTTCCTGGAACTGGGACTGGGGCTGTGTGCAGCCTGAGGTTGCTCTTAATGGAGGCCTTAATTTCAGGCTCTTCAGAGTCAGTTAGATTTAGGTCTCACAGAGCCAACATACAAACTGCCCCAAGCTCATTCTGCCTCTCTAGTAGTGTAAGATGGCTGGAGATGGCTACAAGGCTGAGGTCACTAATATTTCATTTTCAGGGACAGGGTGTTGCCTGGAGGTCCTTTTATGGGATCTGGTCTGGATCACCCGGAAGAAGAACCAAGTGGCACTTAGAGATCTGGGAAGGCAGGAGGTTTATTTTACACTGGTGGGCTCAGAGGTTTGAGACCTGAATACAAGTGGGAAGGGTAATTTATAGCGTCATCTTCCGCATTCATGGCGGTTTTCACACATGCGGTAAACAGGGCAGGAAGAACCCGGAAAAGGAGTCTCTAAGCTAGGAACTAGAGCTTGTTTTAGTTCTGTTGGCCATCTTATGGTGCAGAGCTTTACTTATTTTTCCAGCTCCCAGGTGTATCAAACCAATGGATTACATAGCAATGGAGGAAGCTGTGTTTATTGGTCTCACTGAAAACAGAAAAATGAAAGATTTAAGGGAGAAAGAGACCTTCACAAGCCTTCAAATCCATGTTTTCAGACTTCACTCCCCTGTAACCTTAAACAGAGAGCTGTTTTTCCTGTTCAAGTGAGTTCCATGAACCCATACTCTATTTCTCTGAATTTGCAGACTGTTGAAAGCAGGCAGCTGGGGAGTCCTACCTCTGTTCAGGCAAGACTCAGACAGAATATGATTTATAACAGTGGGCCAGACAGGGTCCTGGAACTTGGGGGTCCTCTTTTTTACTTCCTGCTCTAGTTCTCAAGAGGCAGCTACGCTGTCATGGAGAGACCAGTGGATTTAGGCTTGGAAGATCTGTTTGTATCTGACACCACTTAACCTCTCCAGGCCTTGGTTTTCTGAACAATAAAATGGGGATAATACTGCCTCATGTGACCATGATAATGGATGTGACTACACCTTGTGATTAATCTATAGTTAGACCTGCAGTGGGGGTCAGCTAGTCAGTGTGGAAGGTCAGAGGGGGAAGATTTGGCTTGTGACCCACCTGGAGGCAGAGGGGAGCAAAATAACCAGTTCTTTCCTCTCTTACTGGGGCTTCAGGAATCTCCAGGGAGAGGGGCACCTGGATGACTCATTCAGTGAAATGTCTGACTTTAGCTCAGGTCATGATCTCATGGTTCGTGGGTTTAAGCCCTGCATCGGGTTCTGTGCTGACAGCTTAGAGCCTGTAGCCTGCTTCAGATTCTGTGTTTCCCTCTCTCTCTGCCCCTCCCCTGCTTGCACTCTGTCTCTCTCAAAAATGAATAAACAGTAAAAAAAAATTGTTTTAAAAGAATCTCCAGGGAGAACTAGCATCTATTAGTAAAGCTGCTCTGGAGATCAGGGCCACAGAAGTCTCCTTGTTGGTATACAAAGTTCAAGATGCCATCTTGTTTCCTCTTATACCAGTACATAGTATAGTTATATCCATTTTTCCCCCTGTGATTTTGCACTGCAAAATTTTGCCTCTTATAAAAGGCAAAAACATCTCTTGTTACTCCAACAAGACATCTGGCTTGATTCCTGAAGAGCAAAATCCAGGGAAAAGGAAGATAGAGAAATCGAAGAGCTATATCTGAATAACAAGTGTGGGATTACAGAGCCACCTTCAATTTCAGCCTTTCCACAAACTCTCTCAGGAGTAATTTCGTCAGAGAGCCATTTATTTATTCACCCAATTATTGGGCAAATATTCATTGGCTTTTCTGGTATGCTCAGGGCTGGGCTGGGCTCTGTAGGGATGATGATGTTTCAGGCTCCCTGGGGCTCACCTCACCCAGGAAGCTGCAGATGTCCTATTCTGAGGCCCCAAGGCCACTCTTGCAGCTGGGCGGCAGGAAGAGAAGTGGACAGACTCATTTTGTGGCTTCCCCCCAACGACTGAAGTCCTCAGCATCTGGAACCACCTCTTGGTCCTTTCTTCATCATGTCAGCCCCCAAGTGGTTCAGTGACACTCCTGTGTGCTCTTGGGCTTACCTGGGGACAATGAGGAAATGAGCCTGCATCAACAGATCTTCTGCCCCCAAAGAAGAGCCTCACCAAGTGTACAGACCAGCAAGGAACTTCTTTCTGCTGCAAATGGAAGCATCTCCTTCCTAGGGGGAGGCCAGGATTCTGGCAGGGGAGATGTTATTTAGCTTTAGTCAGCTTTGAATGCTTATTTTCCCCCAATTTGTGGATCTTCCTTTTATTTTTTGGTTACAATATATTTATTTTGGATCTTTTATTTATATACCAAGGGGGCTGCTTCCTAGGAAAGGACAGAGTTTGCCACTATGCCTGTCTTCTGTAGGATGAGAGCCCATTAACTGTAGCACAGAATTTAACAGAAAATAGTATTGCATTAGATCTAATTTTTGGTAGCAGTTGAGTGTCCACCACAGTACTCTACCCATATCAAGCTCCCTGTAAATATTGATGCTGGACTAAAGAAAACACAAAACAGACATAATGGGAAGATGAAGTGGAGCAGGCAATGGGAATTAAATGAGAAAAAGCAGAGTTAAATCATGAAAAAAAATTTAATGGAGTATTATAGAATTATCTGCTGAAAGGACAAAGTAGAACAGACTAAAAATAAAAGAGAATATAACAGTCAGTTAAAAGGAGTGTGAAGGCAGAGAAAAGCTGGAGAATTAGGACAATTAACCTACACACAGTGGTTCTCAATCTTGGCCGCACATTGGGATCACCAGGGGTGGTTTAAAAAATACTGAAGTCTAGGTGCTACCCCCAGAGTCTGATTTAATTGAATTGAGGTGGGGTCTGGGCATCAAGATTTTGAAAAGCTTCCTAGGCAATTCTGATGTGCAGCCAGGATTGAAAACCATTGTGGAAGAGAATCATTTAGTCAAATAATACAACTTGCGCAATCAAGTCTTGTTATGGTGTGGTCTTCAGGAGACAAGGAAAAATCTGTGACCACCAGGGTCTGCCAGTCCTCTCCTTGTCCTTTCTCCAGAACCAGCATGGATCCTCAAGAGCTCTCTTCCCTGGTCATTGGTCACCACTGGCCTGTTAGGAATCAAAGACCATGAGGACCTGCTTAGGTCAGCATCAGCCATCTATCTCCCTGTTCTCCTGAGCGCCTACAACAGTGCTGGGCACTTAATGGGCACTTGGTCATCTTTGCTTAGCAGCCATGCTCTTTGTCCTTTCCAGGTCCTATACTGATTGAAATGGGTTAAGTCTGTGGTTCTTGTTCCTCCTCTTAAATCCAGCCTTGACCTTTGAGATTCAAATTCCTATCCAGCTCCCTTTGAGAGGCAGAATTCAGATTTAGCCAGGGGAGCCCACTTGCTGTGATTCCCTCACTGGACAACATATCACTGTGTGTGTGTGTGTGTGTGTGTGTGTGTGTGTGTGTGTGTGTATGTAAGAGAGAGAGAGAGAGAGAGAGAGAGATGGAATGCAGCCTAGAGCACAGCAGACACAGAAAGTAAAGGGTTCTTGCTGTATTTCAACTCTGTGTTCTCTTTTCCTTCCCTCCTTCCCTCCCTTCCTTCCTTGTTTTTGTCCTGAAATTCCTAGGCTCACAGCAAACCATAGGCATCAAAGGAGACCTGCCTTTAAGAGTGAAAATATGTCCAGTGCCCTGACGTGGCTCCATGTTTTTGGAGGGGGTGAGTTACCTTCTTCTTTCTTGGAATTGCTGATTTCACAGTGAAGAATTGCTGGCACACCAAGAGAGCCGTGGGTAGAATGTAAAGTTATTGCTGCCTCTGGAAATCTATGATTTCCCTTGTTTGCTGGAAGAACCAGGGGAGAGGGTGGTGGGGGTTGGGGCTGGTGGTCCTCAGGTAGAACACAGAGAGGCCAGAACACAGGTTTTCATGCTGATAAGAGACTAATCTTATGCCTTTGTTGGTAGAAGTACCTTTATCAAAACAAAACAAAACAAAACAAAACAAAACAAAACAAAAAACAATGGTAATTTTGTCCTTCCATTCAACAATCTCCCAAAAGAGAGGAAAAAGCTGGAAAAACTTGGATTGGGGGCAGATAGTTTATGAGTTTAAAGGAGATGAATTGAAGCCCCACCTCTTTTTTGGTATTTGTCTGCACATTGTCCCTACTTTTCTCCTCTGAAAGGGAGAAAAATATTTTGCTCAAGATTCTTGGTTGGGAGTAGGATTGGGGGACAGTTCAGGGATGAGGAGAAGATAAATGCTTTTTTTCTTCTTTTGTGATAGAAGCTTATGAAAAAATAGAATGTAGTACTTCAGTGCTTATAGGGAGCTCAAATTCTGTACTTCAGAGCCCTACAGCTGCAGAATTAAGATCTTATATAGATCAAATATCTACCAACCTGCTAATTGTCCCCTAAGGCAGAGGGTAGTGACATAATGGCTCTCCCAGAATCCTAGGGAAATTCCATGCTTCATTTTCCAAAGGGAAGCAAATAAAGCCCCTTACGCTTCATTGCAAGGGAGAGGAGGGAAGTGAGACCATTCCTATTCTACATTCAGTGGGAGAGAGTTAGATGACCCCATCCTCTGGGTTGAGTCTATGCCTCCAGAGGAGGAGAAATGCCAAGATGGAGAGGCTTCACTTTCTTTTCCTTGGGAGAGATGTGTGGAGTAAGCCCAGCTGCCAGTACAGTTTGGTCCTCCATGCCAGTGGCTTCCACAGCCCCCAGTAGTAACTGGCATCCTCCATGCTTCTTCTGGTTGGACCTCCAGCCCAGACACAGTTCTGTAGGCACCTACCTCCCAGTTCTTGAGCTCTGAGCTAATGCACTTAACTACCTTGCTTAGTTTTATCCCAGTTTGGGAGGAAAAAAGAAATGAGGCTGAAAGAATGGCTAAAACAGGGCATCAGCTGTAAAGATACAGAACTAATGGAAGAAACAGGGAAGAGAAACATGGTCCCATTCTTGAGTGCTCTGGGGAAGGCAGCTGTGTTGATAAAAAGAAGTGGCCAAGACGTGCCTTTGGGGCTAGAGAAAAAGACCTCCCCAAACAATTAAGTGGGAAAGTTAGTATTTGGGTGGATGGATGTTGGTACAGCAGCTTGAGTTGCCATAACCCAGTGTCCTCATACTGTCCCAGTACCCTCGCCCACTCTGAGTCTGATGCTGCCCCAATGCCACACCCTGGACATCTCTGACTATCTGGTTGGTTTGTGGTGAATCACTGGTGGCAAGCGGGGATGGGTAGAGGGGCAAAGATGGAGGTAAATACAATATCACTGATCACATTCACCATGGCTTATCATAGTAAAGAGTGGTTGTTTTATTATCCCCGTGGTACTGGTGTGTTAGAGCTGGTTGGAATGCAGAGGCTGTTACACACATCATGCATGTGACAAATTAAAATGCTGTTAACCCTGAGCTACATAATGAATGCCTAGTACAAGCGAAAGAAAAGATTATTGAGTAGAAAAACAAGCTATTCGGTTGGCAGGGCTTTAATTGCCAAGTAGTCTGTTAGTTTGCACATGGGCATGACTGAGCAGTGACTGTGTGAACTTGGGAAGTTACCAAAGGAGAGCAAAGGAAATACTATGTCCAGCCTGATGAACAACCTGCATCTATCAAAAAGCGATACTATTGCAAGTGAAATCATGGTGTGTGACAAAGCACACAGTATCAATCTAAACCGACAGCAGTGTCCAGACTATGGTGAGAAATCGGGGGTGTAGGATAACAAAAGGTGCATGGGGAATGGCATATGCCAAGAAGACAGACTAGAAGAGAACAGGGGAAGATGATTTTTTTTTTCGCAAGACTCAACTGGTAATGATCCCGCTCTGCCAGAATACTCTATTTTTAAAAGTACCAGCTCAAGCTCCAGATGGGTTTCCCAGGGTCTGAGCCGAGGGTCCCAGCTGCAGCACACTAGGGAGAGAACCGTAGCCTCTATTCACAATCTGCTGTGTTGGTATTGACTCACAACGTGGTTGCGGACCCGGCTGGACAGCATACCAAACTCCCAGTGGAAATCCTAAAGCCATTCCACCCCTTGTCAATAATAAATATATGTTAATCTAGGGAAGTGTGATGGGGAAGGGATACTCCCAGAAAAAGAAGATAATTTAAAATGTTATGGCAAAAAAAAAAAAAAAGTGATGACCGTTGAAAAATGTTTATTTTGGCGGAAAAGATGTAATCTGCACAATTTTCCTCTAATTTTGAGAGACTAAATTCTAAGTTTTAAACGTGCGAAGGCCAAAGGCAAACTCTGCTTTAGGGCAGCCAAGATGAGAAATAGCAGTCTCTCTGTACACACATATGAAGGAGCTGTGCCGTGGGGTTGTGCCCACGTCACACTTGGGGCCTCCCTGTGAGGCCGTCGGGAACCCCTAATTCACTTGGGAAAATCATCAAGTCTAAAAACGTTCTTAGCTTTTCTCTACACAATGTTCAGTTTCCATCGGACTGCTGTTTTCTAACGTGTATAAAACTGAGCTGCCTTCAACTGGTAGAAGAGGCCCTGGGAGAGGCTTGGAAAAAACTGGATCAACATTCAGATGAAGCCCACAGGTGTAGGTGCCACATGCTCTCACTAGAGCTGCTGGTGAAACACCTTTCTGCAAGGCAGGGAGTCCTCTTCTTGGATCCCCTCTTTGGCCTGACTCCTAAATTGAGGATTCAGCATTACATGGTGGAATCTTTGCTCTGGTTGGGTGGGAGAGTTTCAGGCAAGCCCTTGCTGTTTTCTCTTACCTTTTCATATTAAAGTAGGGAGTAGATTCAAGTGGGGACTATTGAGAAGAGTTAGTCATCCATGGCTGTAAGATACCAGCATTGCCAGATGGGGTGTGGGAGTGCAAGCAATTTATAAAGCCTTTGCAGCAATTTCTGTGACCACGAGGGATGATAGTGGCTCTATTTAGCATTTTTGAATTTAAGTATTCACCTCATGCCAATGTATGTAGTGATGTTCTCTCATCTGAGGTTGTTCATTTGGAAATACAGAAGGGTGAGGCATTATTTCTTGAAATAAAATATTCCCTTTCATTACAAGTGTGTCTCAGTGATCCCTAAAGCAGAAATTCAGTTCAAACATTAAATTCAATAATCAGATATTAAACACTTACTATGCAACACACTGTGGAAACTGAAGATGAAACAGACCATGGATCCCTGTCCTCGAGGAGTATATGAATTAGGAGGAGCATAAAGGACATATCCAAACAATCTTGGAAAAAGAAAGAACGCAGAAATGACTCAAGACAGGTAAGTGCTAAGGTGGTTCAACCGGGGGAGACTGTATCCTCAGAGGGGAGTTTCATATCGGAGATATAAATTTGGGAATCATAAATGTGGAATTTGCCACAGGCATGAATGAGATCCCTGCGGGAGAGATACAGAAGGGAGGAGGGATCCAAGCAAGGTCTCTGGATGCTCTATGTTTAGAACCTAGTCAGGGGAGGAAGAGCCAGCTAAGGAGACTGGGAAGGGGAGACCAATGACCCTAGAGGAAAATCAGCAAAGCCTGGCATCCCAGAAACTAAGTGTGGAAGGCATTGCAGGAAGGAATCGGTGGTGCACTGCTGAGAGGATGTATGATCGTCAACTATCTATTCCTGTGTGTGTTTTATGTTTGTGTCCTCTTAAACTGGCAAATCCATGAGGGCAGGGCCCATGTTTATTTTGCTCACACTGTGTACTCAATGTCTGGCATAGTACTTGGCACAGCAGGGGACACAAGATATATTTGTTGCATAAAGGAAGGAAGACATAGAAGCCAGTCTAACGTATTTGTACTTAATTCAATAGGCAAAGAGTAGTATTCAAATGAGCATTTTCAGATTTCTCACACAGAGTTCGATCTTAGCCAACAATGAAGCCTTCTTTAGGAGTCCTGTGCAGATATATTGGTTTCATGCAGGCCTCCTCTCACCATCATTAGGTGTCCTTCAGTCTGGATAACATGGAAATGAAGAAGCAACAAGAATCCATCTGGGTGGTTCTCCTGTAATCCTTTAGGGCAGTGTTAGTCATTGGAATCTCATGATATATTAATGATTCTGCCATTATGGAAAGATACCTATAATCCCAATCTTGGGGTAAGTAGCTGTCTTTATAGCAGACATTGTCAGAGCATTTAATCTGATAATACAGAATGGTGAGTAGTAAGAGAAGGCTGTTAATACAGAACATTTTCCAAACGTATATGACCAGGGAATCCTTGTTAGTTGCATAACAACTGTTAACATCTCAAGGGACAGTAATATTCTGAAGGACAATTTGGCAAATGTTGCACCAAGGTTTAATAACAATTCCAAGAGGGGAAGAAAATCATATCACATTTATTTTTAGTTGACATGGGTAGAAACTCCCTATACTGCATACACATTACATAGGTGGAGTCCAAAGGAACGGTAGGTTGCATCATTGTTCTGAAATAATTGATTCCCCCTTCCATGTGAGAAGATTATCGATTCCTGCCTGTTGCTGTGGGTCTTGCAGTAGCTTCTGTGGGGAGTGGGGGGGTGAGTCCCTGCCCAGTTGATTCTGGACTTGAGCCATGGAAGGGCTTTGTGAGTGGACATGGTGTGGTACATGACAGAGCACAAGCTTTAAGGAGCATCTGGAGCAAACTCCATTTGTAGCTGACTTTTTTATACTTCATAGGAGAAAAGTTGAATTCTTGTCCTGCCTAAAAACAACTTGACAAATTGAAAAAAACCTTAATCAACCTAGATAAAGATTTGTAGATTAGTGTAGGCTCTAGTGTGCTGGCATATGTGAGAAGAAATCTCAATATATCAAACCAAATGAATCAAATGAAATCAATGAACACACAGAAGTGGACACTCCTGGCCAGTCCTGCTGGTGTTATTTGCCTCCCTCTAGAGCACATTACTTTTTAAATAGTCTCCCCAGATTTCCTCATAGTTCTCATCAATGGGATGAGCAGGAAGCCAGCTGCCCAGCGGCACTAAATTCTGGGACATCCCAGGTTTGGGAGGACTCTTGAATAAGAACAAAAGGGTAAAGGGAATGATCTTTATCCAAGGAAACAATGTTTCTCCTTCCCCATCCCTTCCTCTTTGCTTCTTATCTTCTCAATCCATACTGTAACCCTTTAGCTGATCTGTTTTGTGGTGCGTATTATAGCAGCATTTTGGAAATCTCGGCTTTAGTAGGCAGAGAATTTGGTTCATCTGTGGTTTAGGAGCCCCTGTGACATTAGCTCCCTCACACTTATGTCTTGTCCAGGTTCAGTATTTTCCCATCAGCTTTCAGGTTGTTTATTTTTTTTTACTTAAATTGAGAACACTATAGATGAAGGGCTGTGTGTGTGTGTGTGCGTGCGCGCATATGCCTACACGCGCGCAGCTGTTGAGAATGCTCATCTTCCTTCCTGGGTCATCTTAAAAAAATCTCCATGCAGCCCCTCTGGAAAACAGTGTGGAGGTTCCTCAAAAAATTAACAATAGAACTCCCCTATGACCCAGCAATAGCACTGCTAGGAATTTACCCAAGGGATACAGAAGTGCTGATGCATAGAGGCACATGTACCCCAATGTTCATAGCAGCACTCTCAACAATAACCAAAACATGGAAAGAGCCTAAGTGTCCATCAACAGACAAATGGATCAAGAAGATATGGTTTATCTATACGATGGAATACTACATGGCAATGAGAAAGAATGAAATCTGGCCATGTGTAGCAACATGGATGGACCTTGAGGGTGTTATGCTGAGTGAAATAAGTCAGGCAGAGGAGGACAGATACCATATGTTTGCACATATAGGAGGATTAGGAGGAACTTAACAGAGGACTAAGTGGGAGAAGAAGGGGAAAAATAGTGGGGGAGAGGGAGGGAGGCAAACCATGAGAGACTCTTGAATGTTGAGAACAAACTGAGGGCAGATGGGGTGGGGGGGAGGGGAAGGAGGGTGATGGGCATGGAGGAGGGCACTTGTGGGGATGAGCACTGGGTGTTATATGGAAACCAACTTGGCAATAAACTGTTAAAAAAAATAGAAATAAATAAATATTTAAAAAAATCTCCAAGCATATGCTACCTCATGGAAGCAAGTGTTTTTTTGCTGTGATGAGCTCATATCACCTCCTCTGAGAAGACTTTCCCAGCTTTAGGCCATCACTTTCTTCTTTACCTTCTCACAAATGTTTGCTCCTTCCTCTGTAAGTAAGTCTCTATTTTCATGTCTGTTTCTCCCACTGGAAAGAGCACCTTGAGGACAGGAATTGAGCTTTGGTGGTTTTTGTAACTCAGCATGTGGCATAGAACCAAGAACATTATGTGAGCTCAGTACATATTTGAGGGATGAGGATATGCATCCCCATAATTATAGACTTGCATATTTTAATAATATAGCTACTGAAAATATCCATACAAAATCCAAAACACCAAAAGGGCTCATCATAAGCCCAGCCAAGAGTCACTGAGAAAATAATAATCATATCGGCTCCTCTGATTTCCTCCTAGCTGGCCAGCCTTTCTGGGTGGGTTTTGCTTACCTGTCCAAAATCTCTAGGTAACTGGATCAAAAACATGCAGGACCCTATGACTTCTCAGTTTTCCTGTGTGCCCCCAAATGTGTGGAAATTCTTGGTCTCTGAGAACCCTTGGACTCTAGCTCAGAGTGATTCTAGGGTCTCCACTAACACTGAAAAGTGAAAATATGGTGCAGATTTGGAACTTACTGCAGCCCAGAGTCAGTGATGAGCACCAAATTCTGGAAAATCTTACGATCTCAGAATCATTTACTCATACAAATACATTTATACAATTTGTCAGATTCAACGATAAGCAAAAGCAGATATTGTCCTTGATCTTTCAGAGCTTACAGGCTAGAAAAATAGACATTAATTAAATTAATGAAATAATACTACAAACTGATATATGAAAGCATATTTAACCTCCCCCCCCCCTCCAAATCTGAACTTGCTGGGAGATCTCAAGACATCTCTGAGGGATTGATGTGCCAATTTTGATTCAAAAGATGAGTAGAAGCAAAATAGGTGAAGAGATAGGAGATAGGAAGAGATAGGAGAAGTGTTCCCTAAGGATGGAGTAATATAGTGTGCAAAGGTCCTGGGGTGGGAGGTACCTGTGCTTTCAGCAACTCAGAGGTCATCTGGTTTTTTGTTTTTTTTTTTTTAATTTTTTTTTTTTTAATGTTTTATTTCTAGGAGAGAGAGAGAGACAGCGTGAGCAGGGGAGGGTCAGAGAGAGAAGGAGTCACAGACTGAAACAGGCTCCAGGGTCTGAGCTGGCAGTCAGCACAGAGCCCGACGCGGGGCTCGAACCCACGAACCGCGAGATCATGACCTAAGTGAAAGTCGGACGCTTAACCGACTAAGCCACCCAGGAGCCCCTCAAAGGTCATCTGTTTGTCAGGAGCAGGGGAAATGAAGAGTGGGGGTAAGAAGTATTGGAGGTGTAGGTGAGAAGGGGTCAGCCTGTGCAGCGTTGTAGAGGCCACTTTGGGGATTTTGATTGGTCTTTTACCTGTAAGCAATGGGAATTCACTGAAGAATTTTTTAAAATAAATGTTTATTCATTTTTGAGAGAGAGTGCACGAGTAGGGGAGTGACAGATAGAGGGAGGTACAGAGGATCTGCAACAGGCTCTGCACTGACAGCAGCAAGCCCAATGTGGGGCTTGAAGTCATGAACCATGAGATCATGAAATGAGCCAAAGCTGGACGCCCAACTGACTAAGCCAACCAGGTGAAGGATTTTTAATCAAGGGTATAACATAATCACATTTGTATGTTGAAAAAATTACTCTGGCTGCTGTGGGGAGGACATATTGGAAGGTCCAAGAGACCAGCTAGCTCATTCAGATTGATGAGATAATTCAAAGGAGAAAATGGAAATTTGAACCAAGGAGTTGGTAACAAAGGATGAAGAGGCATGCCTGGATTGGAGATGGAAGTGTTATTCACTGAGATAGGCAACCTCAGGAAAGGACCATATTTGGAAGGAACATCTTGATTTTAGTTCTGGAGTTGAGTTAAAGTGAGTTTGAGACTTCTAAGTGGACATATTGAACAGTCATTGGGCACATAGGTATTAACTCATGCAGTCACTCATATTTACTGATTACCCACCACATGAGAATTACAGTATTGAGAATTGTGTGGAACAGAAATATATACTAAATTTGGAATCCCCTCTTGAGGACCTTAAAACTTGTGTGACAGTCATGAGGAATGGCTGAGCGTATTGAGTATAGTGAAATGAGGGCTTGAGAGGTTAGATATGATAGCTGTCTTCAAATATTCGAAAATATAAAGGTAGAACTTAGTCTGTGTTGTTTCAGAATGCACAAAAAACACCAACATATAAAGTTATAAGGATCTCTGTGACTTATTTATTTTTTATTTGGAAGTTTGTGTCTCTTAATGTTCTTTATCTATTTCTCCTATCCCTCCACTCAGCCTCCTTCTGTGATGTTGACTACACTTACCATGACAAAGCACTGAATAATGATAAAATTGTCAAATTAATATGTTGTGCACCAGAAACTAAGATAACATTATATGTTAATTATATTTTTTAAAAAGTTATGGGGAAGCAAACCTCAAGTTGGAATAAGTGATTTTTTTTAAAAAGTAGGCTCCATGCCCTGTGTGGGACTTGAACTCATCACCCTGAGAGCAAGACCTGAGATCAAGAATTGGACACGCCACCAACGGAGCCCCCCAGATGCCCAAAGAAGTGATTTTTAAAAATAAGAACTGTCACTGAAAAAATTTTAATTGAGTTTGGATGATCATTTATTCAATTAATATTTAATGTACATATACACTGAATGGAAGGATTCTTGCTTGGCCTCTAAGATCCCTTCTGGCTTTCAAATTCAATGATTCTAATTTTCTGTTTAAAGCCTTAGTTGCTCAGAATGAAGGTCACAACCTGGATTTCCTTAGTCCATTTCCCTATTTGGACCCTACCTGGACGTTCCCTGGGCACTTGCAGGGTGCTGTAATGAGTAATTTCTTCCAAGTTGTGACCCCTTTAGAAAATATGAGATATAGTCTAAGAATCACATTCTCTTTCTTGGCTGGCTGTGGCCTGCTCTGACACAGAGGAAAAGGTGTACTCCAATTCCCTTCTTTTCTTTTGCCAGTCACTCCATAGCATGGTTCCATGATGTTGGATGGTCTGTTTGTAAGTTCAGCCAGTTGATGGCACTGGGCTACTGGATGGACACAAGCCACTGCCTTTTTGCTGCCATTGAGCAATTACATCTTCCATTTCTAGCCACAAAGGATGCCCAAGGACTCCTTTGTTTGGGAGCCCAGTGAAAGTGGCATGCCTATTACCGTGCCCTGACAGTTGAACTCAGAGATCTTTTAGAGCCTGGGCAGACATTCTCTGAGATTTCTCTTCACTGCTCTGAACTCTTTCAAGTGAGCACTTTTTATGATAGATAAGAGTCACAGAAAGCAGGATAATGGGGACGACAATAATATGACTTTAGTCAACTCTCAATTGCCTTTACCAATGAAGTGGGGAAGAACATGGACATTACAGAAATATCAGTTGACATTCTTGTCATTCATTTGGCTTTGGAAGTTTTGCAGAAACACTTGATTCATGTTTATAGTATGCTAGGGCCTTTGGTGACCCTATCTCCACCTCAGTCTGCAGCTCCAGGTAATATAGAAAATATTTTCTTTTTTTTAGAGTTTATTTATTTATTTTGAGAGAGAGAGAGAAAGCACAAGTGAGGGAGGGTCAGAGAGAGAGGGAGAGAGAAAGAATCCCAAGCAAGTTCTGCATTGTCAACACAGAGCCCAATGTGGGGCTTGAAATCATGAACCCTGAGATCATGACCTGAATTGAAGTAGGACACTTAACCAAATGAACCACCCAGGTGTCCGTATATAAAAGATATTCTCAATTACCTCCCGGTAAGCTCAGGGAATTTCTCTAGGTCTCTAATTTTGACTCTCTCAGACCATTGTTGGGCACTCTGCTTGCATTCTTCTTCCTTGGCTCCAGACTCTATTTTTTATGCACACCCCATGTCTATCTCAGGTTCTGAGTTGCCTCACCCCACCCTGAATCAGAACTTCACATTCTCATTTGTCCTGAAGGATGAATGGACAATTAGATATACATGCTCTCACTCTCGTCCTTTTTCTTCCCAATCAGACTTAATCAGACACTAATCATTCATATTCTTTTTTTCTGGCTTGTTCTTGAGTTGAAGGTATGTGGCACAAGGTTCTGGGTTATAGTGTGTGGTAAAAAGGACATTGACTCAATTAATATTAATTCATTTCCTAATCGGCTTGTGGATGAATGAGAAATGATCATACCTGGAATTTATATAAAGCCTTCTTCCAAGAAGCATACAAGGACACGATAACACCTCAATAACTCCAAGAGAATATTTATTATATTGGTAACACAAATAATCTGTAACATGATTTGGAGATGACTGATTGCTTGTCGTGAGTCCCACACCTGGCTGCACATCAGCATCCCTTCAGGAGCTTTTTACAAATAAGGATTTTTTGGTTAGCATTTGGGAAAACCAGATTTATATTTCTCTACCTCACTGAAATTTTTCAATAGTGATGGCTTCCCTGGACTGGTGCTTCTTGAACGTTAACATGCATATAACCCACCTAGGGAATTTTGTTAAAATGCAGATTCTGATTCACTAGATCGAGGGCAAGTGCATGAGCTTTTTCATTCTGACAAAATTCCAAGTGATGCTGATGCTGTCTATCTAGAGACCACACTTGAAATAGCAAGATCTTAGACTGGAAAGTGGGGAGAGGGCAAGGCATGGAGGTTGAATTACCTGAGAAACCGGAGCTTCATGCCCACACCACTTCAATAAAAATCTCTGGAGATGTATTCCAGACCTTGGTATTTTTACAGAATTTCCCCCCAGATGATTAAAATATGCAGTTGGAATTGAGACCCATTGTTCAAGAGATGCCTTGACCACATCTAATGTCCATTTCTCTATAGTGAGGGCAGGAAAACTTGGCCACATCTTCCCTGTACTAAAATAATAGTTTTGTTGCTTACAGCAGAACTTCTCAGAGCATGTCCTTGAACCACGTGCATCAGAATCACATGGACACTTATTATAAATGCATGTTCCCAGGCTTGCCCCCAGATAGACTGAATCAGAATCTTTGTAGCTAGGGCTCAAAAGTATAAATAGAAACAATCTCTCCAGGTGCTTCACATGCACAGTGAAGTTTGAGAAATACTGGCATATAAAATCAAATCTGTTTAGCCTTGTAGGTCAAGGGTTTCTAAACAAGTTGGTCTCAACCAGAGTTTTGGAGCCTTCTCTTTCCCTGCTCTGTTGTGTTAATCTCCTGTGGTAGGCAGCTTCTAGGACGACCCCTCAGTGATCTCTCATCCCTGGTGTTCATATTCTTGTGTAATCACTCACTTCCCTTGAGTGTGAGCTGCACTTACTGATTCACTTCTACTGAATAGAAAATGGCAGAAGCAATGAGATTTCACTTCTAAGATTAGGTTACAGAAAGACAGTGCCTTCCATCTTGGAAATCTTCTTTCAAAGTCCTTGCTCTAGGGAAGCAAGCTTCTATGTTATGTGGAGGTATACAGAGATGCTCACATAAGAATCACAAACATCCACTTGAGTGAGTTTGGAAGTGGATCCTTTTTCGGTCAATGCTTAATGACTGTCGCCCCAGCTGACCCTTTGACTGATGAGAGACCTCAAGGCAAAGGACCTTGCGAAGCCACATCTGGATTCTTGACTTACAGGAAACCTCTAAATATCGTGGTAATTTGTTTATTTATTTATTATTATTATTTTTTATTTATTTCTGAGAGAGGGAGAGACAGTGTGAGCAGGGGAGCATCAGAGTGAGGGGGAGACACAGAATCTGAAGCAGGCTCCAGGCTCTGAGCTAGCTGTCAGCACAGAACCTGATGCAGGGCTCAAACCCAAGAACTGTGAGATCATGACCTGAGCCAAAGTCGGATGCTTAACCGACTGAGCCACCCAGGAGCCCTAGTAATTTGTTATGTAACAATAAATTACTAGTACAACCACTTTGAAATACCCTCTTTCTTTTCACTTACCCAAGTCCCACTGGTTTCAAGCCTGAGCTATTCCAAGAAACTTTGCTCATAGTGATTGCCTTCTCATTGGCTCCTAGAGCACTGCATATGAAGCCAGTGTCCTCATTGTTATATAGTATGTGTTTTCTTGTATTTTTGTATTCGTCTGTAATATTTAATTGTAATTCTACTGCTGCCTTTAAAATAAATTGTAGACACATTAAGGAGACTAGAACTTAGGCTAGAACTTGACTTACAGTGATTTCTATTCCCACAACCTACCCCAATATTATAAGTACAATAATCGCCCTATAAATAAATGTGTGAAGAAGATGAGAGTGCATGGGAAGGAATATTGAATAGAAGGTATCAAGAGAGCTGTTGTTCTCATAAACTCAAGGTCTACTTTGCATCATAATGCCTGAGTTGTAACTTAATGTGGAGAGAGGATTCCAGACTAGTGATTTGAGCAGAAAAACAAACAGTTGGCTACTGAAGCCAACAGGGTGAAAGCGCTTCCTCAAAGATTTTTTTTTTTTCCTCAAAGATTATTAAATGTTTATATCTATAAGTCCTCCTGCCTGTCGATCTACTTAATAGGTTCCTCCAGGCCTTGGCTTCCTGTAGTCTCAGAGACTTTTGGCTCATCCATTTCAACTTGGGACTTGGGATCTTTTTTTCTTTCTTTTCTTTTTTTATTCAGCTGAATCATGACCAACTCACAGATTCCACATTTCCACAAGTATTAGTGTCCAAGATCTCTCTCAGCAACCGACATGAAGGAGATTGTGTTATCCCTCCCTGTCCATCCCCATATTCCCCCTCCCCCCACCAGTCTGAACTCCTCTGTGGCTAAGGGATGATATAAAACTTTCAATATCTGAAATAGTTAGGGAGCATTTCAGAAAATGACTCTATTCCTCCTTCTTCACAGAGTAAGAGTTAAAGCTATCTCTAATAGCTTTGAAAATTTTGATTAGGATGGTAATGGAAAACCATCCTTGCTTTGTCTAGTTTATGCACACGAATGCTTTCACAATAAAGAGTTTGGAATGAGCTACAATGTTCATGATAGTAGAAATTCTGTTCATCTCAGTCTGCCTCTGCAATAAGAAAACATTCTCAGCATTGAAGATTGGGTTTCTTTTCAACCTTTTCTCAGAAGTCCCTGAGAGTCAGGTGCAGGGCCCCCTTGGTTGCTTTGCATACACCCTAATGAACTTTTCTGTCCTCTTTGACTGATAACTAAGCCCTCTCTCAACCAACCACAAAGATAAGGCCCTTGGCCCAACTTAGCTCTTGTCTCTCTTATCAGATGTTACTGTTGAGATAATCAGGTGGTCTCCCCTCAGTGTAGTGCACATTTTAGCCACAGGTGGTCTTCTCGTTGGACCTGCCCCCTCGGTTTGACCCAAGGGTTCTGAGAAGACCAGAAGCAGGGCTATAGCACTGTGGATATCAGACGCACAGTAGTAGGTCCCAGTGTCTTTTATTGTTGCTCTTTGAATGCCAAGTATACATTGGCCCTTTAAAGCATCAATGTTCCCTTTGAAATTACTGCTTATATTGTTATTAGAACTGTTGCTTTGTCTGTACACTAAAGTCAGGGAGTTATTTTCATTCTTTTTATACCAGCTCACTTGATAGTCCTTCAAGTCCCCTCCCATTATGCTGCAACGGAAGGTGGCAGGCTCTCCAACTAGAACAGTCAGGGTTTCAGAGTCTGGTGTCAAAATGATATCCAATGAGACCCCTGAAAGGGAAAGCCCAGGTGGAGAAGTGATGGAGAACTGCCTCCATCCTAATGGGATGGATGTCAGAGCCAAGCTTGGCAATGGCCCTCCCCGCAGACCCCCCCCCCCCCCCCCCCCCCCCCCCCCCCAGCAAACCTTTCTTTCAGCACATTTCCCTAAGAGTGAAAGGCCCAGTGGGTTGTCCTTACTTGCACAGAAGAGGGTGAGGTAGAAGAGGGGACAGGTCCACAGCATGGCTTTGTGGGGAAGGCTCTGCAGTATGCTGGTGCTTCCTGGCTGTCCCTGATCAGCTGCTGTCTGCCCAGGAGAAGTTTTGTCGGTTATAAAGGTGGTTGGGTGTTAGTCACTTCCTCACATCTCTGTGTGTGTGTGTGAGGAAGGTGTGACAGGCCAGCAAGGTCACAGATTTATCCAACAAACTCTGGCTAATTGCTTATTGCAGGCCAGATACTATTTGGGAGAAGAGGAGGTGAATAAGACATGGCTTCTGTCTTCAAAACACTCAGTTTTTTTGGGAGGCAGACATAGAGCAAATACGAAGGAGTGTTAAGTACTATAGAAGAGGTAGATACAAAATCCTCCAGGAGTGTGGAGGAGGGAACTGTCTCTGCCTGGGACATGAAGAAGATTCCACCCCGAAGAAAGTTGAGTAGGGCTTTTTCAGCCTCTGCTTCAGAGGGCATTCCCAGGGGAGAGGGCATTCTGCAGGGTGTGGTTATTCTCCCGCCTTGTCATTCCTGTGCTGGTCCCTTTTCCTTTGGCCTCTGCCACTCCTGCTTCAGTCTGAGCCTTCCTCTCCTGTTGCATGTTGCTATACTCTTCCAAGAGGTCTTCTTCCTGCTTCTAGACTCTCCCCATTTTCATCCTTTCTCCAAGTGGCCATCATACAGATTTTTCTTCAGACCAGGGGAGATCAGGCATCTGATCACCTCTGCTGAAACTCCTTTAGTAGCTTCCCCTGGACTTTAGGAAAATATGAAAATCTTATGGCCATAATTACCTCCAGATCTGCTTTTGGTATCCAGTTTCACTTTTGGCCACTTGCACTCAATATTTCAGCTGCACAAAAATACTTGCAGGTTCAAACATGTATCAGTCTTTATAGTACCAGTGTTTGCACTAGCTTCTCCTTCCTGGAAAAACCAGACCTTCCCCTTCCTTCCCCCACCTCAACTTGAGGGAAGTGTCCCCCAGGTTCCCTGAGCTTGTTGGGTCATGGTGCTTACCGCCTTTATTATAATTATCTGATAATTTGTTGGTTTTCTGCACTGGGCTTTAAGATGCATTAGAACACTGACTGTGTCTTATTTATTGCATTCTCAGTGCCCAGCACAGAGCTTGTCAATATTAGGAGCTTAGCAGAGATTTGCTGGTCTATGTAGGATTTCTGACTGGAGTCTTCTGACTCTTTTTTTTTAATTTTTTAAATGTTTTATTTATTTCTGAGAGAGAAAGAGACAGCGTGAGCAGGGGAGGATCAGAGAGAGAGGGAGACACAGAATCTGAAGCAGGCTCCAGGCTCTGAGCTAGCTGTCAGCACAGAGCCTGATGTGGGGCTCAAACCCACAAACCATGAGATCATGACCTGAGCTGAAGTCGGGTGCTTAACTGACTGAGCTACCCAGGCGCCCCAAGGAGTCTCCTGACTCTCAAGGAGCATTCTGGGTTGCTCATCTGGTGAAGAATGGGATTAGGGAAGAATTTGCCAGCAACCCAGGCCAAAACCTGGAGAAGCAGGTCTTCTACTTATTCTTGTAGGTGTAGGGAGAGGCAGGTCCTCTGCAACAGCAGGATGGCTCCCAGCTAGGTAGACCCTGCTTGTATTGCTATGGTGAACATTCTGATATTGCCCATAGGTGTCTAAGTGGTATCACTACCCATCATTTATGTGCAAAAGGAGCACTGGCTGTGCAGGTCTAATGGCTCTGGGTTTTGAATCTTCCTTTGCAACTTACCAGGAGCTGGACAAGTTATTTTAAGTTTTGATTTCCTCATCTGCAAATAGGGTCATTGTAGTTACTGTGCAGGGATGTTGTGAGGTTGAAATGAGAAAACACATGTGAAGTAGCACTTACCCCCATGCCTGACACACAGTGGAAAGCCCATCATAGATGCTGGTTCTTTGTCACATCTCTTCTACTTTGTCATGGTTGGATTAGTGACCTACTCATAGCTCCCTACCTGAACCATCATCCCCAAGGGAGACATAGAGCTTGTCATTTCAAGTGTGGTACAGAACGTTCTGCTGAGGGAAGGAGGTATTGGCTGAGCTCCATTAGGCTGTCTGTAAGACTCTGCGCAGGTAAATGATGTGTCAGAGATGAATGGGCAGTGTCACTAACTTCTACACCCTTCAGCAAAGGAGTCTCTGGTAGCTAAAGATGGAGGTCCATAGGCACTGGAGCCCAGTCTTTTTTTGTCCATTTTGAATGAAGAAAGAAGAGGAAGACTTGAAGAAGCAAAAAGACCCCCAGGGTCAGATCAAATCAACTCACACTGGCTCCTACATGCTCAAGTTCTGTGCATTTTCTCTGATGGCCATTGCCACTCAGGGTCTTTAGTATCAAACGTCTATCCAGAGGATCGCTGGAATATTAGTGGGACAGAGTGCCAGAATTTCTGATTTTCTCTCTAATTGGAAGTTTCAGGAGCCTACATTGCCTTTGATTTGAGAACACATCCACTCTTTCCCCACTCCCTTTGAGTTCTTTGGGAGAAAAAAGAAAGAAATTTAGCTTGCTTTATCTCGTACTCATTACCCTCAAACTTCCCACGTAGAGCTTTAGTGACAACAAAGGCAGACTCTGGGGTGTGCTCACGATTTATCTCTGTTCAGGCACGGCAGTTATTAGCAGTTTGCCCTGTTTCTAGTTGCCATCTTTGCTCTTTGGTTTCTCTGACTGGACAAGCAACTGAAGAACAGGAATGGAGGTGAGTGAAAAGAGAGAAAATGCCATTTCTATGTCCCTTGGCCAGGACCTCCACTGCCTAGTGTCCCAGGACAGCCTTCAGTAAGTAAGTGGTACTTCTCGGTCTGGCTGCTTTGGGCTCTGCATGCTCAGACAGCTGGGATCGCTTTGTTTCTCTGATGTGTTTTCATTGAAATGTCTGAGTCCCACTGGTTGTGTTAAAGCAAACATAAGATATTTTTGGAAATTAGTGAGGAATTTCAATGGATGTCAAAGAAAATCACAGTGTCATTTGTCTCTAAAAAGATTTTGGCTGCCACTATTCCATCTGCGACTCACTTCCCCAGCTGTGTGGCACTGAATGAGACAGCTGCCAAGCAGAGCAGTGGAGAGGCAGGCTGGGACTCTTCTGAGTTGTAACTCTGCTTCTGTTACTGACTTGGGGCCTTGAGATGTAAATAAAAACTTTTCCATATTTAGTCTCAGCTCAGTTCCTTTAAAGTTTTCCTGGCTCCCACCTCCCAACTCATCCTGAAATCTCAAGGCCCTAATACCAATCCATGCTTTCATCCTGAAACATTCCTGTAATCGCTACCACCAAGTACTTCTCTTGCTCCCATGAGTGTCTCCTCTGTTGGGCTATAAGCCCTGCTAGTGTGAACTCCAGAATGGCAGAGAGCTTATATCATTTGTCTTGAACCTTGGCTCTTGGCATAGTGTCTGGCACATAGTAAACTCTCTCTTTCTCTCTCTCTCTCCCCCTATATATATATATATATATATATTTAGAGTATATAAAATTACATTAAATATATATATAGAGAGAGTATATATGTATATATATTTAATGTAATTTATTGTCAAATTGGCTAACATACAGTGTGTAAAGTGTACTCTACCTCAATACATATTTTTGAATAAAAAATGAAGCATGCCAATTCTTTTTTTAAATAATTTTAAATTTTATTTATTTTTGAAAGACACACATAGAGAAATATAACATGAGCAGGGGAGGGGCAGAGAGAAAGGGAGACAAAGAATCTGAAGCAAGCTCCAAGCTCTGAGCTGTCAGCACAGAGCCTGATGTGGGGCTTGAACTCACCAAATGTGAAGATCATGACCTGAGCTGAAGTCAGAGGCTTCACTGACTGAGCCACCCAGGTGCCCCGAACCATGCCAATTCCATACTTTGAGACTTATCGATACTTATGAGCACTTTTTTTTTTTTTTTTTAATTTATTTTCTTATTTTGAGAGAGACAGAGACAGTGTAAGCAGGGGAAGGGCAGAAAGAGAGGAAGAGAGGGAATCCCAAGTAGGCTCTGTGATGACAGCATATGAAATCATGACTTGAGCCAAAACTGAGAGTCAGATGCTCAAGCAACCCAGGTGCCCCTTGATGAGCATTTGTTAACCTTCTCACTCACCTTTTCTTCTATGTCTGTCCTTCAAGGACCACATGGGGAGACTGGAGGGCTTCCAGTTAGTCGATGAGGCAGTTGGGACAGATCACTACCAAGAAACCTGCCCTTGAGAAGCACTTTTCAGTCCATACATAGGTCTCTAATGATTTTGTTTTTCTTCCAGACTTTTCTTTGACTCTGGTAGTCATAGGTTTTGTAAAGGAAGAAAGATTATTTCTCTCACAGAGTCTCTTAGCGTGGCGGAATCAGAGACCTGGAATTATGGGGTTGTTATTCCACTGGCAGAGAACACAGTGGGGTTGCTAGGGTTGTAAGCGTCCTTTAGAAAACCTGAGTTCTCCAATTTAACATTCAGCAATTCTGGAGATGTGTCATCAATAACCCCGAGGTGCCCTGGAGAAAAGCAAGCCCAGGAGGAAAGAGACCTCCTCACTCACCAGACACTCTCTGGGTCTGTGCCCATCCCAGCAGGGTTAAGACTTTGAAATCTGATCCCCAAAGCCAAATTGTGCAGAGGGTTTTCCTCCACTTCTTTATCCGAAGAAAAGCCTCCGCCTCCTATTTTGTGTGATTCTGTGCCCTTAAAGGGCTGTTCTTGGGGGGCACCAGTGCTGATGAGCCCATATGGTGGCTGCAAATGAGAAAGCCAGCAAGACAGCAGGGGATGAGGATTTCCACTGAAGAATAAATGCAGGATCTGAGACAGCAGGAGATGCGCATGTTCAGAGGAGAAAACAGAGGAGACAGTTCTATTTACTCCTAGTTCTCAGCTCAGCAGGTCACACCAAGGAGTTTCCCTGGTTCCTTAATATAAGCAGAGGCTGAAATGGATGTGTCCTTGTAGAGCCCATGTACCTTTGGAACCTTAGGATCATCTTCATTTGATGGTTTTTTAGGATGTCATAAGGTCAGGCGTGCTTTGACTTCATTTGTCATGTTCTTGGAGATGTGAAGTCATGGAGTATGCTTGTGATGTTGATGCAACGAGTTCCTCATTTATGATTACGCTCATAAACAACTTTAATTTTATAAATGATTCCACTATCCTTTTAATAAGTGGGGGCTACTGTTGTATTTTAATATCTCATAAAGTCTATGTTTGCTTGTATTATGAGGGTCAAGCAGAAATTGCTTTCCTTTGGTTTTATTTTTTTCTATGTAAGAAGCCTTTTAATAATATATCGGCAACTAGTGAAAAAGGTCCTGAAGATCTTTTGAATTGTGTTTCTCTCTATTTTCATTGATATTTCATTCTTACTAGATGGGATACAGATATATAAAAAATGTTTAGTTGCCCAAGAGATTGACTTATTTTTTTTATCAGTACATTCCTCAAGGCCTAACCCAGCCCAGTGGTAGGGACATGATGAGTAATTATCATCATGATAGCATCACCATCAGCAACAAGGGTAACTGGTGCTTACCGAGTGCTTCCTATGTGGCAAGCATAGCTCTAAGTGCATGACATGTAATACTTCACTTAATTATTGCAACAATTCTCTAAGGTAGATATTATTATTATCATTATTTTAAAATTTTTGCAAATTTTTTATTAAGTAATCTCTATGCCCAACATAGGGCTTCATTTCATGACCTTGAGGTCAAAAGTCGCATGCTCTACAAACTGAGCCAGCCAGATGCCTCTATTACCATTATTTCCTTGATGAGGAAAGCAAGGCATAAATTAACTTGCCCAAGGTCATATAGCTAGTTAGTTGGTAAATGGAAGATTTGGGATTCAAAATTTAAGAAGTCTGGATTTCAAGTCTGTTTCAGTCATTGATACTGTACTGCCAACTCTACATCTATCTATCTATCTATCATCTCATTTCCTAGGCATATATATATATATTTATATATATAAAATGTACACACATATATATGTATCTATCTATCATCTATCTAATTTTCTAGGCATATATATGTGTGTATATATATGTAATGTACATATATATGTGTATATATATACACATATATAATTTCTTTCCAGGTTTTTAGAAATGTTGATAGGTTTTCAAGGGTGTGTGATTAAGATGTTGATTGTTGGCTTTCAGTCTGTATGTGTGTCCAATTCATTTGTCTTTCTGGGTGTTAAGGACTGTGCCTTTATCTGTCAGGTCAAAGGCTCAAGTAATTCAACAGTATTTAATAAGGTCCCCTTAGTTTTGAATGAATGAATGGAGGAATGAATGGGGGAAGGTTCAAGATAACACTGAACACCTTCTGTCTCGTTGGATGACCCTCTGAATTTCTGGTGTCACATTTGCTTGAGGCTTACAGTTTTTATTTCATGTGATACACAGTATGTATCATGGTGCCGAACAGCACAGTAGTAAATGGCTTTGTCTCTTGGCTGCACACACTTAATGGTTAAGGTACTGGAGGACAATGTTCTGTTCACAAACAGCTGGTAATGTTCCAATTCCGTGGTGCCTTGAGAGGCATGGCAGATGTAGGTGAGCCTTTGGTCAGCTCTTTGCAGATACCAGTACACAGACTCAAAATTTTTATCAGGAATGTTATATTGGCATCGAAACTCCACATCTGTCCCAATCACGGCAGTTATGCTGGAAGATTGTATAATCTGAGTCTTGCAGGAGCCATCTGGAAAAGCAAAAAGGATAGGACATGAGAAATGAGAAAGGAAGGAAAATTGCACCCATTTACCTGGGAGCCACTTACAGAGGAAGGGCAGCACAAGGCAGAGAAGCCGGTGCATGGTGCGTCTACAGTTCTTCTCTGTGCTGTTTACCAGGAAGCCTACTTTGCATGCAGAATGCACTTGGGCCACCTTATCTGCAACAGCCATGTGGCTGCTTCATTGCTGCAGCAATAAAGGAAAGAGGTCCTTGGGGGTGGTTGGTGCTCGCTATCGAAAGACACACTCAGATTTGTTCAAAGGCAGCAGTCCAACAGGCCCCTTTAGAGGAGGCTCTGGCGCTCCTCTGCCACTCGGGGCCTGTGTTTTCAGCATCTGGTGCCATTCTCTTATCAGCCCCAAGAGGCTTATTCTTTGAAAGGAAACAACCAGGAAGACAGTCTTTTGTTGAAAGACATTTGGTGGGTCACGATCTCCTGGGTCCTTATTCCTGAGTTTGGGGGATCTAATGTGTACAGAAGGATGAGGAAAGGTATGAACAGTCATTTTCCTGGATGTAGTAGTGTAGGTTTGGTTGCCCACCTGGCAGTTTATGGTTATAGGACCCACACCACAGAAGCCAGCCAGGGAGGAAGTAATTTGTTCATTTTTAATTAATTGATGAACTAGTTGAGCATTCATTATATTTATTGAGCATCAATTATATGCAAGCTTTCTGCTGAGTGCTGAGGACACAATGGAAGCAAAAAACCAGTCCAAATTTCTGCCACTGTGGAGTTTAAAGTCTGATAATAATGTTTAACTTTGGGCAAGAGAAGGAGGTACAGCCCATCAAACAATATGTATGAGGCTGTGGAGGAGCAGGTGAAGGAGCTTCTGAGGTCTGCCCATATCCAGGCAGGGCTTTCTCCAAGTCAACACAGCTGGCTGTGAGCTCACCACAGAGGAGCACAGATTGGAATTTCCCCTGGTAACCCCCACCCCATCCGAGAGTCAGAGGGTTCCTTTTCTACCCACCTTCCCTTAGAACCATTTTCCTATCAGGAAATCATTCTATTTGTTGATGATCCAAAGTTTTGGAGTTCCTGACTTAGCACTGTTATCATTCTATTCTTGGAACAGAATCAGCTGGCTGCAATCGTTCCCACTGTGAAGATAACTGCATCTTTTGTGTGATAGCTTCCTTTTCATTGCGTACACAATGACTGCAGAGCCAGGAAATTCTAATTTGGGATAAATAATAAGCTATCTTTATGGCCAATCTTATTTGGAGAGGCAGGGCTGATGGAGGTCAAGGATTCTTTTTCTTTTATCGCCTTTGTCAAAGCTTTTACTCCCATGGCCGCCTCCATCTTACTTACCTCATCTTTTTCCTAGTATCTTTTACAAGACTACTCATCTTTCTGCAAGATAGTCTCATGAACAACTTTAAAGGCATAACAGGACAATGCACAAAGAAATAAGGAGACACCCCAGAATGCCTGGATTTAGGATTATACAGAAGAGAGGTGGGGATGGCTGAGGCCACACAGACACACAAACAGGCATGTGGGGTGGGGGTTGGGGGGTTGATGACATGGCAGTGGGGGTGCTGCACCAGAGCACATGGTGTGATGGGGTGGTCAGGAGTCTTCCCTAGACATGGCCATAGCAGTGTGAATGCTGTTTGGAAGCGGGCTGGGAAGATATATGTGTGCTCATGGGACTGCAGACAAGCTCACCAAAGACTCCTAAGGAAGGCCGTCCCTGGTCGGGGGGGGGAACGTCATACCCAAAGCCATTCTGGGTAGAGACTCGAACTTTTTAGGAGGATTGACACCTTAAGCCTAACATTTTAGGAGGACTGACACCTTAAGCCTTAATGTACTAAAAAACAAACAAGAATTAATTTTGGATGGCAAGGCCATGGACCATGGGAACTGGAGAATATTCTAGTACACAACCAGGGTGCCAGGAAGAGGCTTTCTTCTCCCATCTCCTTCAACCCCCCATATCATTCATTTACTTTTAAAGTGTCTCCTTAATCTTCTTCCTCTTTCCAGGTCCTTATTTCCCACCCTTCTCATTGTCTACCCCACTTTTTGCATTAATTTTATATCTGATCTCATGGCCACAGCAGCATGAAAAATAAAATCCCCCGGTTACTTATCAGGGCTGTGTGGCCCCGGAATTGTAAGAAAGGCCTATGGTTTCAAGGGAAACAATCTCAGACACTTCTTACCTAGGACAAGGTGTCAGAAAGTTAAGAATTCAGGAAAGATGATGAGACTTTTGAAATCACAAGGCAGGAGGATCTGTGACCTGCCATCAATGTCAAACCTGGTCATGAGACCTGGAACTGGAAATCAGAGCCCCAAGACAGGTCTGTATTGAATGCAGGAGCTAACCCTGGGGACCATCCTTGTCTCTCGGCTCTTATGTATTAACTGTCAATCTCCTCTCTTACAGAAATTTCTGTACATTGTTTCTTCCAGGTACAGAACTGAGACACTACCCTGGAGGCCTATCCCTTAATCACAGTGAAGGCATCTCGAGAAAGTACATAGGATAGGACACACTTAACATATGATCAACTCGGCTCCCCAATGGACAGTGATAGAAAAATGCTCTTTAGAATGAATTTCTTGTTTTCAATTTGTTTGCTCTCAGAAAAGGTATTCTCTAATTTACAGCATTTTTATGAGAAGGATTAGGACCAGCCATGTCCTTTGAACTGTATACTGAAATTTCAGCTAGAAATTTACAACAACAATTTATGTCTTACAAAGCGAGGGCTCTTCTTCTCTTTCCTTTTCTTCCCGCTTTGGCTGGAGAACTTCTTCTCCAAGACTATTGGGCATGTTGGGGTTCTGTCAGGAGAGTAGAGACTCTGGGTGAAGTTTAGAACACTCTTTCTTGTTGAAAAAACTAGCATAAGGTTTAGAATAAGTTTATTCATACCTAAAACAAATATCCACTCATTGCTGTGAAGATGATGAAGCTATCATAAAACTAGAGGCAGAGGTGCCTGGGCAGCTCAGTCTTTTGAGTGTCTGACTCTTGATTCCGGCTCAGGTTGTGATCCCAGGGTCATGGAATCAAGTCCCACATTGGGATCCATGCTGCACATGGAGACTGCTCGAGATTCTCTCTCTCTCTCTGTCTCTCTCTCTCTCCTCCTCTTCCCTGTTCATGAGTGTGTGAGCTCTCTCTCTAAAAAATGACAAACAACTAAATGCAGATGTTATATACTAAGATGGTAAGTGTTTGGTTAAAAACTAATTGGTGTCGGGTGCCTGGATGGCTCAGTCACTTATGTGTCAGGCTCTTGATTTTAGCTCGGGTCATGATCTCTCACGGTTCTTGAGATGGAGCCCTGCATAGTGCTCTGCACTTGGGATTCTCTCTCTCCCTCTCTCTCTGCCGCTCATGAGCTCTCTCTCTCTCAAATACATTAACTGGTCTCTTTCCAATTAGAATTAGGGACCAATTCCACCCCCATCCCATATGAATTTAATTGGGGCCATTGGTGTCCCATATATGGTGTTCTAAGACCTAAAAACACCATGTTTGCCCTGTTGGGCTGCGAAGATCAGACTTCACCTGAGATAGTGGAGGGTGTGGGGAGAGCTTCTTGGCAGGAAATGATTTTTCCCCTGTCCTGATTCAGGGCAGGAAAGAAGCTAGGCTTGGGTTCTGAACTTGGAGATGGATGTGGGGAATACCTGCAGATTTTTAATTGGGGCACAGACTTGTTCCTGCTATGTGAAAGCCCATGAGGAGACAGGATGGTCTCAAAATGTGCACTTCTTTCTCTCCTCAAGTGTGTAGCTGTATTCTAAACGATTATGGGAGCAGGCTGTGTCCACACTGCCATGGGATCTGTCGGGGGTGGGTATAGGGGACAGTAGCCCAGACATGAGTCTCATGAGATGGCCCAAGGTGGCGTGAAGAGGAGCTCCACCTCAGAGCTGTCGAGCCCCATGGGGCTCCAGTGTGGGATGAAATTACCATAAATCCCCCAGGGAGAGAATGGCTGCTTCATATTCCCGCAAGAGAGGCTGTGGTTACTGTGAGTCGGATATTAAGGAGACAATGTCTATGTTTTTTAATCCACAGGCTGGTGAGGTCTGAGAACACATGGGTGACATAATGAAGGACTTCCTAAAAGTAAGAAATTGAAATTCTTGAAGTGGTGTTTGAAATAACATCTGTACAACGACCACTGCTGTAATTAATCACCTGACTATCCTTAGCTGTCTCCAAGACTATGAATGCTCAGCAACTAATTGATGGCTTAAACTTTCAGTGTTATAAGAGCTAGAACACAGCAGCAGATCTGAAAATGGCCAATTTCAATTATGCATTTGTATACATGCATGCATGCATCCATTCACTCATTCAACAGACGTTTATTGCCAAGCACCGTGTGTGCTGCCAGGAGCTTACTTCTGAGTGGGTAGAAAAAGGTAGGAGTCTGCAACCCCTGGTCAGAGGCACAGATTGTTCCTGGTTAATGACATGATGAGGCAAGTTTTCCTTTCAGTCTCTTTCCCAGGGGACTGTGTCACCAATGGAGCCAAATCCTCTTTCCAATGAACTGCCTTTTATTCCTATGACGCCAGGCGCGGGGAGCCATTGTAATAGTGCTGGCTGCGCTGCTGCTCTCAGGGTGCTCCAGTGGTCCCCGGTTTTGGCTTCCAACCAGAGGCTGCATCCTGCTATGCCAGGGCAAGGTGGGCACGATGGAGCAGAGCCCCTGAAGAGATTTGGCTGGTCCAGCACTGCCCTCCAGTGGTCAAATGTAGGCATTTTGGGAAGGACGGATTCCTAGAGTGAGGCTGAGGTGGGTGTCTGTGGATTAACAAGGAGACTCAGGAGCGGCTCCCCCAGATGAGGTTGGCAAGGTAGGAACTGGAAGCCATAGTGGAGAAACTAAAGTGAAAATTAAAATTCATCAGCGACCGGGTACCTGGACTGCTATGTGTAGAGAGAACCAGAAATAAAGATCATATTGGTTTCCCAATTTGGGTTTTGCCAGGGGAAATAATGACTGGCTGACAAGATGACCAGCCTGCCTGGGGACCTAGGAAGTGTGGTGGTGATGATGGTGCGGAGATGGCCTAGAGCTGTACCCCCTTTACTCTCAGTCTAGCCTTGTCAAGGTTCTAGGAAAACATTGATCTCGAATAACTATCTTCAGCTTGATGGGCAGTGCAGGAATGAGCATGAATCTCCAGAAGTGAATTGGATGCAAATTTGTGTGTAATGAACTTTTAAAAAATTCGATTTGCAAAGGGATCCAGTCCATCGACTTACCTTAAGTCTGCTCTCAGCATTCTTCCTGGGACTCAAGGGGTCTTGGTCAGACTCCCTATATCTTACACATAGGTGGTTCAGTAACTTGACTTTGGAGGGAAGTTTCTCCTTCTTAACATCAAGAAGTCTTCCCCTCAACTCCCCTATTTGGGCCAGTGCCACTGGAAGATGTCCAGCACAGCAGGACACAGTGCTGTCTCCCAGATCATGGGAGGGCTGAAGTAGCCTTGGCAGCCAGTCTGCTCTTGGCAAAATATGCAATTAATGTGACCTTTGCTTCCTTCTTTCTGTTTCATCTTAGCATGCAATGTCCTTCAGATATAGTATATTTTCCCTTCTGAGAGTTTCACCTCATCCTGCTTTATTTCTTCTCCTTCTATCACTTGGATTCCTGAACTTCCAACCTTGAAATCTTCCCTGTCCCTGTCCTGTTGCTCTTCTGAAAATATAGAGTAATGGGTTAGAGAAACTTCCCGAGCAAATTAAAAAACAGTATAAAACAAACAGTGGTTAGTTCAGGAGCTTAGTAACTGTAGCATCATGCATCAGTGGTCGAATTGCCCACATTGTTGCCTGTAAAATTCAAGCATCCGAAGCTGGAGAAGACCCCCAGTCTTTATGGTACACACGATGTTCATGCTGGGAATCAGGAGTGGGGCAGGAGGTCTGAGAGTAGTGTGAGGGGGAAGGATGGGACGTGGGCTCCTTGGTTGTAGGAGTCTTGGAGGACACAAGTGACAGTAACTCTGTGGGCGCCGGTGAGTGGTTGAACTCAAGCTTTCTAAAGTCAAGAGCTTGCCTTTCCTGCCCCTTAGAACTCCAGTGCCTCAGATGCCTAATAAACCACCACAGCACGGTGGTTAAGAAAGGATGCTTTAAAAATCCAGCAGTTTTGAATCTCAGTTCTTTCAGTTTCGTTTTTCAATTTTAGGCAAGTTTCCTAGCCTTTTTGAGCCTTGGACATCTCATCTGTAAAAACAGAGATAATGATACCTGCCCTCCCCACCAGGCATCTTTGAGGCTTAGAGGAGATGGTGCATGCAAAGCCCTGAGCATTGTGCCTGGCATATGGTCAGAGCTCAGAGTAGGTGTCTTAGTACTTCCATGTGCGCATGTGCAGACCTCTGCGAGTGCGTGAGAGTTTTCCAGTCAAAGCCCAACTTCACTACCAAATAAAATCAGCCCCATTTCAGAAGACAGCAATGCGCAGACATGGGGTTGAACAGATTCCCTCCCTAGACACCCTTTGCTGCTTCCCTTTTATAACCGGAAAGACTTTGCCCAAATTTCTAGGAACCAACATATTCTTGAACCCTGTCTAGAATGGAAGGACCCTCCTCGTATATAGAAGCTTTCGGTTGAAACAGGCCTCAGGTGTCAGTGGCTGACCATCCCCTTTTGCTTTGAGCCTGGCCACTCACTGTACAGTCGGCATGGCTGGGTCTTCTGCTCTGGACGGTGGTGACTGACCGGGTCTCAGGAGCTGCCAACACAAGAGGGACTTGGGAGGCTTTGTATTCAATCATCACTGAGAGCCTATTAGTAGAACAAGGTGCCATGCGGCCACTTGAAAGGCTGAGTGTCTAGAAATGGCCATTGCAGTGGAAAATCCTTCCGCTTGACTGACTGGGGCCAGATCTATGGCTTTAAAGCAATCGGCGCAGATGCCGAGCGAGGGGGTGCGTTCATTCTGTGCTCAATAAAACCAGTTTTATTCAGGGAAGTGAGTTGTTATCCCCTCGGGAAGGGTGAAGGTATAAAAACAGGTTGTAATTCTTGGAGAATCTAATTCCTCTGTTGCTGGAGACGGAAAGAGAAAGAGGGAGAGAGACGAGAGGTGGATGAAAGGGAGCTCTGTTGTCCTGGGGTAATTAGGCAGCTTGGATTTCTCCTGGAGCTTCAGGAGGGTGCCAGATGTGCCCAGGCCCTCTGTGCACCACCCCACAGAGCTAGCATCCAGAGTCCACCTCCTCCCCATGGTGGCCGCTCCTCGTGTCTGGGAATACATCAAAGGAGGTTTGATATTCATAACTGCTGTGAGTCATTTTCACATGGAGCTGTGGGGAGCTGCCTTCACCACAGCATGCTGTATTCAGCCCTTTGTAAGAACAGCTGAGCTGAACCAATCCCCCATTATGGGCGAGACTAGATTCCTCCTGGGAGACCCGGATTTGCCCCCAGACCCCTGTGCAGAATAAAATGGGTCTTTTTATTGAGAAATAGTTATTAAGACATCCTCCAGCCTTGCCTGGGCACCTCCACCGCCCACCGAGACAGCTCTGTGTCGAGTCTTCCACAAGAGTGTGGCCACCTCCAGGCCCTGCTGTTAGTGTCAATAACATCTGAAACTTCCCTGTTTCTCTTGCTCTGAGGACAAAGAACATCAACAAGATTCCAACCACAGCCACATTTCTTCTCAACTGGAGGAGGAAATTCTGCTCGCTCCTGTTGAGCGTGGCTATTGTTGGAAAATGCGTTGTGTGGGACACTCTTTGAGGGCTGGCAGAGGCTTGTGAAATTAAAGCCACAGGATTGCAGAGCTGGAAGGGGCCTTAGTCATCATCCAATTCCAGCCCTTCAAATTACAGATGAGAAAATGAGGCACAGGGAGGTTAAGTGACTTGTCTACAGTCACACAGACAAGTGAAGATTTCTGGCACATAGCCTCGTTTTCCAAAACCGGGAAGGAAATAGTGGCAGGGTGAATCTTGCTATTACTTTTCCACCAGAGACTGTGTTAGAGGTTTAACCTTTTTGGGAAGGGATGGGGACCAGGAGACTTGGTATCTGAGCTGTATCTCAGTTTTGCACCTCAGTTTCTCTGTATGAAGAATGGCTATATAAAACCTTTGGTTGGGAGGGTGGGAGAATTAATTAAGGGATGGCCACGCTGAAGGCTGGGGGTGGGGCAAAGTGTGGGGAGTGGGAAAGTGGGTGGAATATCAAAATAAAATATACTTTTGCTTGCTCCTAGACCCGGTAACAGTCCGTCAGGAGAAACCACTCTCCTAGTGAAAATATTTCACAGGCAGCAGGGCTAGACTCCCCATCTTTGCTTGGGGCAGCGTGAAAAAAAGTGTTGCCCTATCTGTGTGCATTTGAGTGCATTTTCATGTCATGGTGCGTCTTCAGTTCTGTTAGAAAAGCAAGCATGCCTTGCTCTTTAAAATATCCGGAGCTCCCAGTCCCATTTGGGGTTTGTGGCAAAAGGTCAGACTCCAGAGCTGTCTGGTGGTAATTGGGTCCTGAATTAATGAGCCCTCAGGGACTGCCAGGGAGACCAGAGAGCTGCCAAGCTGGGCCTGGACTGAGTCTGGCAGCAGAAGCCACACAATGTCCCTTGGCAAGGTGGCCCTGGTGGGCTGGGCTGCCCGCATTTACTGGCAACCCGCCCAGCACCCCGGCTGGGCAATGCTGCGAGCCCAGAGGCCCACATCCCTACATCAGTCTTCTCAACTGCTTTCTCCTGTTATTACTTTGTCAACAGCGGCATCCAAGACACAAAGGACAACTCTGCATGATGATGCAGTGAATGACTAGTTAGGTGCCTCCTGTTTAATAACCAGAGAAATATTGCTGTGCGGCATCTCTCCATATGCTCTGGCATCTGTGTCTGGCATGTAAGGGACTCATTTTCTTCACATATCTCATTAAAGATGTAAAGCAAAATGGAGGGGCTGTAAGCCTCATCCCCCCAACCCTAGCAGCCTGGAGCTCACTTTTCTTACCCTCTGCTGCCATCTAGTGGCCACTTGCCTCTTCTCCGCATTGTTTTCATGGTGGAGCAGAAAGTTTGAGCGCCAGTGAAAGAGAAACCCCACAGAAACCCCACAGCGGTGGATCTCCGTAGGTTCCCTGCTGCAGCAGCAGGTCCCATTTCCTGACATCCACCTGGACCACCCTGTCACTGCCTCCTGGATCCTGGAACCCTTTCCCCTCTGGAGAGATGGTGCCTATGGATTAAAAAAAAAAATTTTTTTTAAACAAATCTGGCTATCTTCCAGCTTCTAAACGTAAATCTTGAAAATCTGGCCCCATCGAACATGTTTTGCCAAAGGGCAAGGCGAATTCTGCGACTTTGCCAGACAGAGCCCCGCACCGCATGCTGAAATTTCCTCTAATATCTTGAGGACTCCCCAGAGGCCGGGATGGAGAAAGTCACAGTGCAGAAGGGGACTTCCGTGGGTCTTCTCGGCTGCCTGCCACCCACTTCCACACCACATCCTTATGGATGCTCACTCCAGGGCTGATCCCACCCTCTCAACTCAGAGCCCAAGTTTCCCAAGACTGACCTTGCTTGACATGAGCCCATTACCTGTGATGGCATCGAAGTGTGTTTTCAGCCCTGATTCATCAGCCTGGGTCTTGGGCAGGTAGGCTGGGATGTGTGGACAGCTGAGAAACCCTCCCCAGGATGGAAGACTGAGTGCCACACACTGCAACTCGCAAGAGCAGTGAATGAAGTGCAGACAGGGCTCGCGCCAGCTGCGGGGTTTAGGAACGGGCTGCAGGTGCTGGCGCATCACTGTGGGCCCCCAACACAAGAGGAAGGTGACGGCCTTTCTGTGCTGGGGACTGATACACAAAGGGCGATGCTGCTTTCTGTCATCAAGTCAAGCAGTTAATGTCCTTCTCCTGAAGCTTTGGCACATGTTCATTAATTTCATTAATTGATTCATTCTCCCATATGTACTCAGCTTTAGAATGTGCAATGAAGTAGACACAAAAAGTAGCATATGATACAATCGCAACCTTTAGGGATCTTATTATCTAGAGAAGGAAGGAAGGAAGAAGCACTACAGTTAAAAACAGTACTGATTAGTTCTCTAAATGAGGAAAACATCTCACATGGAAAGTAGAGATTCCAAGAAGAGAGGGATCACCAGAGGTTACAACAGGTGGGGAGCATATCATGGAATCAAAGGATTCAAGCCACCCAAGGAATTATGGGTGATGGTGACATACTCTCTCTGATGTGTGTCTTCCTAAGTCCCCGTAGCCTAGGGACTCTGCTCTGGCTATTCACTACTCTCCCCGGGACAGAAGACAAAGGGAGACAGAGGGGAATCTCCTGGGATGCTGTTCACTGATCTGTAATAGATTTCCTCCCTTTTTCCATATTGCTGTGCGTTCATTGGGTTGACGTGTCATTCATTTATTCATTCAGGAAACGTATATTGGTCTAGCATGAGGGTTCTAGAAATGAATCCACAAAAAGTTCTAAGTTTCTACACCAGCTTGAAACTGGACCAGAGCTTTGTAGGACAGAGACTAGCTAAAATCACTGTCACTTTGGTTTCCATCTTACGTTGCCTCATTTAAGTACCTGTTGGTTCTTTATTGCTTTTAGATATCTGCCCATGTGGCCCACCCCCTTCTCCTTCTCTCCCAGGACCACTTCGGACAGAAATACAGCCCCAACTGTTCCTGCTACCTGTTCTCACAATCCCATCATGCTCTCATCTCTGGGGCTGACTCTGGGGGTGATGGGGCCAGTTCGTAAGACTTCAGGTTGGCAGGATGGACCGAGAGGACACTTCATTGGTTGTGTGGGAACAGAAAGTCTAAAAATAAACATAGAAAGGACGCTTTGATTTAGTTTTGGTTAAAAGTAAAATAGACTTTAGTTTGCAATGGTGTTTGATATGCCTTGCGAGGGAGAAATCCTATTATGTCAAATTTTCAAAAGTCTGTGCTGCTAAGATAAAGATATTTACATTCCGAGACCACATAGCTCAGTGAAAAGAGACTGTTAAGAGACCAGGCAGTTGGGGGAAAGGTTTTATGTAATTTAAATTTACACAGGTTTGGCCTCTTCTTATGTTTACTGACAAGGAGCAAGAAGCTCTGATATCAACTCTCCAGGAATATAACTTTTACAGCAAAGCATTTGATCACAGAGAGCTCAGAAAAGTATTGTATTGTTCGTTTAATCCTCGGAATGTTTGTGGAGGAAATATAATTTGTTGAATTGAGTTGTTACACGAACTCGCAAAACTTTTAGTACTTTAACTTTCTCTCCTTCCCTCCCTCTTTGTGTGTGTGTGTGTGTGTGTGTGTGCGTCTTTTCTTCAATCAGAAAACTTTAGACATCCTTCTCTATCCCTCTCCCTTCCCCTGGAGCCTCGTTTGTCTTTTAGCAGATCACACAAATTGAGAGGCTCTAGTAGTCATATCCTGGAGCCCAGTTTCTTTGCCAGTTGTGTGGTTGGGGGTTTATATTCTGGAGACACAGACCAGCGGGAGAGGGTGGGGAGCAGATTCATGCATCTCTGCAGGTGTGGAGCACAGCGGCTCTATGGCTTCACTGTGTCCTGGAGGTGGGCCGAGCTACCTTGGTAGTATTCACACAGCCTGCATGAACCAACAGCCCTCCAGATTCCATGAGCTCCTGGTCCTGGGACCAAAATAAAGCCAATGATCAGAGTCCCCGGGCCTCAGTTCCCTCTTTTTTCATTTCTGGACATATGACAAATAAGGAGAAAAAATTCTTTCCAATTTCATGGAGTTGTATTGTGTCGCCTGAAACCTGATCTGGATTAGTTGGAACCACAACACCTGCACCTCCCTCCTCCCTTTATCCCCCATCACATTTTCTCTGGGATTATGTGAGTTTGATTGCAAATTCACGAGGCACAAAATTTAAGTGTCACTGAGTGCCTACTGTGTGCCTTCAACTCTACCAACTCACTTAACTCTTACAACCAACCGAGGTTTGTGTTCTATTCCCATTTCATGAGCGAGGGGGCCCTGGGCAGTTCAATGACTTCCCCAAAGTCTTAGAGCCAATAAGTGTCAGAGACAGAACTTGAATCTAGGTCTGAAGCCCTGGCAATTTCTATGATCACATGCACCAAAGAGGAAAGGGTTGGCCCATTCTCCTCCTCCCCGCTCTGCCCACCACTGTCTGTCAGAGGGAGGAGTGGTTTGGAGGTGGAAGACTCCTCAGCTGAGCCCCATGGCCTTGGAGCCCCATTCCCAAGACCCCAGGCCCCAGCTGGGCAGGGCACGATGCTGGGGACAGCATAGTCACTAACACAGTCCTCTGAGTATCCTGAGGGCCAGAGCCAGCCAGTATCACAGCAGTACCCTGAGGAGGAAGGTAGGGGGCGAAGCGGGTACGTAGTCTGGCTGAGGGACTCTACTCTCTTGACAGCCTGGACCTGGGTGAGAAAATCAGTGGCGCAGTGCCGTCCACCCAGATCCCTTCTTTTCTTCTTTTTTCCACAGGGGGGCTGGGTGGCCCCAGCTTGCTGTGCTCATCTCTCATGGGCTTCTCTGAAGCGGGTGTAGGAATCTTTACAATCACAGCTGACTATGAGGTGTTGGGGACTTCCACCCCTTCAGAGGAGGAAGTTTGGGGTTGAGACCCCAAACGCCTCAGTCTCCACTATACCTCAGGGGCTCAGCAGCCGGCTTGCCTATTGACAACAGGCTCTGTTTGGTTTTGGAGTATGTTAGAAGATTTGACATGAATGTTTGCGAGGTGGGAAGAGGTCACAGAACTCAAACTCCAGAGCCAGGCATTGCCAGGTAGAGCCGGGGCCAGGGCGAAACCACTGAGCACAGAGGTGCGATGGACTTCTGGCTGGAAGGCAGGGTTAAGCCTTGTCCAAGGGGCCAAGCCCACCTGTGGAGCAAATCAAAGCTGTTTATTCTGCCTTCCTCTGGAAGCTGGCTATAATCATTCAGCCTAATTTGATTTTCCTTGTGTAAAACTGTGGGGAGGCGGGGGGGGGGGGGGGGGGGGGGGCGGATCACAGAGAGCTTTCCTCCCGGGCTCTGAAGGTTTCCGATATCACCTGGCTGAGAAATAAAATTTGGTCACTGAGCCGGCATTCCTAGGTTTCTTTGTGGTTGTGGTGTTTGTGATTTGGTTTTGTTTTTACAGTATATGGAAGTTAGTGATTCAGCCAGAGAGGGAGCTATCTCTTTTGTGATATCTCTAATATGGCATCACAAGCGTGTTATGGATGATTTAGCCCCTGTTCACATGTGGTTCTCTATCGAGCATCCTCCTCCATTCATTAAAAGGCAAGAAACCCTCCCTTCTTGAAATTTCCAGTCTGAACCAATGCGATGTTTCTCATACACAAGGCAGAGAGACATACAGACGAGTGCAAAAGCACGGAAAGGTTATCCTGTCCTACCCAGGAATTAAGTATATCATCGACATTGTGAGCAAGCATCTTTGGACAGGCGAGCAGGAAATTAAACACGAGACTGACATGCCTGTCCCAATTCAGAGGCAACAACGGCTCAGGAGAGGCCTGCTGAAAGTTTGGCTGGCACCACCAGCTGACTCCTCTCCCTGCTGGTGTGAACGGAGGAGAAAGATGGAGAGATGCTATAGTAGAGAATAACCGAACAGAAATTTTGCAATGTGTTTTCTTTTCTATATCCCAGATCTATAGATCAAGAAACAGAGGCTCACATTGCTTACGTGGCTTGATTAAGGTCACACACCTTCGAAGCAGTAGAGACAGAGTCAAAATTAGATCTTTCTGCCATCTCTATCACACACCCTGTTTACACTGAATTACAAACTGAATCTGATCTGCAGGGAATCTGGACTAATGTTCTGCTTCCAACATGGGCAGTGGGAGAAGTAGCTCTTCTTCTCGACACTAACCTCAAAGGTTCAACTATAACTTCACACTAATTCCCACTGATAGAATATTGAGGATCTGTCATGAATTTGTTGATCCAAAATGATCTTGAATCTGTTTAGATTTCAGTACCACCATTTGGTGTTACCACTTTCACAAATTAAATATATATTATTAACAAGCCAGTCCTCACTTATTGCTATGTTGATTTTAACCCAAAGTCCTTAGTCTGAGCTTATAGCAATACTGGGGCATTAGTTATTGAGAAAGGTTCTGGAAGATGCTTCTGCAAGGAACAGATTTGTGTTTTAACTTGCACCTTCAATGCCTAACTCCAAAGGGTGAAATTGAAATCTATCTAATGGATAGATTTCAGCTGTTACAGCAGGTTGGTGTGTGTGTGTGTGGAGGTATACATCCTGTTAGTTGAAGAATTTTGGTGTGTGTGTCAAATCCAGACACATAACTAACTTCGAGGTAAGGCCAGTCCTGACCTAAAAGAAGGAATTCTGGCAAATCTGAAATGCAAATCATGCTCAGGTTTTGATGTTAGAGAAAACATCAAACTGGAACAGCAGTGCTGTCCCTCTGGCCATTTCCGGAAACTATAGAGAAGCAGTTGGGGGGGGGAGTGTGGTGTTCACCCCGTGCCGCAGGCCCCGTGGCCGGCTCACCTGTCAGAGCTCGGTGGTACAGTGAAGACTCATCCCTCGGAGGAGAATTCCCTTCTGTGGAAGAAGGTCTTACAAAATGAATCCTCAAAAACCTTTGCTAGGCTTTACCAGATTGTTCTCTGGTATATATTTCAGAAGGAGTCAGAGGCCTCAGATGGAACACGATATCCTGGCAGACACGAAGAGCCCCCAGTGCATGAAGGTGCCCCTTTTCGTGATGGCATTGACCTCAGGCCCTGTCACTAAGCGGCCTTCCATTAGGTCAGAGCTGATCCAGGGAGGTGAGAACTCATCCCTGTCACATCCTGAAAGGAATGTGCCTCTGGGCAGATTCTAAGTGGAACTGTGACATATTTTGCTGGAAATGAAGTGGGAGGTGTCATAAATTCGCATGTGGGCCATTCGTGTTTTGGGTTACTCATCACAATGAAGGAGTGTGTTGCTCAGAAAATGCAGCCTTCAGGGGGCCTGGACTTTTGAGGAAGCTGGAGCATGGAGGAGGTCGTTGGGTTGTTGTTTGCTCTCACTGCTGTCAGTCCGCATACACTAGGATGGTTATGTGTTTGCAGAATGAGTTGATTGGGCACTTTTGGGCGCTGTGGGGTGAACGAGGGCTGGCATGTTAGAAGTCACTTATTTGGACCCCGCTCTCTCTCTGGAGGTCAGATGCAAGAGCAAATTCCTCCAAGGGTCTATGCTCATGCTTTTCAAATTTATTTCCATCCGAGATCCACTTTGGCTAGGCAAATACCCATGGGCCTCCACCTCTCCAACTTTCTTGCTAATGTAAAATAAGCTCATTGGAATGAGCAAGGAGGATAGTACTGCTTTGGCTCAAACGCTAATGAGTAGTACTTCCACTTTGTCATAATGTAAATATTAAAGTTTTAAGAGACAGCCTTGGGACCAACTAATTATTTTAAAGTGCTTGCAGAATGTCCACACTGAGGAGATATGTCCTCATTTGGAGCGGAGACTTTTGGATTCCCTACACTTGGTCTCCATGGGCCTCCAGGGGCCAACCAGGAGGAGGCTCCTCATAGACCCATTAGATGTTAGAGCTAGAAAATGTAGTCTTTGAGTCCCTTCCTCATTTTATGGGTGGGGGAACGGATCAGAGTGCCAGGATCTCATTACTAACTTGGAAGCCTCATGGTTAGACTGCCAGTTGAGGGGTGGGTGGTGGCTTTTCACTCTCCCTCTTGCTGGAGAAAAGGACAGTGATTCCTTGATTGTCTGCACAGGAGGTATTTTGAGTTGTTTGTTTTTTGCTTTGTTTTTGTGCTTTTTGTTTGTTTTATAGTTTTTAGGGTAATTTTGTTTCCCAAAGAGCATCTTTGTACCTTTTCTTGTCCTTCCAGCTTTTAGGGAGAATACAGTGTCTACCTATCAGTAGATTTGTTCTAGGGGAGATTTGCTTATAGAAACATCTGCACTTATCCCATTTAGTTCTGAAATACCAGGTAAAGCAGTTCTTATCTTTCACAACTTGTTTTCCAGGGGGGCAGGAACCCAAGGGGACTGTTGATGGCTCCACGTTTTGCTCCTCTTTCACCCTCCTAATTCCAGTCTTCATGACCTAGCAGGGTGCTGGGTGCAAAGTGGTGTTCAGAACGACTGAATCGAGTTGCATGTTTTGAGGACGGTGATCAAACATGACTCTGTGGTCAATTTACATTGCTCCCTCTGTCCTCAGTGTTAGGGATCCTCTCCTTCCTGGCCCTTTGTGTAGAAACAAAGCATTGTTTTACTTTTGTTTTTTCATGTTTTTAATTTTTATGTATATATGTATGTATGTATTTATATTTGAGAGAGAGAGACAGAGTGCGAGTGGGGCAGGGGCAGAGAGACAGAGAGACACAGAATCTGAAGCAGGCTCCAGGCTCTGAGCTGTTGGCACAGAGCCCCATGTGGGGCTCAAACTCATGAACTGTTGAGATCATGACCTGAAGTCAGACACTTAACCGACTGAGCCAGGCGCCCTGAGTGTTGTTTTACTTTTGAAAAAAAAAAAAAGGTTCAACAAATAGATGATGTGTGTAGCTTGTATTGTTTAACCAAAATAATAGCTTTAGTTGAAGTTCGAAATAGTAAAATTCAAGGAAAAAGGAAAGAGGCTGTTCTAATTTACATTGTAGGCAGTCCTGACTTTAGAACTCCTCACAGCAGGGTTGAAGCATATTAATCTGTGTTCTAGTGAGATCTGGACGAATTTTTTATGTCAGACCACCCACTTTAAGGGAAACTAGGAATATCTTAAAAGCATGCAATCTAGTATTTAAAAGGTGTTTTTATTAGATCATTTTTCTCATTATATGTGTTCATTGAAGAAAAAGTTGTGAATTACATATCATTTTAAAGAAGAGAAGAATATCATGCATGATGCTACTACCCAGAGATAATTACTATATCATTTTGTTATATTTCTTTGTAGTCTTTAGTCTTAAGTATATTTTCTTACATTGCTGAACCCATATTATATATTTAATTTTCTGTTTTCCATTTATATTAGAGCTAGATATTTAGGTTTTTTCTGATTCTTGGAAGTATGAATAACCTTTAATGGGATTCTTTGTTTATTAAGAAAAATCTACTCAGATAATTATTTTAAAGACAGATTACAATTATTGGGCCAAGAGGGGTGATCATTTTAAAAGTTTACATTATATATATTACATAGCTATGTTATATTGTATCAGTTTGTAATCATAGCTGCAATAGATGTAAGTGTCCTTAATGTGTACAATTTCACAAGCACTGAGGTGCAATTGTTAAAAAAATCCATATTATTTGGGCCCTGTGCTGACAGCATGGAGCCTGCTTGGAATTCTCTCTCGCCCTCTCTCTTTGCCCTCCCCTGTTCTCTCTCTCTCTCTCTCTAAAGAAATAAACTTTTAAAAAATCCGTATTATTTGATATGCATGATAGTTGTCTTCATTTGCATTTTAAAATTTTAAGTGTGGTTGACTTTTTCAAGTATTTATTAACAATTACATATAATTTTTGTAGCTAAATTTCCCCTATATATTTATCAGGCTAGTGTTTTCCTTATCCATTTATAGGAACTCTTTATATATTAAATATATTTTTCAAGTTTATTCATTTATTTTGAGACAGGAGGGAGGGAGGGGAAGAGAGAGAAAGAGAGTTTAAACAGGGGAGGGTCAGAGAGAGAGAATTCCAAGCAGGCTCCACACAGTCAGCCCAGAGTGCACTGCACTGTCAAACTCATGAACCATGAGATCATGACCTGAGCTGAAATCAAGAGTCCAACGTTTGACAAACTGAGCTACCCAGGTGCCCCTATATTAAACATATTAACATTTGACTGTTACACAACTCACATGCTTTTAAAAAACTAATTTATTATTGATCTTTTAATTAAAACATTTTGGAACATTTAGAAATCTTTTGACTTTATGCACTCAAATTTATGTATTTATATATATCCTGATAATTTTGTTCACTGCCTTGACACTGGAATTTCCTTTTCTATCCTTTTTCAGAGGGAGGACACAAAATGTGGATGGATGAGGAAGAATAGCCTGGGTTGGAAGGAGGACTGGGTTGGGATTTGGATTAGAGATTGATTGTGTTAGTGGACATCATAGCCAGGTGTGTCCTCACTGCTAATATACTCAGGAACTCCCTCTAGGTACGATATATGGTACCATTTTTCTCAGTGTGATAAGGCTTCTCCCAGGATTGGGAAGGTAGAGAGATCGTAGGCTGATAGAAGATTTGTATAATTAAATTAATGTATAAAGAGCGGAGACACAATGCCTCCTGTTTCTGCAAGAAAGATGATTGAGGTTCCAACTTGGCTCTAGCATTAGATCTCTAAGGAAATAATAATTCACAGGAGGACAATCATCTGCATTGTCCAGAGGAGAGAGGTGTTAACACTGTGAATGCACGTGGAATTCACTTGCCAGAGAGATGTTTTTGCTGGGAGGTAGGTTCTTCACGGTGGTTTGTTACAGCTTGGGTTAAGATAACATCCCCTCTTCCAAGCCATTACACTTCCCATGTTCCCAGCAAGCACATTTATTATTAATAATTTGGTTTCCAAGGTATCATAATAAGCAAAGGAAGAAGTGCCTTGCACAGGGACTAAAAATGCAAATTCATAGGCATATGGGTTTAAGTCTGAATCTTGTCCCAATTTAAATTGCTTAAATTTGCCACTGGTGGGCTAATCACCTCTAGGTTTACTAAGAATATTCACTTTTTAAAAAATGTTTATTTATTTTTGAGAGAGAGAGAGACTGTGCAGGGGGGGAGGGGCAGAGACAGAGAGACGAGAACAGGAGGACATAGATCTGAAGCAGGGCTCTGTGCTGACAGCAGAGAGCCCCATGTGGGGCTTGAACTCACCAACTGGGAGATCATCGCCTGGGAGATCATCGCCTGAGCTGCTGAGCTACAGTCTGACACTGAGTAAACCATCCAGGTGCCCCAATTTTCTTGATTAACAGACTAAACACCAATTACTCAGCCGCTGTACTGCCACAAGAAGTTTCCTCTGACCATCAGCAAAGCTTATCGCTACCGCAAAGCCATTTGGAAAACAAGTGATTTTTGCTTCTTTGTTTTTTAAGCAAATATGTTACATAACAAAATATGTTCATCAATTGGGAATAGACTCAGGGGAATTTGCTAGTTCTAATAAAGGTACCAAAAGGAACAGACATGGATGAAATGGGTCTGGGTGCCAGCTTGCAGACCTATAACATCCTGTTTCTCTGCAATATTCATGGTTTGTATTATGCAAGCATTTTTATTAATTTACATTTTATTAATGTAAATGGCCCTGTGCTCTGTGTATTGTTCTGCAACTTCTTTTCCCAATAATGCCCTTTGGAGCTCTTTTCCTGTTATTATGCATATAGATTCACTTCATTATTTTTAACTGTATGGAATACAGACTTACAAAATTTATTATACCAGTTTTTGCTCTAGGATTACGTCATTTCCAGGTTGTTTTAACCCCAAATGCCGCACCAACTCTTTCCTTTTTCATTATAAAATTAATATATAATACATATATATTAACAAATATAATTTTGAAGAATACAAAAGCATAATAAGAAAACAGGTAATCACCCGATTCCCATGAGCTCAGATATTCACTACTCACTAGTGAGATACTTTAGAGATTTAAAAAAAAATCATAATTTGGTAACAGCTAATTTTGACAGTCAGGCTACATTATGCTGTTTTGAAATAAACAAGATAATAAATTATGCCTTAAATATATCAAGAATTTCGAGTATTTAGATTTCTGATTAAAAGATTTAGAAAGCAAATGACTTATGAATTTCATATGTTAGTGACAGATAGTATTCTACATTTTATTAAGTTTTGATCCTTTTTTTGAATAGAGTTCCTTTTTATAGAGACAAAGTTACCATGACTTTTAAGTCATTTCCAAGACCCATAGGGAAATTATAGTAGCAATACGGAGTATTTTAAAATCGGGTTTAAAAAGTTATTTATACTTTGTATTTATCATATTTCTGATGATGTATCTTGAAATTTTTATGGGTCTTCCTATGTTTATGAGAATTAATAATGAGTATTCAATAGAGTGTCTAAAACGTGCAGCATAAATTTTGTGAAAGTTAAGTGGTGTGACATAAAAATAATAACCCATATATTATGAGCAAAATTTGTAATATTAGGATTTTCACCACATTTAAATTCAGATTTGCATAATTTCAGTTGGTGAACTAAAAGAAATTTGAATTATTTTTACTCCTGCCACATGGTGGCGACACTTCAGCTTGTAAGGAAGCAGCTGGACATAACTTGTTAGCGTGTTGTGTTCTACCTTGTGCTTCGTGAGAATATCTATAAGAGATATTGGTAACTTTTCTGCGATTATATTTAACAGTCACTTAAAATTTTTCTAGTTATTTTATGCATCATTATAGTAGCTTTTGTTAAGAGTTGGTACCAAAGCTCATGCTGCAAAGTGTGCATCTAAATACTAACTTTTTAAAAATTTGTAACTTTTAAACAGATGTTAGCTATAATTCGGTGCCATGAAGAAGGCCAGACGACTGCGTTGATGTCTTATTATTAATTTAAAGAAGAGCAGTTGCTAAATATTATAGACAATGCTAAGAAAATAAAGAAGAGCATGAAAACGGAAATGTGCTACAAGTTTGTAAATATATGGACTCTGTAAATCAATTCCTCATTTTCCCCCACTGGGAATATCCCACCCTGAATTATGCAAGACTGTAAAGAATATATATTTCTTATAAAATGCAACTGACTCATATTGGGCCTTATCTTAATAATGATCTTATAAGCAAATACTGCCACAACATTCCAAGGCCCTCCTTTGCTTTTTAATAATATTAGCATTAAATGAAGGTCAAATGATGTCAGGTGATTTGAATAGAAAACAATTGTGAGAAAATGGAATCACCACATGTTGGATGCCATAAACATGTAAAATTCAATGTATGACCGATACTGTATTCACCATTCATGTGGCTATGCTGTGTGGAAGTCACCTTTTGTGTAAGCCATTTGGTTACAGTTGATTAGCAATAGGTACAGTAGTAATTACTCAGTAAAGAATGCTTCATTAAAACTAGGGGCGCCTGGGTGGCTCAGTCATCTGAGCTGAGTATGACTTCGGCTCAGGTCATGATCTCGCAGTTTGTGAGTTGGAGCCTCACATCAGGCTTTGCTGACAGCTAAGAGCCTGGAGGCTGCTTCAGATTCTGTGTCTCCCTCCCTCTCTGCCCCTCCTCCATTCACATTCTGTCTCTCTCTCAAGAATAAATAAACATTTTATTTTAAAAAAAGTGAAAACTATTTATTTCAATATTGCACTGTTGGTGGATCAGAAATTAATCGCACTGTCAAGTGAACGGATTAACGATTCAATATGAATTTATTTTTGAACCAAGGAAAAATAACAATGGTGAAAATCATGCACAAAATCAGAAAAATCAAGCTTATGAGAAAAATCCAATACCACATATATGTTTTTCACCTTTTCAATTCAAAACTGATGATATAGCTTCAGCAAAACTTCATGTATAATGTTAAATGAAAATCTTTAAAGTTTTATTGGTTTTAAATTTGTTTAAAAATTTACATGTTTAACTTCTATTTTTTAATTGTTAGTACAAGCCAGCTGCAGTCACAAGATCACCAGTAAGCCCCTAGGGTCTTTTCTACTTTCCTTTCTGCCCATATTCACTGTCTTCTGAGATCTGGGATAAGGACAAGCACTTTAAAACTGCTGGACTATGCTGGTCAGTTTGGCTAAGCAGACAGTTGTGTTTCCCAGAATCCCCGTCTACGTGTAGTTCTGCAGTAAAGATGGTGAAAAGATGAAATAGCATGTGATCTGTTAGACAGAAGTGAAAGAGTTACAATTCTTCTTCTAAGGTCACTGTGGTCAGGTACAGAGGTTACTAGGCAGGTCCCATGTTGTCTTTGTTCTCCTACATTCTATGTCTGGCTCATCTTTCTGACTCTTGGCTCCCCTGACCAACAGCGACCCCAGGCCCGTCACCAGATGCTTGGCCTTGGGTCCACAAAAGAGGTAGCTACAGAATCGTAACCGATTCCATCTTGGAGTTACAGGGGTTTTGCTAACCTGGCTGACCCCTAAGTGATAACAATTATTGGCCCTGGAACTGATTTGAAGGAACAGAACCTTAAGGATGAGAAGTTAGTATTAATTCTCTCATCTGTTCATGGTCAGTTGTTGGCTGGACTGATGTCATATGATGGCACAGTTGGGTATGACATCTCTACAGCTTCTTTGCTTATATGATGGAGCTTGGGAGGAGGGTGCTGTTCTGAAATTGCTGAGGGCTGACTAGCCATCTTTCTCCCGTTTGGCTTCCTGACAGCATGGTAGTATCAGAGTAACAGAACCGCTCACATGATGGCTGCCTTCCCCCAGAGTGAGTATTCCAAGAAATCAAAACAAAAACTGGAAAGCTTCTCCTGACAGAGCCTCAGAAATCACATAACATCATTTCTCCCACATTGTACTTAGAGCTGAGTCCAGATTTCAAGGGGAGGGGACCACACAAGAGAGGCATAGTTCATTGGAAGACCATCTTTGGAGCCAGCTACCACAGTTACCTTGAAAATTTCCTGAATAGATAGATTCTTACCTTAATAGCCATCTCTTTACTAACAAATATTTATGGGCAGTACATAGCATGTGAGAGCCTTAGAGTAAGTAGAAGAAACAGAGGAGGCATCGCACCTATCCTCAAAGTTTGTACATTCTACTGTGAAATATTCATATTAACACTGAAGCTGAGAGCAAGCTGGGAGTCCCAGAAGTGAGAATTAATGTACTAGTACTGATGGACAGTGTGTGTATTACAGCTCTCTGAGGTGAAATAAATAGATTGATAATGGCCTTCTGTACATAGTTGGATCAACAATAAAATGATGGAATACTTTCCTAGCTGAAAATTTTTACAACCCAGTGATTCTTAATCTGGTAACCAACTCATTCCTCATAAGACCTGCTTACCTCCAAAAATTGTTTATGAGGATTCATTGGAGTGTCAGAAAGGACCTTGTAAACTATGAACAGTGATACAAATGTATGAGGCTGCTTTTAACTTTTCAAAAAGAACAAATGATAGATGTGGTATAAATATTTGTTGAACAAATGAATTAGAAGGTAAAATGCATTCTTGAAACAAATTTAATAAATGGTTAGCTGAACCATTGCCCCTTTTCAAGTTATAATATTATTGCTTACTCAGCCTTATTATACTTGACAATTCTTAGAGTTTTGTGTCTTAATCCTTTTTTTGTCCTAGATATATGGCTTGATAAAGCAAATGAAGGGGAAATGGAAGAGAGACATTGTCATGTGTAGGTGATGAATAACATTTATTTCTTTATACACGCAACAGATCTTTATTCATTTGTTGAATAATTCAGATGAAGTCCTAGGCTTCTTGATGCTTATATTCTGGTGGAGAGACAGATAAAAATATATGCCAACACGTACATAATATGATGTCTGCTAATGATGATTGCCATGAAAAAATGTGAGACAGGGTAAGGGGAAAGAGGGATGGGTTGGGTGAGCACTAGCTATATACGGCTGAAGGAAAAATGTCTCTGAGGAGGTGACATTAGAGCAGTGATCTGAATGATGGGCTGAAGGGAAACATTTGAAGCAACAATATTCAAGTGAAAAAACTCAGGGGTGGAAGCCTGCTTGGGGCACTCAAGGAATTATTCTAGGGGGTAAGAATGACCCCAGTAGAGTAGGAAAGGTGAAGGAAGATGGGAAATATTCAGTAAACTTGACAGTCTTTTACTTGCCATGTCCTGTGTAATGTTGGGGATAGCGAGGTGAAAGAGATATCCTTGCTCTCAAGAAATTAAATATCCTAGAGGAAACAGGCAATAAATATAAAAATGTATAAGGAGATAAGTGCTATTTTGGCAGTATGTACACATTTCAAAGGGAGCCAGAGGATAGAGACCTTAAATTTGCCTAGACTTTAAATTAAGCTTCAGAGAGAAGTCAGAGGACCACGAGGAGGGGGTGGTGATGAGGTTGGAAACTCCAAACAAAGGAAAGAGTAGAGGGAAAGATGAGACAAGAGATGTATTAACTTATGGTATTTCTTGAATTTAGTATTTTGGTATCTCTAGGTCAATATTGATGAGAGATGTGTCAGGAGAGGAGGTTGAATTCGTAGCTAAGGGTGGATCGTATGTGGACTTATGCCAGGCTAAGTCTAAAAAATTGTGAAAAGTGAAGTAAAATAAATAAATCTTCCTTTTACACAGAACTGTGAGATAAGACAGTATCATTAACTAAGACAATAAGTACAGAAGCAGAAGAGCTTGGAGGTGAAAAGATTATGGGTTTTAGGCTTATACATTTTATATTGCTCAAGGGTCATCTGACCAAAAGGATGTGGGCTGTATACATAGGTCTGGAGCAAATTCAAGGTTAGAGGCATAGTCATTAGCACACAGGTATTAGTTGCAATCCAAGTGTGGACAGAGAATTAGACTAAGGTTCGACAAAAAAAAAAAAAAAAAAAAAAAAAAAAAAAAAAAAAAAAAAAAAAAAAAAAAAAAAAAAAAAAAAGCACCTTTTAAGGTAGGAAATAGAGGAAAATTGACTATCGGAATCCTGTAGTCTCACTGATCTTATAGTATTCAAATATTTTATTTACAAGCCTAACTTGTTAAGTAACCATGAGCTTGTAGGAAATAATTATAGCTTACCTTTTTTTTGTGTATCTTTATCCCAGCAACTGTCCTGGTGCTTTGTACATGGGATACTTAATATATGTGTATTCAAATCAATGAATGAGTAATTAATTAATGAAGGACTCTCTGGCTTGATATTTCTGCTTGGTGCTTCTATCTTTTAGTGTGACATTTCATAACAATAGTTCTATGTGTCTTTTTATTTTTATTAGATTTTTTTATTGTACAAGGAGCACACATTTATTGAAGAAAAATTATAAAAAGGAAAGCTAAGGGGCGCCTGGGTGGCTTAGTCGGTTGAGCATCCGACTTTCACTTAGGTCATGATCTCGCGGTTCGTGGGTTCGAGCCCTGTGTTGGGCTCTGTGCTGACAGCCAGTTCAGAGCCTGGAGCCTGTTTCAGAGTCTGTGACTCCCTCTCTCTCTGACCCTCCCCGGCTCACGCTGTCTCTCTCTCTCTCTCTCTTAGAAATAAATTAAAAAAAAAAAAAAAAGAAAGCTAAAACAATTATCCTAAATTCCACTACCAGGAGTAACTATTATTAACATTTCATGTCTATCCTTTTAGACCATTGCAATCAATAGAAATACAATGTGAGCCACAAAAGTAATTTAAATTTTTAGTAGCCACATGAAAAGAGACTATAAATAAATATATAAAATTAATTTTAAAAATATATTTTATTTAACTTGATAAACCCAAAATATCAATTCAACATTAATCAATAAAAATATTAATGAGATTGTTTACATTCTTTTCTTTATGTAAGTCTTTGCAACTTGGTGTATATTTTACACTCATAGCACATTTTAATTTGGAATCATCACAATCCAAGTGTTCAAGAGTCACATGTAACTAGTGGCTATGTATGGACAGCACAGTTCAAGACTCCTTTTGATGTATAAATAGTGATATGACTATATTTAAATTGTAATCCTCCCTAAACAAAATGCAGGTCATATGAAACCTACAGTTTTGTAAGTTTTTTTTAATAAATGTTTAATTTTAGAAGTTTTAGATTTACAGAAGAGTTGTGATGATAGTACACATACTTTCCATATTCTGCACACCCAGTTTTCTTACTATTAACATCTCACAATGGTAATATTTGCCACAATTAAAGAGCCAATTTTGATATATTATTATTGACTAAAGTTCATACTTAGTAGATTTGCTTTGATTTTACCGAATGTCTTTATCTCCTGCAGATTCCCGCTAGGAGACCACATTACATTGAGTTTTCTGGTCTCCTTAGGCTCTTCTTGGATATGACAATTTCTCAGATTTTTCTTATTTTTCAAAACATCTTGTATATTTAAATTTTATTATATTTGAGGGGGGGGCATGACCAGGGGAGAGGGGCCAAGGAAGGGAGAGAGAGAGAGAGAGAGAGAGAGAGAGAGAGAATGAATCCCAAGCAAGCTCCATGCTCTGTGTGGAGCCCAATGCAATGTGATCAGCCTTAGGCACCAGATTTTGAGGTGAAAATACTGTTGAGGCTGGGATCTTATAATCACAGCTGTTTCTTTGAACCAGACGTGGGAAGATTGTTGCTAGAACATTCAGCAGCTTCCACTCTAGACTCACCAGTGCCATCCACCCTGCCTTCTGTCTACCTTTTCCTTCCTGTGGGTTGTTTTCTCCTAAACTCCTGGGGCAGGTGGGTGTTTAATGTTGTTTAATGCTGAACCCAGGGGGTTTTTGTAAGGCTCTCCCTGTCACTCCTCTTACCGTGGAGTTTCTCTAACAGCACAGAAATAGACGCCTGAGTCTATAGGCATCAAGCCTGTGATGGTGAGACTTAGGGCTTTGTTTCCTTTCTGATGTGACACAAAATATCGTCCTTTCTCAGTTTTTGTGCTACTAGAATGAATATTAATGATTTCAGTCATCTTTCTATTGGAAAGCTGTTGAAACCAGCTCATCACGTAGTGATCAAAGCTGACTGTGAAACGACAGTGCAAGCTCACAGATTCGCCCTCTGGTCTATGCTCTGAACTTGGAGATTGAATGACGCTCTGTGTATTGTTGGAACCTGTAGAAAAGAAGAAAAAAATAACTTACCTGCTGTCATTGCTCCCAAGAAGGCTGTCACAAATAGCCAGGTTTTCACCCAGAAAACAAAGTGGAAAAGGCACAGTCAAGTTCTCTTCTAACTTCTTTCTCAAACCCCCGCCCTCGGGCCCTGGCTGTGGGGGTGGTGGGCTCCTTACCAAAGAGGATGAAGGCCACCACTGTGCACAGGAGAGCGGGCGCTCCGGACTGCATCCTGGGGGCCCTTCAGCTGGTGAAATGGCTCTGGTTCTGACTGCCACCTGCCAGGCCCGTTGCAGTGTCACTGGTGCTGGTGGCTCTGTGGCCTTCCTTCTATAGAGCTGGAATTGGGCCTTCTGCACACGTCACTTCGTCACACTTCCTGCTGTCTGTGTCTACGTCCTGCCTCTTCCTCCAGGCCTCCCTTGTCTGACTGATCGATAACATGTCGCGTATGGTTTTTCATGAAAGAAAACTTGTTCAATGTGGACATAACCAAAAGAGATAAGTAAATAATGAAATCCAACCATAATCTCATTACCCAGAGATAAATGCTGTTAACATTTTTTTGCATTTCTTTCAGTATTTTTAATGCAAATATGCACACTCTAATGGGAGTGATATCAAACAAAAAATCGCTTTTGTGTCGGCATTATGTGTATAAATATGCCACCAAGTCATTCAACTGTATGTGAAATGTGATTTTTACAGCTTCATACTGCTCTGCTGTGTAAGTGCACCTTTGTTGTTTTCATGTGCATTTGTTTGTTGATGAGGCTAGATTGTTTACATATTGGTATTTGTTATTTTTTTAATTTAGAAACCATTGCATTTAAAAAATTAGTATAATATTTCTCTAATTTCTTTGTGATAATATCTTCTTTTCAAAGGAGATTAGAAAAGTTTGTTCATGAAAGATCATTGTCCCAGAGTCCACTGCTGATTCTTAATCAGATAGGTGGGCAGCTGAATGTTGATTTTCACAGTTCCTGAGCTCCTTGAACTAATCATGTGCTTGGGCCCTCCCAACCCCTCAACTCACCAACACTCTGGTGTCACTTTACATATAAACTACAAAATCTTGTGGCGTCTTCCCAGGCTGTTTCTGAGAACATTTCTAGAAAATATTGAGACGCTGGCTGCTGCACTTGTCATTTTAGAAGAATCAAACATGACATCAGTACCAGTGGGTACATGTAAAGATTAGGGTGACCTGCTCAACACAAGGAAGAAATTCTTTGACCAAGTTATTCCTTCAAGAGGCATTTGTTATAAAGGATGAACCTTAATAACCACTGTTATAAAGTGTATCTTATCCAAAGAAATGATAATGAAATGGGGACCTTTTGCAACGGAGAGTTTTACAAACCTGGGAGTGGGTCTAAGACAGGCTTTGAGAAAATTTCCCTTGCAGGAGAAGGAAAGAGTTGCTCACAGACGCTCCTAAAGTTTAGGAGAATTTTAAAGAGATTCTGCCTCAATCACCACAATAGTATTTAGGCTTCTAATTTTCAGCTTATTCTTTTTTTGTCCTAAGTTCAGGTCTCTCACCTGTCCCAGAGAGTGTTAGCTTCTTCACATTCCTCTGAAAGTTGATAGTGGGCATGATTGCCCGCTGGAGGCCAGACAGAGGAGCAGCAGCCTTCAAGTATTCTAGGCCAGTGGTTCTCAAGTCTGGGGGCACATTAGAAGAAATTGAGGAGTTGTAACAAACACTGCGCGGTTCTGAGCACCCTGACCACTGGGAATGTGAGGATACATTCTAGCATCACCATATTAACGTTAATACTTGAGTGAAAAAAGAAAAAGGAAATGAAAGCAACTGATCTGAAGTAAATCTAAAAACACCCAAAAGCAGAATTACTAATAGTACGTAGCAGGGTAAATAAAAGATGTCAGGGAATGGACAAAAGAGATGTTTTGCCTGTGGGTTTACTAGTCTGGGAGGTAAGCCATTTTAGAAAATCTAACCCTGGGACTTGGAGTTTGAGTGTGACAGATTTTCGGTGTGGGATTTATGATGTGCCCACGAAGGTGCTCATTCCTTATATAAGTTGACTGCTGATTACCCATGTTGGCCTCCTAATTCTACGACCTTACTTTTCACTCAGCTTTTCCTGGGTTCTAGGTGGCTGGAATATTATAGGGACCAACATTACTGAAACTTCATCAAAGGCTTGGCCTCAGTTTCAAGACTAGCATTTTGATGGTTATACTTCAACACCAGCACCCATTTACATTTTATCTGTTCACATCAGAGAATAAGAAAATAAAATCAGAATTAAGGGGCTTTTGGAGGCTTCCCAGCCAAATTCCTAAGTTTGAAGATCTGAAAAAAAGCCATGAGAGCACTTTGTTTCAGCAAACAAACATAAACTATAACTACCATATTTAGTACCCTCGTCTCTATGTCATTGCATGGACTCTCATACTCTGAACTCATAGGATACAAGAACTCCAAGAATTCTCAGCCTGCACTCCCTGGGAATTCTTTATCTTTCTAGCCTGTACATAGACTTTCTTCCCACTGTCTCTTCCTAAAAGGAGAAAAACACTGGTATTAATCCTACTGAATTTCTTTAAGTTGTTTCTGGCAGTTTCTATTTCTGAATATAGAAACCTGAGGGATGTAAAATAGTTCGGAATAGATGGAGGGAGGAGAGAAACAGACTTTGAAATATCTCTCAGGTTTGTGCCTGAGGGTCAAACTTTAAGTTATGAAATGACTTTCTGCATGGTCTTGGCTTCCTGATCTGTATAGGGAGGGAAATTTGGTAATATGTTTCTAGATACAGTTCTATCTGCCCTATGGTAAGGGTTACAAGAATGTGGCTTTAAGCATACTGCTAGTGAAATCTTAGGAGGAAGTAAAGATATGTTATTGGGAAGTGGAGGAGGTGAATCCCTGTCAAAGAGTTGTAGAAACATTTTGAAATGGCCTCCTGTAGTTATGCGGAAGGCTGACCTTGGTTGTAGAGGTAGGGAGATTTCAAAGCAAAGTATGAAGGTGCCACTGGGTATCTTCTGGCTGCTTTTAATGAAATGAAAAGAAGAGACATAAATGGAGGAAAGAATTATTCAACAAAAAGGAACCAGGACTGGATGAATCTGAAAATTCTCAATCTCTTACATGGAAAAAGATGGTAAACTTAAAATTAGGGGAAAAAACCCTGATAGTGTGACCGCACAACCTTTGATCAAAATCTCAGAAATATTGAAAGGCAGAAGTATTCAGTCACACAAGGAGGTTTTTCAAGAGGTTTGGATATAACTTCCACCCAAACAATTGGGCTTCTGGGAAGCTTATGAGAATGGTCCCTCAGCCATAGAGCAGGGGCCACAGGTACACATTATCTGGAAGGGATCTGTGGGTGTTCTATTTTCTAAAGGAGTAAACTTTGTTGAAATCAACACTACCAGTTTGGAAAGAAAGGGAAAGAATAAAAGGAGGAGGTCAGACCCCTAAAACTTTACTGGCAAGAAGCAGGTTTATAAAACTACTCATCTGGATACATGTGTTACCTTTTGTGTAGGAAGAGAGATGACTACGAGGACAGAAGTAAAAGCCAAGGGATCACTGTTGAGAATTATTTCCAGGCCTTAAATCTAATCAAGGAAATCCTAAGGTTTGCCCAGCTGGATTTCAGTGAGTCCTTTCTACCTTTCATTTCCCCCTCCTCTGGACCCATCCTCTGGACCCAAAGTGTCTCTAGCAATTATCCTGTGTTTTCCTGGTCATGTCCAATCTAACACTATAATCTAGATGTGTTAGGGGCAGGTAGCTTGTTTCACAGCTTGACAAATGGAGAGGATTTTGCCCCAGGAGCTGTACTTAGACGGATGATACCCAGGAGCTGCATTTGGACTTCGGCCTCATTTAGATGATGAGGTTTGTCTATGAGCTAATGTTACGTTAGATGAGACTCTTGAGATTTTTGGGAGTGTGTGTGAACGAATTTTGCTAGTAGGAGGGATATGAATTTTGAGGGGTCACATGGTGTGCTGTGGTAGAGAGATAAATCCCTGCCTCCTGGTGTCCATGTCTTTGGATAATCCTCCCTCTTGAGTGTAGGAGGGACCTGTGACTTTATTCTAACCAATACATATGCAAAGGTGATGGGCTGGGCCTCTGGTTTTCTGTTACATTAGGAACAATTCTGTCTTAGCCAAGTAGGATGAGAGATTCTCCTTGATGGCTGGATCATGTAGGCAGCCATGTTGAAAAAGCCCAAAGAAAGGGCAGGAGACCGCTAGGAATTCTGAGCAGCCTCTTGGAAAAAAGTAGTTTATGAGGATACATTGGAGTGTTGGAAAGGACCTGTAAACTATGAACAGTGATAGAAATGTGTGAGACAGCTTTTCCAAAAGAACAAATGATAGATATGGTATAAATATTTGTTGAATACATGAATTAGAAGGTAAAATGCATTTTCAAAACAAATTTAATAAATGGTTAGCTCAACCATTGCCCCTTTTCCAGTTATAATATTATTGCTTACTGAGTCTTATTTTACTTGACAATTCTTGGGCTTTTGTGTCTTAATTCTTCTTTTGTCCTAGATATACGGCTTGATGAGAATAAAATGAAGGGGATTCATTTTAGATGAAGGGGAAATAGAAGAGAGACAGTGTCATATGTAGGTGATAAATAAGATTATTTATTTCTTTCTACATGCATCCGATCTTTATTCATTTGTTAAATAATTCAGACGAAGTCCTAGGCTTCTTGATGCATATATTCTGGTGGAGATACAGGTAAAATTATATGCCAACAAATATATAATATGTTTTATTGACTAATGTTTTTTAATGTTTTTTTTTTCAAAGAAGTTTCTGTTGTGTTTTCTTCTAGAAATTTGACGATTTCCTGTCTCACAATTAGGTCTTTCATCCATTTTGAAAATAATTTTGTGTATAGGCCAGTGGTCCAGTTTCGTTCTTTTGAATATTGCAGTCTGGTTTTCCCAGCACCATTTGTTGAAGAGACTGTCTTTTTTCCATTGGTTATTCTTTTCTGCTTTCTCAAAAGTATTTGAACATATAGATGTGGCTTCATTTCTGGATTCTCTATTTGGTTCCATTGATCTAGGTGTCTTTTTTGTGCCATTACCAAACTGTTCTGACGACTACAGCTTTGTATTACAGTTTGAAGTCCAGATTAATGAAGTCTCCACTTTACATTTCTTTTAGGATTGAGTTGGCTATTTGGGGTCTTTTGTGGTTCCATACACATTTTAGGATTGTTTGTCCTAGCTCTGTGAAAAATGCTGGCGGTATGTGATAGGAATTTCATTAAAACACATGGTCTTCACTGGCCGACATCCCTTCCTTTCACTCTTCCCACTGCCACTGCCATGCATCTTGGGGTCACCTCCCAACTAAATGACTTGCACTTGAATCCTTGTCTTCTTCTGGAGGAACACAAGCTAAGACAGCGTAGGTGTACAACTGAAAACATCCCAAGTACATCTCTAATCACTGCAGGGTCCAAGGCCTCAAACAATGTTAAGGGAGCTCAGTCACTCCTCTTTTCAGGATCATGCCCCTCCTTTGTGATGGGAGGAGGGCTGCTGGCAGCTGTAGGGTTGTATTCTCACCTCTTCCATCCCCAACTGTATTCCCAAGAGTTTCATGTTAAGTTTTGGGATGTAGACTTGGGGCAGGTACCCATCCTTGAAACAATCACTGTGGTCAGAGAGATGAGTTATGTTAATTGGCCAGAAAGTCCAAAGTTGGTGTCAGCCTCAATTAAACCCCCGCATACGGTAGGAGGAAGCATGGCTTGTTTATCCAGGGAAAATCCAGGTGTGGTCACCAGAAAGAGGGGATGGATATTGGGCAGCAGAAGAGACAGATGCATATCTTGATTGGCCATGTGAGTTTGAGGTGAAAATACACTTGAGAATGGGATCTTATAACCACAACTCTTCATTTGATATCAGATGTGGGAAGATTGTTGCTAGAACATTCATCAGCTTCCTCCCTAGACCCACCAGTGCTACTCACCATGACTTCTGTCTACCCTTTTCCTGTGCTGTGGGTAGTTTTTTCCTAGGCTCCTGGACCAGGTGGCTGTTTCATGCTGAGCCCAGGAGGTTTTTATAAGGCTCTCTCTGTCACTCCTCTCATCGTGTTGCTTCTCCAACAGCACAGAAATAGACGCCTGAGTCTGTCGGCAACAAGCCTGTGATGGTGAGCTTTAGGTGTCTGTATCCTCTCTCATGTGACACAGAATATCGTCCATTACGAGTGCTCGTGGTATGAGAATAAATATAAATGATTTCAGTCATCTTTCCATTGGGAAGCTGTCGAAACCAGCTCAACACAGAGTAGTTATAGCTGAGTGTGTAACGGCAGAACAAGGTCACAGACTCTCCCTCTTGTTTTTGCACGAAACTTGTTGATTGAATGACGCTCTGAGTATTGGTGGAACCTGTAGAAAAGAAGGAAAAATAACATAGCTCCTAACATTGCTCCCAAGAGAGCTGTCAAAAATAGCCAGGTTTTCACCCAGAAAACAAAGTGGAAAAGGCACAGTCAAGTTCTCTTCCACCTTCTTTCCCAAACCCCCGCCCTCGGGCCCTGGCTGTGGGGGTGGTGGGCTCCTTACCAAAGAGGATGAAGGCCACCACTGTGCACAGGAGAGCGGGAACTACAGACTGCATCCTGGGGGCCCTTCAGCTGGTGAAATGGCTCTGGTTCTGTCTGCCACCTGCCTTGCTTGTTGCAGTGTCACTGGTGCTGGTGGCTCTGTGGCCTTCCTTCTATAGAGCTGGCAGTGGTCGTTCTGCACACATCACTTCGTCACACTTCCTGCCGTTTGTGTCTGTGTCGTGCCTCTTCCTCCAGGCGTCTCCTGTCTAACTGATCGATAACATGTGTATGGTTTTTCATGAAAGAAAACTTGTCCAATGTGCACAGAACCAAAAGTGATAAGTAAACAATGAAATCCAACCATAATCTTATTACCCAGAGATAAATGCTGTTAACATTTTTTGCATTTCTTTCAGCATTTTCAATGCAAATATGCACACTCTGATGGGAGTAGTATCAAATAAAAAATCACTTTTGTGTCGACATTACGTATATAAATATGCCTCCAAGTCATTCAATGTATGTGAAATGTGATTTTTACAGCTCATACTGCTCTGCTGTGTAAGTGCACCTTTATTGTTTTCATGTGCGTTTGTTTATCGATGAGGTTGGATTGTTTTTGTTTATGCATTTCTTATTTTTTTTATTTGAAAATCAATTTCATAGCCATTGCATTTTTAAAAATTTACTTGACACATCCCCAAAAGCAAGGGAATCCAGAGCAAAAATGAACTATTGGGACCTCATCAAGATTAAAACTTCTGCACGGCAAAGGAAACAATCCATAAAACTAATATGTAACCGACCTTAGGGGAAAAGATAGTTGCAAATGAAATATCAGATAAAGGGTTAGTATCCAAAATCTATAAGGACTAACCACACTCCACACCCGTAAAACAAACAATCCAGTGAAGAAATGGGCAGAAGATATGAATAGACACTTCTCCAAAGAGGACATCCAGATGGCCAACAGACACATGAAATGATGCTCAGTATCCCTCCTCATCGGGGAAATACAAATCAAAACGACACTGAGATACCACCTCACGCTGGTCAGAGTGGCTAAAATGAGCAAATCAGAGGACTCTAGATGCTGGCGAGGATGTGCAGAAACGGGCACCCTCCTACGCTGTTGGTGGGAATGCAAACTGGTGCAGCCCCTCTGGAAAACAGTGTGGAGGTTCCTCAAACAACCAGCAATAGAACTCCCCTGTGACCTAGAAATAGCACTTCTAGGAATTTACCCAAGGGATACAGAAATGCTGATGCATAGGGGCACATGGACCCCAATGTTCATAGCAGCACTCTCAACAGTAGCCAAAACATGGAAAGAGCCTAAGTGTCCATCAACGGATGAATGGATCAAGAATATGTGGTTTATCTATACCATGGAATACTACATGGCAATGAGAAACAATGATATCTGGCCATGTGTAGAAACATGGATACACTTGAGGGTATTATGCTGAGCAATATAAGTCAGGCAGAGAATGACAGATACCATATATTTGCACGTATAGGAGGATTAGGAGGAACTTATGGGAGGACCAAGGGAGAGACGAAGGAGGGGAAAGAGAGGAAGGCAAACCATGAGAGACTCTTGAATGCTGAGAACAAACTGAGGACTGATGAGTATGGGGAGGAGGGAAAGGGGGGTGAGGGCATGGAGGAGCGCACTTGTGGGGATGAGCACTGGGTGTTATATGGA
>NW_024080885.1:876868-879316 GCF_003009895.1 Hyaena hyaena
AAAAAAAAAAAGATTTGGGTGATCTGCTCAACACAAGGAAGAAATTCTTTGACCAAGTTATTCCTTCAAGAGGCATTTGTTATAAAGGATGAACCTTGATAACCACTGTTATAAAGTGTATCTTACCTAGAGAATTGATAATGAAATGAGGGGCCTCTTACAATGGAGAGTTTTACAAGCCTGGGAGTGGGTCTAAGACAGGCTTTGAGAAAATTGCCCTTGAAGGAGAAGGAAAGAGTTGCTCACAGAGTTTCCTAAAGTTTAGGAGAATTTTAAAGAGATTCTGCCTCAATTACCTCAATAGTATTTATGCTTCTAGTTTTCAGCTTATTCTTTTTTGTCCTAAGTTCAGGTCTCTCACCTGTCCCAGAGAGTGTCAGCTTGTTCACATTCCTATGAAAGTTGTTAGTGGGCAAGATTGCCCCCTGGAGGCAGGACAGAGGAGCAGCAGCCTTCAAGTATTCTAGGCCAGTGGTTCTCAAGTCTGGGGGCACATTAGAAGAAACTGAGGAAGAAATTGTAACAAACACTGCGCGGTTCTGAGCACCCTGAGCACTGGGGATGTGAGGATACATTCTAGCATCACCATATTAACGTTTATACTTGAGCGAAAAGATAAAAAGGAAATGAAAGCAACTGATCTGAAGTAAATCTAAACATAACCAAAAGCAGAATTACTAATAGTAAGTAGCAGGGTAACTAAAAGATGTCAGGGGATGGACATAAGAGATGTTTTGCCTGTGGGTTTACTAGTCTGGGAGGTAAGCCACTTTAGAAAATCTAACCCTGGGACTTGGAGTTTGAGTGTGACAGATTTTCGGTGTGTGATTTATGATGTGCCCACGAAGGTGCTCATTTCTTATATAAGTTGACTGCTGATTACCCATGTTGGCCTCCTAATTCTACGACCTTACTTTTCACTCAGCTTTTCCTGGATTCTGGGTGGCTGGAATATTATAGGGACCAACATTACTGAAACTTCATCAAAGGCTTGGCCTCAGTTTCAAGACTAGCATTTTGATAGTTATACTTCAACACAGGACCCATTTACATTTTATCTGTTCACATCAGAGAATCAGAAATTAAATTAAGAATTTAGGGGCTTTTTGACGGTCGCCTGGGTGGCTTAGTCGGTTAAGCGTCTGACTTTCGCTTAGGTTATGGTCTCGCGGTTCGTGGGTTCGAGCCCCGCGTCCGGCTTTGTGCTGACTGCCAGCTCAGAGCCTGGAGCCTATTTCAGAGTCTGTATCTTCCTCTCTCTCTGACCCTCCCCTGCTCACGCTGTCTCTTTCTCTAACCTAGAAATAAATAAAAATATATATTAAAAAAAATAAGGGGCTTTTTGAGGCTTCCCAGCCAAATTCCTAAGTTTGAAGATCTGAAAAAAAGCCATGAGAGCACTTCGTTAAAACAAACAAACAAACATAAACTATAACTACTATATTTAATATCCTCTTCTCTATGTCATTGCATGGCCTCTTATACTCTGAAATCATGGGATACAAGAACTCCAAGAATTCTCAGACTGCACTCCCTGGGAATTCTTTACCTTTCTAGTCATGTACATAGATTTTCCTCCCACTGTCTCTACCTAAAAGGAGCAAAACACTGGTATTAATGCTACAGAATTTCTCTAAGTTGTTTCTGGCAGTTTCTATTTCTGCATATAGAAACATGAGGGATGTAAAATAGTTCAGAATAGATGGAGGGAGGAGAGAAACAGTCTTTGAATATCTCTCAGGTTTGTGCCTGAAGGTCAGACTTTAAGTTATGAAATGTCTTGTGCATGGTCTTGGCCTCCTGGTGTGTATCAGGGAGGGAAATTCGGTAATATGTTTCTAGATACAGTTCTATCTGCCCTATGGTAAGGGTTAGAAGAATGTGGCTTTAAGTATACTGCTAGTGAAATCTCAGGACGAAGTAAAGAATATGTTATAAGGAAGTGGAGGAGGCGAATCCCTGTCAAAGAGTTGTAGAAACATTTTGAAATGGCCTCCTGTAGTTATGCGGAAGGCTGACCTTGGTTGTAGAGGTAGGGAGATTTCAAAGCAAAGTATGAAGGTGCCACTGGGTATCTTCTGGCTGCTTTTAATGAAATGAAAAGAAGAGACATAAATGGAGGAAAGAATTATTCAACAAAAAGGAACCAGGACTGGATGAATCTGAAAATTCTCAATCTCTTACATGGAAAAAGATGGTAAACTTAAAATTAGGGGAAAAAACCCTGATAGTGTGACCGCACAACCTTTGATCAAAATCTCAGAAATATTGAAAGGCAGAAGTATTCAGTCACACAAGGAGGTTTTTCAAGAGGTTTGGATATAACTTCCACCCAAACAATTGGGCTTCTGGGAAGCTTATGAGAATGGTCCCTCAGCCATAGAGCAGGGGCCACAGGTACACATTATCTGGAAGGGATCTGTGGGTGTTCTATTTTCTAAAGGAGTA
>NW_024080885.1:882573-906520 GCF_003009895.1 Hyaena hyaena
TGTTAGCTGAAGGCTTCTCATAGATGGCTTTGATGATGTTTAAGTAGGTTCCTTCTATCCCAACTTTCTCTAGAGTCTTTATTAAGAAGGGATGCTGTATTTTGTCAAATGCTTTTTCTGCATCTATTGACAGGATCATATGGTTTTTATCTTTTCTTTTATTGATATGATGGATCACATTGATTGATTTGCGAATGTTGAACCAGCCCTATAACCCAGGAATGAATTCCACTTGATCTTGGATGATTGTTTTTATGTGCTGCTGGATTCGATTTGTAAGGATCTTGTGGAGGATTTTTGCATCCATATTCATCAAGGATATTCAGGCATCTGGGTGGCTCAGTCGACTAAATGTCCAACTTTGGCTCAGGTCATGATCTCATGGTTTGTGTGTTCAAACCTTTGTCGGGTGGTGGTGACAGCTCAGAGCATCAATAAATAAATAAATTTATTCAATAAGTAAATAACTAATTTATTTAAAATATTACTAAAAGGAATGCTACAGCAATTACTCTGAATTCCACTACCAGGAATAACTATTACGAACATTTCATGTCTATCCTTTTAGACCACTGCAATCAAGAGAAGTACAACATGAGCCACACAAATAGTTTATCTTTTTTAGTAGCCAAATCAAAAGAAACTATAAATAAATAAATAAATAAATAAATAAATAAATAAATAAATAAAATATACAAAGTACATTTTAATTACCTGATAAACTGAAATATTATTTATTTTTTAAATTTATAAATGTTCATTTGGTTTTGAGAGAGACAGAGTGCAGTGGGGTAGAGGAAGAGAGAAAGGGAGACATAGAATCCAAAGCAGGCTCCAGGCTTGAATTGACAGCATGGAGCCTGATGCGTGCTCAAACTCAGGAACCGCGAAATCATGACCTGAGCTGACGTAAGACACTTACTGACTGAACCGCCTTGCACCACTGAAAATATAATTTCAAAAATAGTCAATAGGGACACCTGGATGGCTCAGTTGGTTAAGCGTCCGACTCCGGCTCAGTTCATGATCTCACAGTTCATGGGTTCAAGCCCTAGGTTGGGCTCTGAGCTGACAGTTGGCTCAGAGCCTGGATTCTATATCTCCCTCTCTCTCTGATCCTCCTCTGCTCATGCTGTCTCTCTCTCTCTTTCTCTCAGAAAGAAAAAAAAAACATTAAAAAATATTAGTCAATAAAAAATATTAATGAGGTTGTTTACATTCTTTTCTTCAAACTAAAGCTTTGAAACTTGGTGTATATTTTATACTGACAGCACATATTAATTTGACTAGTCACAATCCAAGGGTTCAAGATTCACAGGTAGCTAGTGGCTCTGTATGGACAGCACAATACAAGACTTTTTTGATGTTTTTCTAATGATATGGCTGTGCATAAAACTGTATTTCTTCCTCCACAAAATTCAGGTCATATGAAACCTACAGTTTTGTAACTTTTTATAAGAAATGTTTAATTTTAGAACAGTTTTGGATTTATAGAAAATTTGTGAAGAGAGTACACATAGTTTTTCATATACTGCACACCCAGTTTCCCTTACTTTTAACATCTTAAATGGTACATTTGCCACAATTAATAAGCCAATGCTAATACATTATTATTAACTAACGTCCATGCTTTAGTAGATTTACTTGATTTTACCTTCTGTCCTTTATCTCCTTCAGAACCCCACTAGAAGGCCACATTACTTTTAGTTTTCATGTCTTCTCAGGCTCCTCTTGGCTATGACAATTTCTCAGATTTTTCTTATTCTTTACAATGTTTTCTAAATTTAAATTTTGTTACTTTCGAGAGAAAGAGAGAGAGAGGGAGGGAGAATCCCAAGCAGACTCCATGCTCTGTGTGGCTCTATGCAGGGATCAATACTCAAACCCTGGGATCATGACCCAAGCCAACATAGACACTCAACTTACTGAGCCACCTAGGCACCCCTCAGGTTTTTCTTATTTTTGATGATCTGGACAATTGTTAGAAGTAGTAGTTAGATGTTTTGCAGAACGTCCCTCAATTGGGATTATTCTGATGATTTCCTCATGATTACACTGAGGTTATGGGTTTGGGGGAGGAAGACCACAGAGGTAAAGTGCCATCTCTCTTCACATCATATCAAGGGCACATGCTATCAACATGACTTATCTCTGGTGATGTTGATCATGAGCAGCGAGCTAAGCTGCTGTTTGTCAGGTTTCTCCCTGTTGCTCATTGTTTTTAAAAGTTTATTAATTTATTTGGAGAGAAAGATAGAGAGAGTGAGCAAGGGAGTGGCAGAAAGAGAGGGAAAGAGAGAGAATCCCAAACAGGCTCTGCACAGTCAATGCAGAGCCTAATACAGGGCTCGGTCTCACAAACTGTGAGATAATGTGAGCCAAAACCAAGAGTTGGACGATTAACCAACTGAGCCACCCAGGAGTCCCAATCCACTGTTACCCTTTTGTCACCCTTTTTATACTGTCCATTTTGGAAGGAAGTCACTATGTGCAGCCCGCACTGGAAGACTGGGAAATGTGGAGTGTGTGTATCAATTATTTAGAATCTTAGGCATGGGAGATGTGTCATTCTGACTTACTCATTTATTCAATAATTTACTTATATCAGTGACCGTTGGATACTTATTTTGTATCTTGGGTTATTACTCAGCAGGACTTTATTAGCTGCTCAAATTGTTTCAGCTTTGGCCGCAAGGAGCTTTCTTAGTTTACTCCTATTTCCCCTTAACATAGCCCATCATTGGTGGTGCCAGTTGTTATCTGAACACTATACGATGCTTCAGACTTAACTTACATATTCACTGCCCCAGGCCTAGAATCAGTCCTTTCTCCAAGGAACTTTGGTTCCTTTTATTCAAAAATGGTATAAGAAACCAAAATACGACATCTAGGCATGCTCACTGCTTATGGGATATCGTCAGAAACATTAAACACGTTACTAGGTTTTGAGAGCTCCAAAGGTAGAAATGTGGAGGAAACGTATTTTGGGGAAGCAACCAGCAAGAGCAGAAATTTGGATTTGGAAAAAGCACAGTTGTACAAGGAATGCAGAAGTCTTAAGCAAGCAAGATTCTTTGGAGGGACATAGTCGGGAGATTAATCTGGCGGCACTAAGCAAGGTGACCCTGAGCAGCCAGAGTCTGAAAGGGGAGAGAACAGTTAAATGTTCAGTGTAATAACAGGTACAGTATTACCTTTGTCCCTCCTCCTTACCAGGCTGGATGATGTGGGAGGAAAGGGCTGAACGACTGATGTAATCTGATCTAACCTGTCTCATCTGCAGCAAGCCAGGAGTTTAAGAAAGTAATATTAAAGTGCTTTGTTTGGTTGATATGGTTCACCCAATGTTGTCTTTATCATTGTTTTTCGTTAGGTCTCATTTGATTGCTAGTGATAGAAAACCCAACTCAAGAAATTTATTAAAAAGAGAGAAATTAATTGTGCTGCATTTTTGGTGTCGTCCCTTTGTGTGTATGACTTCAGTGCACACTGTCCCCTTCCCTCTGCTAGAACTTGGGTTTCTTTGTCTGAGAGCTGTGTCTTACTGCACAGCCTGGCTGGCAGACATAAGTGCTGGAGATCATCAGTCAGATCCCTGGGCGCTGACCTCCACCAGTGACACACAGGGTTTGGAGTATCAATACCTTAGCTCCTCTGGCCCTCAGATGGCAGGTTGAGAGAAGTGTCTCCCATGGGTTGTCAAAAATTCCCTGGTATGATGAAAGTCTTGGTGCTCATAGTGGTGTTTGGCTTGTGAATACACAGGCCCTGAATGATTGAGTGATTGCTTGATTTTTCTCATTGTTTTAAAGCTAAATTTTAGTTAGTGAATTACCATGCAATATTGGTTTCTGGAATAGAATTCTGTGATTTGTCACTTCCATGCAACATCCTGCTCATCCCAATAAGTGCCCCCCTTATTGTGCATCACGCATCTAGCCCAATTCTCACCCATCTTCTTCTATCAACCCTCAGTTTGCTCCTTATCTTTAAGATATAAATAACAAATCATTATTATGGTTTGTTTCCATTTCTCATTTTTTTATTTGCCACCTTCCAATATGTACATGTGTTTTCTTTCTTGAATTCCACATATGAGTGAGATCATATGGTATTTGTCTTTCTCTGATTGACTTATTTCACTTAGCCTAATACATTCTAGCTCCATCCACATCTTTGTAAATGGCAAGATTTCATTTTTTATTTGATGGCTGAAAGAAGAGGTACTATATATGTGTCTTTGTATGTATGTTTGTATGTATGTATATATAGTTTGGCTATTGTTGATCATGCTGCTATAAACATCGGGGTGCATAGACTCCTTCAAATCTCTATTTTGTATACTTTGGGTAAATACCTAGTTGCACAATTGCTGGATCATAGGGTAATTTACTTTTGAACTTTGAGAAACCTCCATAGTGTTCTCCAGAGTGGCTGCTCACGGTTCCATTCACACCAATGGTGCAAGACGGTTCCCCTTTTGCAACATCCTTGTCAACACCTGTTGTTTCTGGTGTTGTTAATGTTACCCACTCAGACAGGTGTGAGGTGGTATCTATTTATATTTTTGGTTTTCATTTCCCTGATGATGAATGATGTGGAGCAACTTTTCATGTGTCTTTTAGCTATCTGGATGTGTTTTTTGAAAAAGTGTCTATTCATGTCTTCTGCTCATTTCTTACCTCGATTATTTGGTTTTTTTGGGTGTTGAGTTTGATTAAGTGCTTTATAGATTTTGGATTCCAACCCTTATTCAGATATGTTGTTTGCAACATCTTCTTCCATTCTGTAGGTTTTGTTGATTGTTTCTTTCACTGTGCAGAAGTTTTTTTTTCTTACAAATAGTTTATTGTCAAGTTGGTTTCCATATAACACCCAGTGCTCATCCCCACAAGTGCCCTCTTCCATGCCCATCNTCAGCATTCAAGAGTCTCTCATGGTTTGCCTCTCTCCCTTTCCCCCACCTTTTCCCCCCTTCTTCTCCCCCATGGTCCTCAGTCAAGTTCCTCCTAATCCTCCTATACGTGCAAACATATGATATTTGTCCTTCTCTGCCTGACTTATTTCGCTCAGCATAACACCCTCAAGGTCCATCCATGTTGCTACACATGGCAAAATTTCATTCTTTCTCATTGCCATGTAGTATTCCATGGTATAGATAAACCACATCTTCTTGATCCATTCGTCCGTGGATGGACACTTAGGCTCTTTCCATGATTTAGCTATTGTGGAGAGTGCTGCTATGAACATTGGGGTCCATGTGCTCCTATGCATCAGCATTTCTGTATCCCTTGGGTAAATTCCTAGCAGTGCTATTGCTGGGTCCTAGGGGAGTTCTATTGTTAGTTTCCTGAGGAACCTCCACACTGTTTTCCAGAGGGGCTGCACCAGTTTGCATTCCCACCAACAGCGTAGGAGGGTGCCCGTTTCTCCACATCCTTGCCAGCATCTAGAGTTCTCTGATTTGCTCATTTTAGCCACTCTGACTATGATTTTGATTTGTATTTCCCTGATGAGGAGGGATGCTGAGCATTGTTTCATGTGTCTGTTGGCCATCTGGATATCCTCTTTGGAGAAGCGTCTGTTCATATCTTCTTGTGCAGAAGGTTTTTATCTTGATGAGGTCCCAATAGTTCATGTTTGCTCTTGTGTCCATTGCCTCAAGCAATGTGTTTAGTAAGAAGTTGCTGCAGCCAAGGTCAAAGAGGTTTCTGTTGTGTTCTCTTCTAGAAATTTGATGATTTCCTGTCTCATAATTAGGTCTTTCATCCATTTTGAATTTACTTTTGTGTATAGGCCAGACAGTGGTACAGTTTCATTCTTCTGCATGTTGCTGTCTGGTTTTCCCAGCACCATTTGTTGAAGAGACAGTCTTTTCTCCATTGCTTATTCTCTTCTGCTTTCTCAAAGGTATTTAAACATCTAATTGTGGATCCATTTCTGGATTCTCTATTTGGTTCCATTGATCTAGGTGTCTGTTTTTGTGTCATTACCATACTGTCCTGATGACTACAGTTTTGTTATAGCTTGAAGTCCAGATTAATGAAGCCTCCAGCTTTGCATTTTTTTTTAAGAATTGCATTGACTAGTTGGGATCTTTTGTGCTTCCATACACATTTTAGGATTGTTTGTCCTAGCTCTATGAAAAATGCTGGTGGTATGTGATAAGGATTGCATTAAATCACAAGCGCTTCACCAATTGACTTGCCTTCATTTCACTCTTCCCCACTGTCCTGCAATGCATTCTGGGATTATTTCCCAACTAAGTGACTTGCACTTGAATCCTTGTCTTCTTCTGGAGGAACAGAAGCTAAGACAGCGTAGGTGTATGACTGAAAAATGCAGGTAGATCTCTAATGACTGCAGGATCCAGGGCCCCAAACAGTGTTAAGAGAGCTCAGTTTCAATCTCTCTGTTTTCAGGATCGTGCTCTTCTTTGTGGTGGGAAGAGGGCTGCTGGCAGCTGTAGAGTTATATTCTCGCCTCATTCATCCCCAACCATATTCCCAAGAGTTTCATATTAAGTTTTAGGATTAGACTTGGGGAGGGTACACATTCTTGAACCAATCATTGTGATCAGAGAGATGAGTTATGTTAATTGGTCATGGAGTCCATGGCTGGGGTCAGCATCATCTAAAGCCAAATGTGGTGTAGGAGGAGGCACGGCTTGGTTATCCAGGGAATATCTAGGTGTAGTCACCAGAAAAGAGGGCATGGATATTGAGCAGCAGAAGAGACAGATGCATATCTTGATCAGCTATGTGATTCTAAGGTGAAAATGCACTTGAGGTTGGAATCTTGTAACCACAACTCTTCCTTTAATACCAGATGTGGGAAGAGTGTTGCTAGATATTCAGCAGCTTCCACTCTAGTCCCACCAGTGTCACCTACCATGTCTTCTGTCTACCTTTTCCTGTTTTGTGGGTAGTTTTCTCCTAAGCTCCTGGGGCAGATGGCTGTTTCATGCTAAGCCCAAGAGGTTTTTGTAAGGCTCTCCGTGTCAGTCCTTTCACTGTGGAGTTTCTCCAACAGCACAGAAATAGATGCCTGAGTCTGTAGGCATCAAGCTTGTGATGGTGAGTGTTAGGGTTTTGTATCCTTTCTGAAATGACACAGAATATCGTCCTTTCATAGTGCTCGTGCTATCAGAATAAAGATAAATGATTTCAGTCATCTTTCCATTAGGAAGCTGTCGAAACCAGCTCATCACGTAGTAAGAATAGTGGATTGTGAAGCGGCAGTGCAAGCTCACAGATTCTCCCTCTGGTCCATGTGCTGAACTTGGATATTGAGTGATGCTCTGTGTATTGCTAGAACCTATAGGAAAAAAAAAATAACTTAGTTGTTGACATTGCTCCCAAGAAAGCTGTCACAAATAGCCAGGTTTTCACCCAGAAAACAAAATGGAGTAAGGCACAGCCAAGGTCTCTTATGACTTCTTTCTCAGACCCACTCCCTTAGGCTCTAGCTGTGGGGGTGGTGGGCTCCTTACCAAAGAGGATGAAGGCCACCACTGTGCACAGGAGAGCGGGAACTACAGACTGCATCCTGGGGGCCCTTCCGCTGGTGAAATGGCTCTGGTTCTGACTGCCACCTGCCAAGCAAGTTGCAGTGTCACTGGTGCTGGTGGCTCTGTGGCCTTCCTTCTATAGAGCTGGCAGTGGGCCTTCTGCACACGTCACTTTGTCACACTTCCTGCTGTCTGTGTCTGCGTGCTGCCTCTTCCTCCAGGCCTCTCTTGTCTGACTGATCGATAACATGTCATGTATGGTTTTTCATGAAAGAAAGGTTGTCCAATGTGGACATAACTGTAAAGGAGCAGTAGACAATAAAATCCAACCATAATCTCATAACCCAGAGATAAATGCTGTTAACATTTTATTGTAATTCTTTCAGTAGTTTTAATGTAAATATGTCATACTGTAATGGAATTGGGATCAAATAAAAATGTTTTTTTGTTGTTGTTGTTGAACATCGTGTATATGAATAAGCCACCATATCATTCAACTGTATGTGAAATGTGATTTTTACAGCTTCATACTACTCTGCTGTTTAAGTGTAATTTAATTTGTTTGAACATAATTGTTTGACAAGTTTTGTTTTCTCTTTTGACTATTTTAAATAAGATTTGGTGGGTATTGTAGATATAAGTCTTTGCATTTCTGGTAACTTATTTGATGTTAATGATGTTATTTCAAAGTTTTTAATATAAAAAATTCAAATATCCACAAAAGAGTGTATAGTGCAATGAAAAAGGATGTACTCATTTCCAGGTTCCACAAGTATCATATCACGGCCAATCTTGTTCATCTACATCATCATCCCCCTCCACATGTATATTTCTTCCAGTTCTGGTTAGACTAATGCAACTCCCAGACATCATAGGGTTTGTACTTTACTCAGGAGACACATGAGGTCAGATTGTCTTTTCAGGTGTGTGTGTATTTGTGTGTGTGTGTGTGTGTGTGTGTGTTTGTGTGTGTTTTCTTAGTGACTGTTGATAAGCAATGAATAGATCTGTTGTTTGATTAGGAGTTGGTTTGCAACTTGACGATATTCTAATTATATGATTTCTACTTCGTTTTTTTAACTGAAGTATTTCTTTTACGATAATTTTTCCTTGTCAATTATTTGATTATTATTTGAGGTTAAGTGTAGGATTCTTTCCGTTCATTTCTCAGTTTGTAAGATAATGAGCCGATTCCCCTCTAGGGTGACCAAACCATTCCTGCTTGCCTGAGATGGAGGAGTTTCTCACGACAAACACCAAAATAGTCCCAAGCAAATCCCCGGCAACCAGGATACATCCCCAAAAGTAATTAAGGAGGATTATTTTAGAACTCATGAATTTAAAAATACTTGATGGATTCATGGTCTCAGTGATGTGGGCATGGTCCCATCTTTACCAGAAGAAACTTTTTCAGGCTGGTTCCTGAGTCGTTGTGACATGGCCTCTGTAACCTGTGACAGCTTCCTCGTTTTCTGGGAGGAGAAGATATTCTAGGTTCACTTGTATATTTTCTCTCCCAGTGATGGAATCAGCTATCTGTGATTGATGATAGATGTTTTCTCCTTCCAGTTCTAATGTGCAAATCTCTGACTTTTTCAAATTTTTAAGGAAATGCTTTTAATATCTCACTTTGAAAACAAATTCGAAGATTCCATGGTCAGGTTAAAGAAGTTCCTTTTTCTTCTGTGTCTGTGAAGAGATTTTAATTAGAAATAAATGTTAGACTTCACCAAGTCACTTTTCTGTATTTAGTGAGTAATTTTAAAGTTAATATTGTTTATGTGTGATATGTAGTACTAATATTTAACCTTCCTCATACTCCTGAGATGAATCCTAATCAATCATGGTGTATTAGTATTACTTTTTATGTATACATTTATTAGTATTACTTTTTAATATCCAGTGTTTACTTAATAATATGTTTAGGAGAGTCTTTGCTTTTCACAAGAAATATTGGTCTATGATTTTCATTTGTCATCTATCTTTGTTTATTTTAGTCAGTGTGGTTCTCCTGGTCTCAAAAAATGTGTCGAGTAATAGTCTTCATGTTTTTATTTTTCTCAGTACATGTATGGAAATTACTGGTCTTGGGTTTGATATAAATTGCCTGTGAAACCATATGTATCTATAGAGTTTTAGATGTATTTAATGTGCATTGTAACACAAGTTTTCAAATTTTCTTGTCATTTTTGCTAGATGATAATTTTCAGAAAGTTTTACATTTTGTTCAAGTTTTCACATTAATTTGTATGGTTTCATTCCTTGAAGGTTCTTAAAATTATTTAAATTTTTAGTGTGTCTGTAGTTACAATCTGCTTTTACACCATCTTTTTATATCTTCTTAATTCCCTCGATAAATCTTATCAGAGAATTGTCCATTTTCTTTTCTTTTTTTTTTTTTTTAGAATTGTCCATTTTCTAATTCTGTTCAAAGAACCAATTTAAATGGATTCTTTCCTTTGTTCTTTGCCTTTATTACCTTAATTGTAGCACTGATTATTACTATTTTTGTTCTCCTACTTTTGTTGTTTACTCTTACTCTCTTTGAAAACTTTCTGATTGAATGTTTAGCTCATTATGTCCCATCTTGTTGTTTTGATATATCTTGAGGGTATAAAAATCCTTTGCATGCTGCTTAGGTTCATTTCCCAAGTTTAGAAATGTAGACCTTTTATGATTGCTCAGTTGTAAATATTTTAACAATTCCATTATAATTTCTTTTTGGTTCATGAATTACTTTATTTTTTAGGGCTTATTGAGAAAGAGAAAGAGAGACAGAATTGGGAAGAGGGAGAGAGAGAGAGTGGGAGAGAGAGAGAGAGAGAGAGAGGGAGAGAGAATCCCAAGCAGACTTCACACTGTCAGCCCAGAGCCTGTCCTGGGGCTCGAACTTATGAACGTGAGCCAAAATCATGACCTGAGATCATGACCTGAGCCGAAATCAAGAGTTGGACACTTAGCTGACTGAGCCACCCAGGGGCTCCTGGTTCATAAATTATTTAGGAGTCTCTTTTTATTTATACTTGTATTTATTAATAGTATCTAACTTTATTCTTTGTAGTAAAAGAACATGATCTGTTTGATATTGTTCTTTAATACTTAACTGATTTGCTTTTTTGTGGTCTATTTTTCTGACTATTTTGTAAGAATAAATTTCTGGATGTAGATTTATTGAATTAAATAATTTTATATCTATTAACAAATTACATTACCATGACTGTACAAATTGACATTTCTATAGTGTTTTCTAAGAGTTTTGTTTTATGACCTCAGCATCTAACGCTTTAAAAAATTATTTAACAATTTTTTGAGAAAAAATATTATTTCCTTGTTGTTCTATTGTGCCTTTGTGAGCTTGGATTCTTTTCATATTTGTATTTGATATTTTTTAATTTTGACATTATTTTTTTCATAGCCATTGTGGTTTTTAAAGTTGGCACAATTTTTCTCTAATTTCTTTGTAATAATATTTTATTTTTTAAGAAACTTAAACAGCTTGTTCACAAAATATCATGAACCTATGATCTAGGATAGATATGCAGCTGAATGTTTATTTGGACAGTTCCTGAGCTCCTTGAACTAATCGTGCACCTGAGCCCTCCCAACCCTACAACTCACCATCACCCTGATAAATCTTTACAAAGGAATCACAAACCTCTGTTGCCCTTATCCAGCGTGTTTCTAAGAACTATTTCAGAAAACCCTGAGATCCTAGCTGGTGAAATTGTCATTTCAAAGGGGTCAAAGATGACATGAGTGCCAATGGGTACATGTAAAGTTTAGGGTGACCTGATAAGACAAGGAACAACTTCTTCTGACCAATTTGTTCCTGCGGGAGAAAGAAGGGATGGGAAAGAAAGGAAAGGATGAATCTTTATAACCACCATTATAGAATGAATTTTATCCAAAGAAATAATAATGAAATGGAACCTTCTCCCAATGGAGAGGTTTACAAACCTGAAGCCGGGGTCTAAGACAGGTATTGGGAAAATTGTGTTTGAAGGTGAAGGAAAGAGTTGCTCACAGAGTTTCCTTAAATTTAGGAGAATTTTAAAGATATTTTGCATTTAATGACCTTATAGCATTCAGGCTTCTAATTTTTAGCTTTATCCTTTTTTTTTGTCCTAAGTTCAGGCCTCTTGTCCATCCCGAGTGTCAGCTGTTCTCATTGTTCTGAGACTTGTGTTAGTGGGCATGATTGCCCCCTGGAGGGCAGACAGAGGAGCAGCAGCCTTAAAATATTCTAGGCCAGTGGTTCTCAGGGCTGAGGGCACATTAGAAGAAATTGAGGAGTTGTAACAAAAAGTGCTCAGCCCTGAGCACTGAGACTGCTGGGGATGTGGGGACACATTCTAGTATCACCTTATTAACATTTACACTTGAGTGAAAAAAATAAAATGGAAATGAAAGCAATTGTTCTGAAGTAAATCTAAACAACCAGAAGCAGAATTACTAATAAATAGTAAGTAGCAGGATAAATAAAAGATATTGTGGGATGGGAAAAAAGGAAATGATTTACCTGTAGGTTTAGCAGTCTGGGAAGTAATCCATTTTAGCAAATCTCACCCTGGGACTTGAGGTTTGAATGTGACAGATTTTTGGTATGTATCTGTTATGTGCCCATGAAGGTGCTCATTTTCATATATTTTCAGTTGACTGCTGATTACAGAAGTTGGTCTCCTAATTCTTAGACATTACTTTTCATTCGGCTTTCCCCGGGTTCTGATTGGCGGGAATATTAATATGTACCAACATCACTGAGCTCTCAACTAAAACTTCATCAAGGGCTTGGCCTCAGTGCCAGGACTGGCATTTTGAGAGTTATGCTTCAACACCAGCACTCCTTTAAATTTTATTTTTTTAAATCATAGAATCACAAACATTAGAATTAAAGGGTCTTTTGAGGCTCCATAGCCAAACTTCTTTTTGTTTAAAGATCTGAAAAAGCCATGAAAGCATTTTAGTTTTGGCAAACAAACAAAGTATAGCTACTCTACTTTAGTATCTCCCTCCCCTTTCTTATTACCTGACCCTCTTATACTCTGAACTCATGGGATACAAAAAAATCAAAAATTCTCAGCCTGTACTACCTGGGAATTCTTTCTATTTATAGTCATATACATAGAAACCCCCCCCCCCCACTGTCTCTATCTAAAAGAAGCAAAGCACTGCCAGTGATCCTACTGCATTTCTCTAAGTTGTTTCTGGGAGTTTCTATTTCTGGATGTAGAAACATGGTGGATGTAGAATGGTTGGGAATAGAGGGAGGAGCGAAACAGTCCTTGAAATACCTCTCATGTCTGTGCCCGACAGTCAGGCTTTAAGTTATGAAGTGACTTTCTGTGTGGTCCTGGCTTTCTGGTGTGTATCAAGGAGGGAAATCGGGCAATGAGTTTTTAGATACACCTCTATCTGCCCTGTATTAAGGGTTAGAAGAATCTAGCTTTAAGGATACTGCTAGTGAATTCTCAGAAGGAAGTAAAGAATATGTTATTGGGAACTGAAGGAAGGGAATCCACATCAAGTAGTTATAGAACATTTTTGAAATTGCCTCCTATAGTTATGTGAAAGACTGAACTTGCTTGTAGAGCTGGGGAGATTTCAAAGCAAAGTATGAAGGTGCCACTGTGTTTCTTTTTGCTGCCTTTAATGAAATGAAGAGAGATAAATGGAGGAAAGAACTATTCAGCAAAAAGGAACCAGGACTGGATGAATCTGAAAATTCTCAATCTCTTAAATGGAAAAAGATGCTAAACTTAAGATAGTGTGGCACAAAGAAAGAGACAGCGTGACTTTATAAATGTTTATCAAAACCTCAGAAAGATTGAGGGGTGGGAGTATTCTGTCACACAAGGAGCTCTTTCAAGAGATTTGGATATGACTTCCAACCAAACAATAAGGCTTTAAGGAAGCTTAAGGTAATGGTACCTCAGAGTTCTGAGTAAGGGTCATAGGTATGGATTGTTTGGAAAGGATCTGTGGATGTGCTTTTTTTTTTTTTTAAGGGGCATAATTCATTGAAATCCATCAGAGACCCAAGAAGTGTTTGAGAAAATGATTTCAGCAGAAACACTACCAGCTTGGATTGAAAGGGACAGAATACAGAATAAAAGGAGCAGGTCAGACTCTGAAAACTACTGCCAGGAAGCAGGTTTATAAAATAACTCAACTGTGAATATGTGTTACCATACTTGAAAGAATAGAGAAGACTCTAAGGGCAGAAGTAAAAGTCAAAGGGTCACAGTTGAGAATTATTTCTAGGCCTTAAATCTAAACAAGGAACTCCTAAGGTTTGCCCAGCTGAATTTCAGCAAGGCCTTTCTACCTTTCATTTCCCAGTCTTTTGGACCCAAATGACTATAGCTAATTATCCTGTGCCTTCTTGGTCAGGTCTGTTCTAAGACTGGAATCTGGTTGTGTTGAGCAGGTGGCTTCTTTCACAGCCTGACCAAAGGAGAGGAATTGTGCACCAAAAACTGTACTTAACAAATGACACCCAGGAGTTGCAATTGAACTTGGACATCATTTAGATGATGTGATTTTTGTCTATGAGCTGACGCTATATGGGATGAGACTCTTGGGGTCTATGGGAGTGTGTGTGAATGTATTTTGCAAGTAGGAGGGATATGAATCTTTGGGGATCAGATGGTGGACTACAGTAGAGATAAATCCCTTCCTCCTGGTGTCCATGCTCTTGGACAATCCCCTCTTCTGAGTTTCAGAGGGACCTATGATGAGATTCTAATCAACACAATATGCAAAGGTGATGGGCTGTCCCTCTGTTATTATGTTACATTAGAAATGATTCTGTCTTGGGGCGCCTGGGTGGCTTAGTCGGTTAAGCGACCGACTTTCGCTTAGGTCATGATCTTGCGGTTCGTGGGTTCCGGCCCTGCGTCGGGCTCTGTGCTGACTGCCAGCTCAGAGCCTGGAGCCTGTTTCAGTCTGTGACTCCCTCTCTCTCTGACCCTCCCCTGCTCACGCTGTCTCTCTCTCTCTCCTAGAAATAAATAAAAAACATTAAAAAAAAAAAGAAATGATTTTGTCTTAGCTGACTAGGTTGAGAGATTTTCCTTGCTGGCTTAATCACGTAACATGGCAGCCATGTTGAAAAAACCCAGAGAAAGTGCAGGAGACCACTTTCTCTGGGCAGCCTCTAGGAAAATAATTGTTTATGAAGATACATTAGAGTCTAAGAAAGGACCTTGTAAACTATGAACAGTGATACAAATGTATGAGGCAGCTTTTAACTTTTCAAAAAGAATGAATAATAGATGTGGTATAAATATTTGTTGAATAAATGAATTAGAAGGTAAGCCACATTCTCGAAACAAATTTAGTAAGTGGTTAGCTAAGTAGTTGCCCTGGAATCCATTACCAGGAATAAGAATTGCCAACATTTTATGTCTATCCTTTTAGATCACCGCTATCAAGAGAAATACAATGTGAACCACATAATAATTTAAATTTTTTAGTAGCAACATTAAAAGAAACTATACCTAAATCTATAAAATTAATTTTAAAAATATATTTTATTTAACCTGATAAGCACAAAGCATCATTTCAACATTAGTCAATAAAAATATTAATGAAAGTGTTTACATCCTTTCTTCATACTAAGTCATTGAAACTTGGTGTATATTTTACACTCACAGCACATCTTAGTTTGGAATCGTCACAGTCCAGTGTTCAAGAGCCACATGTAGCTAGTGGCTATGCATGGACAGCACAGTTCATGACTCTTTTTGCTGTGTAAATAATGATATGGCTGCACATAAAATTTAAATTGTCCCTCCAGAAAATGCAGGTCACATGAAACCTATAGTTTTGTAAGTTTTTATGACAAATGTTTAATTTTAGAATGGTTTTGGATTCACAGAGACGTTGTGAAGATAGTACACATAGTTTCTATATACTGCACATGCATTTCCCTTACTATTAATATCTTACAGTGGTACATTTGCCACAATTAATAAACCAATACTCATATATTATTATTGACTAAAGTTCCTACATCAGTAGATTTACTTTTTTTTTTTTTTTTTTTTGCGTAAAGTCCTTGACCTCCTGAAGAATCCCACAAGGAGACCACATTACATTTAGCTTTCATGTCTCCTTAGGCTCCTCTTGGCTATGACAATTACCCAGATTTTTCTTATTTTTTAAAATGGTTTTTTAATTTAAATTTTATTTTATTTTAGAGAGAGAGAGAGCATGAGCAGGGGAGATGGGCAGAGGGAGGGAGGGAGGGAGAGAAAGAGAGAGAGAGAGAGAGAGAGAGAGAATCCCATCAGGCCACATGCTCTGTGTGGAGCTCAACACAGGGCTCAATGCCACAACCCTGTGATAATGATCCAAGCTGAAATCCTACATCCTCAGATTTTTCTTAATTTTGATGATCTTGATAATTTTAGGATTATTACTTAGATATTTTGCAGAATGTCCTTCCACTGGGATTTTTCTGATGATTTTTTCATGTTAGATTGGGGTATGGGTTTTGGGGAGGAAGACCACAGAGGTAAAGTGCCATTTCTCTTCATATCATACTCTTCACATCATATCAAGGGTAATGGTATCAACATGACTTATCTCTGGTGATGCTGGCCAAGATCATTGAGCTAAGCTGGTGTTTGTCAGGTTTCTCCACTCTTGCTTTTTCTTTTTTAAATATTATTAATTTATTTTGAGACAGAAAGAGAGCAAGAAAGCAGAGAGAGAGAGAGGGACACAGAGAGAGAGAGTCCCAAGCAAGCTTTGCACTGTCAATGCAGAGTCTGATGTGGGACTCAATCTCACAAACTGTGAGATCATGACCTGAGCCAAAATGAAGAGTTGGACGCTTAACTGACTGAACCACCCAAGGCCCCAATCCACTGTTGTTGCTCTTTTGCCACCCTTTCCATACTGTCCCTTTTGGAAGTCACTATGTGCAGCCCACACTTGAGGAATGGGAAATGTGGAGTGTCTATATAAATTATTTAGAATTCGAAAGCATGGGAAGTTTTTCTGTTCTGCCTCACTTATTTATTCAATAATTTATTTATATCAGTGACACTTGGATACTTATTTTATATCTTGGGTTATTATTCAACATGACTTTATTTTTTGCACAAATTTTTTCAGCTCTGGTCACAGGGACCTTTCTAGTTGACTCCTATGTCCTCTTAACATAGCCCCATCATAGATGGTGCTGGTTGTTTTTTGAACACTTTAAGATACTTTAGACTTATCTTTCATATTCCCTGTCCCAGCCCTAGAATCAGCCAGTTCTCCAAGGAATGATGGTTCCTTGTATTGAAAAATGGTATTAGAAACCAAAATACGAGATCTAGACATGCTCATTGTTTCTAGGCTCTCCTCAGAAACATCAAAGATGTGACGTAGATTTTGAGAGATAGTGAGTTCAAAAGGTAGAAATGGGGAAGAAACATTTCAGGAGAAGCAGCTAGCAGGAGCAGAATTTGGGATTTGGGAAAAGTACAGTCTCACAAGGAATGCAGAAGTCTTAAGCAAGCAAGATTCTTTGGAGGGACATAGTCGGGAGATTAATCTGGCGGCACTAAGCAAGGTGACTCTGAGCAGCCAGAGTCTGAAAGGGGGGAGAACAGTTAAATGTTCAGTGTAATAACAGGTACAGTGTTACATTTGTCCCTCCTCCTTACCAGGCTGGATGATGTGGGAGGAAAGGGCTGAACAACTGATCTAATCTGAACAGCCTAAGGAGTTGTAACCTGTCTCACCCGCAGCAAGTCAGGAGTTTTAAAAAGTAATATTAGAGTATTTTGTTTGGTTAAATCATTTCACCCAATATTGTCTTTACTAGTGTTGTTAGTTAGGTCTCTTTTGATTGCAAATGATAGAAAACCCAACTCAAAGTAATTTATTAAAAAGAGAGAAATTAAGTGTGTTGCATTTTTGGTGTCTTCCCTGTATCACTTTGTGCTTAAGACTTGAGTACACACAATCCCCTTCCTCTGACCAAATCTTGGGTTTCTTTGCCTAAGGGCTTTCTCTTACTGCACAGCTGCTTAGCAGACATAAGTGCAGGGGAATCATCACTCATATCCCTGGGCTCTGTCTCCACCAGGGACACACAGGATTAGGGGTATCAATCCCCTAGCTTCTTTGGCCATCAGGCAGGCTAAGTTGAGGCAAGTGTCTCCCATGGGTTGTCAAAAATTCCCTGGTACAATGAAAGTCTTGGGGCTCATAGTGACGTTTGGCTTGAGAATACACAGGCCCTGATTGATTTATTGTGTTTTTTTTTTTTTAATTTAAATTTTAGTTAGTGAAGTACAGTGCAAGTTTGGGTTCTGGAGTAGATTTCAGTCATTCATCACTCCCATACAGCACCCTGGGCTCAACCCAACAAGTGCTATCATTAATGCCCATCACCCATCTAGCCCATCTCCCGCCCTCTGCTCTCATCAACCTTCAATATGCTGTCTATCGTTAAGAGTCCATCACAGTTTGTTTTCCTCTCTCCTTTTTTTCTTTACCCCTTTCCCATATGTTCATCTGTTTTCTTTTTTTTTTAATGTACATAATTTTGTTACAAAAATTTCTTAAAAAAACAAAATGCAAAATTCTAGAAAAACCCAAAATTTACTATTGATACTAATTCCTACAAGTTTGCTGTGCTACAATACACAAGTCAAGAAATTCAAAAAACCATTAAATATTTAGAAACATTCAACATCAGGAGCTTTAAAATCTAACTGTATGTAGTAGCTCCTCAAAAAGCTACAACCTGCATTTTTAAAAAAGTATTTTCTCTACAAAGAACCTTATCAGCTATATAAAAATCTGTACAGTTTTTATACTGAAGCTAATATTGAGCTGCACTTGAATTCACATTCTTAGCAAAACAATTGCCTGAGCACACACGAACACTCCACACATATCATTACAGGATAGCCATTTATTCCTCATCCTCCCCCTCTTTCTCATCATCTTCGTCTTCTTCCTCCTCTTCCTCTTTCTCCTCATCCTCTGGTTCATTCTTCTTTGAACCTGTAGGCCTGCCAGAGCCCTTCTTTCTCACTTCACTTTTGCCCTTGGCGCAATGTGCAGCAATATCTTTTTCATACTTCTCCTTTAGCTTGGCCGCCTTCTGTTCATATGGATGTTTATCTTTGGCTGACTGCTCAGACCACATTTCACCCAATCTTTTGCAGTATCCCCAATGGATAAGCCAGGGTGCTCACTTTTGATCTTTGGGAGATGTTCAGAACAAAACAGGAAGAAAGCAGACGGAGGCCTTTTAGGAGCATTGGGATCTTTTTTCTATCCTTTCTTGTCACCTTTGGGAGGAATGTAATTTCTCATCTCTCTATCATAACGAGCTTTGTCACTTTTTGCCATATCCTCGAATTTCGACTTTTCCTTCGCAGACATGGTCTTCCATATCTTGGAACATTTCTTGGAGAACTCGGCGAAATTGACCGAAGAGTCCTGGTGCTTCTTCTTGTGCTCCTCCTGACAGGTCTGCACGAAGAAGGCGTACGAGGACATCTTGCCCCGGGCTTGTTGGGGTCTCCTTTACCCATGGTGACGGCTGGCATCTGGTGAGAGCTTTTCTTCAGAGTCCCGTGGAGGGACCGGATCCAACCGAGACGCTTCCTTCCTAGGGCTATGGCGTGAACTGGTTTATCCATGTTCATCTGTTTTCTTTCTTAATTCCACATATGAGTAAGGTCATATGGTATTTGTCTTTCTTTGACTGACTTACTTCTCTTAGCATAATAAATTCTAGCTCCATTCACATTGTTGCAAATGGCAAGATTTCATTTTTTTGATGGCTGAATAATATTCCATTGTAAATGTATACTATGTCTTCTTTGCCCATTCATCACTTGATGGACATTTGGGCTCTCTCCATAGTTTGGCTATTGTGATAATGCAGCCATAAATATCGGGGTGCATAGACCCCTTCAAATCTGTATTTTTGCACACTTTGGGCAAATACCTAGTAGTACAATTGCTGGATCATAGAGTAGTTCTGTTATTAACTTTGAGAAACTTCCATTTTGTTCTCTAGAGTGGCTGCACACTTTTCTCTTCCCAACAACAGTGCAAGAGGGCTCCCCTTCTCCACATCCTTGCCAAAATCTGTTGTTTCTTGTGTTGTTGATTTTAACCATTCAGACAGTGTGAGGTGGTATCTCATTGCAGTTTTTAATTGTATTTCCCTGATGATGAGTGATGCGGAGCATCTTTTCATGTGTCTGTTGGCCATCTGGATGTCTTTTTTGAAAAAGTATCTATTCATGTCTTCTACCCATTTCTTAACTGTCATTTCTTTTTGGGTGTTGAGTTTGATTAAATCCTTTATAGATTTTGGATACTAACTCTTTATCAGATATGCTGTTTGCAAATATTTTCTTTCATTCTGTAGGCTGCTCTTTAGTTTTGTTGATTGTTTCTTTCCCTGTGCAGAAGCTTTTATCTTGATGAAGTCCCAATAGTTCATGTTTGCTTTTGTTTTCCTTGATCTGGCAATGTGTCTAGTAAGAAGCTGATGTGGCCTAGGTCAAAGAAGTTTCTGCCTGTGTTCTTTTCTGGGATTTTGATAGTTTCCTATCTTATATTTAGGCCTTTCATCCATTTTGAAGTTATTTTTCTGTATTGTCCAGCAAATGGTCGAGTTTCATTGCTCTGTATGTCACTGTCCAGTTTTCCCAACACCATTTGTTGAAGAGACCATCTTTTTCCATTGATTATTCATTCCTGCTTTCTCAAAGATTAATTGACCAATAGTTCTGGATCCGTTTCTAGGTTTTCTATACTGTTCCATTGATCTAGATGTCAGTTTTTGTGCCAGTACCATACTGTCCTGATGAATATGACTTGAAGATGTAATAGTGATGCCTCCAGCTTTGCTTCTCTTTTTTAGGATTGTTTTGGCTATTTAGGGTCTTTTGTCGACCATACACATTTTAGAATTGTTTGTTCTAGCTCTGTGAAAAATGCTGGTGGTATTTTGATAGGGATTTTTAAAACACATGCTTTTCACTCACTGACTTCCCTTTCTTTTTCTTCTCCCACTGTCTCTGCCATGCATTCTGGGATCACCTCCCAAGTAAATCACTTGCACTTGAATCCTTGTCTTCTGGAGGAACACAAGCTAACACAGTGTGGGTGTACAATGAAAAAATTCCAAGAACATCTGTAATCATTTCAGGGTCCAATGCCTCAAACAATGTTAAGTGAGCTCAGTTTCACCTCCTCTTTTCAACATCATGCTGAAAATAAAGCTGGGTGGGAATAAGGCTGCTGGCAATTGTACGGTTATGTCCTAGTCTCTTTCATCCTCAGCCATATTCCCAAGAGTTTCATATTCAGTCTTGGGATGTAGGCTTGGGTCAGGTACCCAGCCTTGAATGAATCATTGTGACTGTGTTAATTGGCCAGGGAGTCCGAGGCTGGGATCAGCCTCATCTAAGGCCAAACACAGAGTAACGGTAGGCGTGGCTTGGTTATCCAGGGAAAATCAGGGTCTTGTCAACTAGAAAAAGAGGGATGGATGTTGGGTAGGCAGAAGAGACAGATGCATATCTTGATTGGCTATGTGACTATCCATAGGCACCAGATTTGAGGTGAAAATGCTCTTGAGGCTGGGATCTGGTAACCACATCTCTTCTGTTCATACCAGATGTGGGAAGATTGTTGCTAGAACATTCATCAGCTTCCTCTCTACACCCACCGGTGTCACAACCATGCATTCTGTATATCTTTTTTTGTCTTGTGGTTGTTTTCTCCTAAGCTCCTGGAGCAGATGGCTGTTTCATGCTGAGCCCAAGGGGTTTTTGTAAGGCTCTCCATGTCACTCCTCTCACCGTGTAGTTTCTCCAACAGCACAGAAATAGGTGCCTGAGTCTGTAAGCACCAATCCTGTGATGGTGAGCCTTATGGTTCTCTCCCTTGCCTGATATGACATTGTGTATCGTCCTTTCTTAGTATTTGTGCTAGTAGAAAAAAGGTAAATGATTTCAGTCATCTTTCCATTGGGAAGCTGTCGAAACCAGCTCATCACATAGTAGTTATAGCTGAGTGTGAAACTGCAGTCCAAAGTCACTGATTCTCCCAGATGTTTATGCACTGAACTTGAAGATTGAGTGACACTCTGGGTATTGGTGGAACCTGTAGAAAAGAAGAAAAAAATAACTTAGCTATTGACATTGCTCCCAAGAAAGCTGTCACAGATAGCCAGGTTTTCACCCAGAAAACAAAGTGGAAAAGGCACAGTCAAGTTGTCTTCTAACTTCTTTCCCAAACCCCCTCCCTCGGGCTCTGGCTGCGAGGGTGGTGGGCTCCTTACCAAAGAGGATGAAGGCCACCACTGTGCACAGGAGAGCGGGCACTACAGACTGCATCCTGGGGGCCCTTCTGCTGGTGAAATGGCTCTGGTTCTGTCTGCCACCTGCCAGGCCCGTTGCAGTGTCACTGGTGCTGGTGGTTCCGTGGCTTTGCTTCTATAGAGCTGGCAGCAAGCCTTCTGCACACGTCAGCTTCGTCACACTTCCTACTGTCTGTGTCTGTGTCCTACCTCTTCCTCTAGGCCTCTCTTGTCTAACTGAGCGATAACATGTCATGTATGGTTTATCATGAAAGAAAACTTGTCCAATGTGGACATAACCAAAAGGGAGAAATAGACAATAAAATCCAACCATAATCTCATTACCCAGAGATAACATTTTGTTGTATTTCTTTCCGTATTTTTAAAAATTTTTAATGTTTTTTTTTTTAAATTTCTGAGAAAGAGAGAGAGAGAGAGCATGAGCAGGGGAGGGTCAGAGAGAGAGGGAGACACAGAATCTGAACCAGGCTCCAGGCTCTGAGCTAGCTGTCAGCACAGAGCCCACGTGGGACTTGAACCCACGAACCGTGAGATCATGACCTGAGCCGAAGTCGGACTGCTTAACCAACTAAGACACCCAGGCGCCCCTCTTTCAGTATTTTTAATGCAACTATACATACCCTAATGAAATTGACATCCAATTAAAAATGTTTTTTTGTGTTGAAGATTATGTATAATATGCCACCATGTCGTTCAGCTGTATGCAAAATGTGCTTTTAACATCTTCATACTGCTTTGCTGTGTTAGCATATTTTAATTTGTTTAAACATCATTGGTTGACATTTTGATTACTCTTTGACTGTTTTATATAAGATTGGTAGGCATTGTAAGTATAGGTCTTGATCATTTATTTGTATGTTAACTATGTTATTTTAAAATAATTTACTTATGGAAAATTCAAACATCTACCAAAGAGAGAATAGTATAATGAAAGAGCACGTACTCATTGTCCAGGCTGCACAAATATCAAGTCATGGCCAGTCTTGTTTGTCTACACCTCCATCCCCCTACGCATCTATACGTCTTTCAGTTCTTAGATTAAAGAAAATCCCAGACATCACAGAGTTGTGTACTATACATGGGAGGCATGTAACATTAGGCTGCCTTTGTGTGTGTGTCTCTCTCTCTGTGTTGTTAGTGACTGTTGATACTCAACGAGATCTATTGTTTGAATAGGAGTTGGTTTGCAAATAATGATATTCTAATTATATCATTTTCACTTTGTTTTTTAACTGAAGTATTTCCGTTACAATTCTTTTCCCTTGTCAATTATTTGATTATTCTTTGAGGTTAAGTGTAGGATTCTTTTCATTCATGTCTCAGTTTGTAAGATAATGAGCCGATTCCCCTCTAGGGTGACCAAACCATCCCTGCTTGACTGAGATGGAGGCGTTTCTCAGGACAAACACCAAAATAGTCCTAAGCAAATCCCCGGCAACCAGGATACATTCCCCAAAAGTAATTAAGGAGGATTCTTCTATGAACTTTTATGGATTTAAGAACATACTTGATGTGTTTCAGTTGATTGGATTCATGGTCTCAGTGATGTGGGCATGGTCCCATCTGTACCAGGAGAAATCTTTTCAGGCTGGCTCCTGAGTCATTGTGACATGGCCTCTGTAACCTGTGCTGGCTTCCTTGTTTTCTTTTCTTTTTCTTTTTTTTTTTTTTTTTTACAAATAGTTTATTGTCAAATTGGTTTCCATATAACACCCAGTGCTCATCCCCACAAGTGCCCTCCTCCATGCCCATCTCCCCCCTCCCCCCCCACATCCTAGAGTCCTCAGTTTGTTTCTCAGCATTCAAGAGTCTCTCATGGTTTGCCTCTCTCCCTTTCCCCCACCATTTCCCCCCTTCTTCTCCCCCATGGTCCTCAGTTAAGTTCTTCCTAATCCTCCTATACTTGCAAACATGTGATATTTGTCCTTCTCTGCCTGACTTATTTCGCTAAGCATAACACCGTCAAGGTCCATCCATGTTGCTACACATGGCCAGATTTCATTCTTTCTCATTGCCATGTAGTATTCCATTATATAGATAAACCACATCTTCTTGATCCATTCATCCGTTGATGGACA